>NC_090231.1:1814292-2414292 GCF_024489055.1 Chanodichthys erythropterus | reverse complement strand
ACGGACCAGGAAACTATAAAGCACACTCGGATGCAGAGCACGCCAGCTTCTGTGTCTTCAGCAAGCGCTCTATGTTATCTTGTGTGTCTTATTTGGTGTTGTTTGTCCTGCTTATTTTTGGAAAACATTATCTCTTCGTCTGAGGACAAGAGTGTTATTGTGCACCACACATATATATATATATATATATATATATATAGTGAATAAAGACACGAGTGAAATGGCGGAAGGCAGACAATTTAAAAAGTGTGTTCACCCATGCACACGGTTTATTCCAGATGGGGACACTCATGAGATGTGTGTTGTCTGCCTGGGGGTTGAGCATGCACAGGCAGCTCTCGAGGGGGCTGTCTGTGTTCATTGTGAGAAGCTCACCCTCAGAGTTTTAAGATCACGCCGGGCACTCTTTCACGATAAAGAGAGTGCTCCGGTCGGCGTTCCCCGCGGATCGGGTCCCGCTGTTGCTGAGGCGCAGCGGCGGCTTCATTCGTGGGGTTCGCAAATGGAGCTGGCAGAGGGGGTTGAGACGGGCCCAGCCTTATCTCGCCCTTTACCTGCCAGCCCCAGTGCCTCTTCTCAGGCGGCGGAAGCACGCGCTGCGGTTTCTTCCCCCCAGAGAGAGGCACCCGCGCTTCATCTCTCTTCCTCTGAGGAGGTTGATGTGATGAGCGTGGGGGAAGAGGAACCGCCATCCTCTTCCCCAGCACATGAGGAGCTCCTGGAGGTAGTGACCAGGGCTGTTGCCAAATTAAAAATTGACTGGCCAGCAGAGCGGGCAGATACTAGACCAAAGAGTAAGCTGGATGAGCGCTTTCTGCCCGCTCGGTCACTACCCCAGCGTCGGGGTTTGCCCTTCTTTCCGGACCTCCACACCGAGGTCTCGAGGTCTTGGAAGAAGCCGGCATCATATCGTGTCTTCAGCCCCCAGACCTCAATGTATAGTAACATCGTGGGGCTGAAGCAGCAAGGCTATGCGGCGATGCCTCGGGTGGAAGAGACGCTTGCGGGCTGAAAACCCCGACGTTGCCCACCAAGCCATTAAAAACTACATCAGGCTTGGTGGGCAAGGCTTATGCGGCAGCAGGTCAGGCAGCGGCATGTCTACATACCATGTCGCTCCTACAGGCATATCAAGCCGACCTGCTGGGGGAAGTGGAGAATAACGGGGAGGCCACGTATGAGTGCATCCAGGAAATCAGGATGGCAACTGACCTGGCTCTCCGTGCCACCAAAGAGATGGCAAAAGAAATCGGCCGCTCTATGGCAGCATTGGTGGCTACGGAGAGGCACTTGTGGCTGAACCTCTCGGACATAAGGGAGCGTGACAAAGCCTCCCTTATGGACGCGCCGCTGTCTCCTGCGGGCCTCTTCGGCGACGCCGTTACAACAGTCGTCGAGAGGTTCCAGGAGGCTAAGAAACAATCTGCGGCGTTCCAGAGGTTCATCCCCCGCAAACCAAGAATCCCTCCCCCCGAGGCTGATGAGCGGGATCAGCCTCGGCCGTCAACGAGCTCCTCAGCGCACCACAGAGCGCAACAAAAGATTAGCGTGGCCGCCCCAGCTTGGGGATCGGGTCGGCCCGCTCAGCCGAAGCCTTCTAGGGGCAGAACGGACCTGCGCACCGTTATCCTGGCCCGGAAGGCTTCGAAGCGGTCCTGATGTCTGTGGGTCAGGAACCGATGAGGGCGGCCCCCTCAGGGGCCCTCAGGGGATCGTTATGCCAACCCTGCCACCCAGGGTGCGTCAGGGCACAGCGGTCTCCACTGACCCTCCGAGGAGGGCCGGCCACTTGATTCGATTGTTCTCTGCCGGTGCGCCGCTTCAGAGCGTCGAATCAGGTGCTCAAAAAACACCAGAGGCCAGTCTCGAGAGACTGGTTCCCTTAGTAAATTTTCTGGTAGAATGGAAACTTCTTCCGAATATATCAAAATGGGTGCTGCTCACTATAAAAGAGGGTTACAAGATCCAGTTCGGGTCTCGCCCGCCCAGATTCAACGGGGTTCTTCCCACAGTGGTAACCCCCGAGCAGTCTCTGGTTATGGAACAAGAAGTTGCGACACTTTTGCGAAAAGGAGCTATAGAAAGGGTTCCTCCTCCCAGCAATCAGTCAGGGTTCTACAGCCATTACTTCATTGTTCCAAAGAAGGATGGAGGTTTACGACCTATTATAGATTTACGTGTGCTAAATCGCTCAATACAAAAGCTCAAGTTCAAGATGCTGACACTCAAACAGATTATACCACAGATCAGGTCCGAGGACTGGTTTGTGGCAATAGACCTGAAAGATGCTTACTTTCATGTGTCCATCCATCCTTCTCACAGGAAGTTCCTCAGGTTTGCTTTCGGGGGCGAAGCATACCAGTACAGGGTTCTTCCGTTCGGCCTATCATTATCACCCCGCACATTCACGAAATGCATGGACGCAGCTCTGGCTCCGCTGAGGATCCAGGGCATTCGCATACTGAATTATATCGACGATTGGTTGATTCTAGCTCAGTCAGAGCAACTAGCAGTTCAGCATCGAGATGCTGTTCTGTCCCATATGAAGAGGCTTGGGCTGAGGCTCAATGCCAAAAAGAGTGTGCTAGTTCCAGCTCAATCCACCAACTATCTGGGTGTAGTGTGGGACTCCACCACGATGCGGGCACATTTGTCTCCCGCTCGGGTGAGTGCCATTCTTATGGCTATGAAAGGGGTGAAGTTAGGCCAGTCACTCACTGTAAAACAGTTCCAGAAACTGCTGGGTCTGATGGCAGCTGCGTCCAACGTGATACCTTTTGGCCTTCTGCACATGAGGCCCCTACAGTGGTGGCTCAGGACCAGGGGGTTCTCCCCGAGGGGAAATCCCTTTCGCATGATCAAAGTCTCAAAACGATGTCTTCGTTCTCTGACCATGTGGAAAGACCCCCGGTTCCTGTCCCAGGGACCCGTGTTGGGGGCCACTACTCGTCGAGTAATGCTTACGACGGACGCCTCCCTCACGGGCTGGGGAGCGATCATGAGTGGTCGCTCAGCTCAGGGTCTTTGGGAAGACCATCAGCTCTCTTGGCACATAAATCGGCTAGAGATGATGGCAGTGTTCCTAGCTCTGAAACACTTTCTCCCAGACCTGAGAGGTTACCATGTGTTGGTTCGTACGGACAACACTGCAGTGGTTGCATATATAAATCATCAGGGGGGTCTGCGGTCTCGCCGACTATATTACTTGGCCCGTCAGATCCTCCTGTGGTCCCAAGGGAAGCTGCTCTCGCTGAGGGCAGCTTACATCCCGGGACATCAAAATGTGGGAGCAGATGCCCTGTCGAGGCAGGGGCCAAGGCCCGGGGAGTGGAAACTCCACCCAGAAGTGGTGAGTCTCCTATGGAAAAGTTTCGGTCGAGCGGAAGTCGACCTGTTCGCCTCGGGAGAGTCAACCCAGTGTCCGCTCTGGTACTCCCTAACACATCCAGCACCTCTGGGTCTGGATGCTATGGTACAGACGTGGCCGAGGCTGCGCCTGTACGCATTTCCCCCGATCGCCCTGCTCCCGGGAGTTCTGGAAAAAGTACGCCGAGAAGGGGCCAATCTAATACTGGTAGCCCCATTCTGGCCAACCAGGATATGGTTCTCAGACCTAGTGTCGTTACTCAACGGCTCCCCAATGGAGCTTCCTCTCAGACAGGACCTCCTGTCTCAAGCGGGCGGCATGATTATACATCCCCGCCCAGAACGACTGAAACTATGGGCCTGGCCTCTGAGGGGGCCAGACTCATAAATGCTGGTCTCCCAACCGAGGTTGTGGAGACCATTCTTAACTCCAGAGCTCCCGCCACGAGGAAGTTGTATGCCTACAAATGGAATTTGTTTTCCACCTGGTGCAGACACAATAATACGGACCCTGTCCTTTCTTCTGTTAGCTTTGTGCTAAAATTCCTCCAGAAAAAATTCTCGGAGGGCCTATCTCACTCAACCTTAAAGGTTTATGTTGCAGCAATTTCAGCATATCATGCTCCTCTTGAGGGGAATATCTCGGTAGGTCGAGACCCCCTCGTCACACGCTTCCTCCGTGGCACACTGAGGTTGAGGCCTCCAGTGCGCACAAGGGTGCCAACCTGGGACTTGGCTGTGGTCTTACAAGGGTTAGCTGAGGCTCCCTTTGAACCATTAGAGGAGGTTCCTGAGAGGTTCCTCACTCTGAAAACGATTCTTTTATTAGCTATCACTTCTCTGAAGCGGATAGGAGATTTACAAGCACTTTCTGTTGCTCCCTCTTTCCTTGAATTTGCTCCAGGAATGGTGAAAGCATTCCTGTATCCTAAACCGGGGTATGTCCCAAAGGTCCCTACCAATGTCCCAGGCCCCATTGTGCTTCAGTCTTTCTATCCTCCTCCATTTGAATCTGCGGATCAGGAAAAATTGAATCTGTTATGCCCAGTAAGGGCTTTGGATACTTATGTCCACAGAGCTGCCCTGTGGCGTAAGTCAGATCAGTTGTTTGTCTGTTATGGGTCCCCTAGAAAAGGGGGCCCAGCATCAAAACAGAGAATGAGCAAGTGGGTGGTCGAGGCCATCTCACTTGCATACGAAGCGGCCGGACAGCCCTCTCCCTTGAATGTTCGCGCCCATTCTACCAGGGGTATGGCGGCATCAAAAGCTCTGATGTCAGGAGTCTCCATGAGTGACATATGTGATGCAGCTGGATGGTCATGCCAGCACACATTTATTAAATATTATAACCTTGATGTTGGCTCCACTCCGGGGTCCTCTGTCCTGTCAAGATAACCTTGGCAAGTGCTTGAGCTACGGCTCAGTTGGGATTGCGTTCCCAATGCGTTACCACGCAGCGTCGACAGTTCCAACGAAAGGGAACGTCTCAGGTTACAGATGTAACCCTGGTTCCCTGAGTAGGGAACGAGACGCTGCGTCTCTTGCCGTACCCCTGCACACTTGCAAGTGCTTGCTTCAGACTTACTTAGAAGCTGGCGTGCTCTGCATCCGAGTGTGCTTTATAGTTTCCTGGTCCGTGACGTCACCCGTCTCTGACGTCTCGCTTCGCGATTGGCTAGATACATGAGTGCTTCAGTGACGACATCACGCAGAAGGTTCCCAATGCGTTACCACGCAGCGTCTCGTTCCCTACTCAGGGAACCAGGGTTACATCTGTAACCTGAGACGATTTTGCAAGTTCTTTACCAACCTACACTTCACCCAAAAGGCCTGTAGGTGGCACAAAGACTTAAATTTAACCAACTATGATAACTTCGTTAGATGGTAAATCAATACAAAACATGGTTTTGGTGAGCGCTTTGTAATATGTATTCACATTAGATTTTAAAGCAACACAATTCGGTTGCAATAAGACAAACCAGATTCAAATTGCCCGGCAAAATTCGTAAAGCAAAGTAAAATCATTTCTAGCTGATCAACATTATGAAAACTGGTAAAACCTTTAGGAACTTCAAAAGATAAAACAGCGAAATTCCTAATATTACTTCCAATATTTCCAAATTATGTTCACTTTCATAGAGCGGGCCAATATCGAGACGATTATTTAAAATCAATCGAGAGAAGCAGATATCGTTATCGTGATAAAATACGATTAATCGTGCAGCCCTTATTTAATTTAATTTGACTTGACATTTGATATTCAGCAGTATCTTTGACATTTATTCAACAGTGCTTTTGATCTGCCTGCATTGACACTATTCTTTAAAAGGAAAAAATATATACCAATTATCAATGTAAAGCTGCTTTGACACAATCTGCATTGTAAAAAGCGCTATATAAATAAAGGTGACTTGACTTGACTTGACTCTAATATGTGGACCACGTTTTCAGACTTTGTTCAAGGGGGCGCTGCCATGCCCGGGTACCAGCCTCTGCAGCGTCCTAATGGCCGCAGATTCCAATGTGTGTGCCAATTGTCAAGAGTTTTGAGCACGTTAAGGGGGGGTTAGGGAATAAATAATAATAATCCTTAGGGGATCAAGAGGGCCCTGCGCCATTATTGGCTTGGGCCCTAAATAATAATCCTAAAGAAAACAATAATAATCCTTAGTGGACTAATAATAATAAATAATAATAATAAAAATCCTTAGGGGGTCAAGAGGGCCCTGCGCCATTTCATTGGCTTGGGCCCTAATTAGAGGCCCCTACCTCATTGCAGATAGTATCTGTACTTTAAAAAACACAGAATCTCAAACAGGGAATTTAATTTTAGGGACATTCTAACTGCATTCTATAGGCTCCATCACGTAGTGAGTTGTTTCCGTGCACCATGTTCGCCGTCAATCGACTGTATGAAATGTCACATGATCTACTTAGGTCTGGGGGGCGGGGCTGGTGCGTTAAATGTGTTCATTTTAACATTATTTTTCACTGCAATTAATTAATCTAATTTCCACATTAAATCAACAGCCCGAATTGAAATATTTCATTAGCTCATTGAACAAAGCTTACTCAAGGAAAAACAGTTGCTAGTAAGCAGCTTTGAGCCAAGACGAACAAACAAGTTCAAAGATGGACATCTACCACTTATTACACAGCTTTTCACCACATAATAATGATGGGGATGTAAAATATATATTTAAAAGGAAGCCATTTTAAAATCTTAAACATTTATTACCTTTAACGTACAAAACAAATGTTCTGGCAACAAAACAAAAAGTATAGCAATATTAACATAGGCCTACAGAAATTCCTCCGATTTAATTTAAAATACAGTCAAAAATTGAGAGGCAAGATGGCAGTAGCTGTGTTCGAATGAGAGAGAGACATTAACAAAAACCTCCGAATGACGCAACTCAGACCTCGGAATCAAGCATTTCAGAGAGGTGTGTAATACAAAGTGTTACATTACATATTGAATTACCTGCCAAATACCCATAAACTCCAACTTCAGAAAGAGAAAGAAACTCCTCAACTCCAGGAATATGAACAACCACGTAACGTCCCTCCATCCCGCCGCATGAGAAAGTGGCTGTGGCACCGGATGCAAGATTATAAATTACACCACATCTACAGACAGAGAGATCATCTGTTATCGGGGTCACACTTTGGTTTAGAGTCCAATTCTCACTATTAATCATACGACTTTTGCCCAATTAAGTTTAGATATAGTTAGTTCACCCAGAAATTTAAATTATCTCATCATTTACTCACCTTCAAGCCATCCTAGGTGTGCATGACTATCTTCTTTCAGATGAACGCAATCAGAGTTACAGTATAATAAAATAATATTCTGGCTCTTCCAAGCTTTATAATGGGAGTGAATAGTCACCGTGATTTTAAAAAACAAAATTGACGACTCATAAAAACAATCCATACGGCTCCAGGGGGTTAATAAAGGCCTTCTGAAATGAAGTTTATGCAAAAAATGTTTAAAAAAAAAAAAAGGAATAACAAATTAATTAAAAATTATAGAGACAAACAGTCGGAGTCGAATGGATGAATTGTGATGAATGGATGTGCTTTTTTTGCCTTCAAATTCTTGAGCCCCATTCGCTCTCATGATGAAGCCTGGAAGAGCCAGAATATTTTTAACATTACACCGATTGTGTTTGACTGAAAGAATAGTTTTGAACGCATAGGATGCTTGAGGGTGAGTCAATTATGGGATAATTTTTATTTGTTGGGTGAACTAACCCTTCAAGGGATATAGAATATGTTATTGCAGAAAAAGTCATTAATACAGTATTTTACTTTAAAAATACTAATAGCCAATATCCTAGATATCAGGTTCTGTTCATCTGCAGCCACATTAATCAAAAGAAAGCCTCACTTGGTGTTGTTGTAGATATCAGGGAAGTTCCCGATGCGAATCACTGCCCCGTTTAGCCTCGAAGCATAATCAATTCTGTTAGTGATGGTCACTCTGTTCACTCTGTATACCTTCAGTAGATCCACTCTCCACCACGGGTCAGTCTCAAATTTGGTGTGGGCCCAGGTGGTGAGCAAACCATCAATAGCATCTGTAGGTAGCCATTTTCCAAAATTTGATGATGTACTAGTTTTGCCCCAAAGTGCTGCGTTCTCTGGAAAATGTTTCAGGGACAAAAAGTTCAGGGAGAAAGTTGTCATTAGGTCTCACTGAGGATTTTTAAAATCCTTTTTTTATTTTATTGGTTTCCAACATTTCTCATTTAATGGGTTTGATGTGATGTATAGAGTAAAAAAGGGATAACAAAAACTGTTTCATTTCAGAGCTACATTTCTAAGTGCTTTTATATTTGCCAGTTCAAACAGACAACACACAACATGAGTAAAGTTGGAATAAAATAAATTATTCTTACCTTCTTGTCCATTTGTCATTTCCTCAATCAATAAAAACCCTGTGGAGTGAGTATCAGAGAACCAGGTTGTTTTGAATCACATTCAGATTTGCATTTTTGATTTTATTTACTTTGATATTGTCACTAACAAAATATCATCTGAATGATAATGGAAACATAAAACATTGATCTGTGTAATGAGCATGTTGGAGGAAACTGATAAACTAATAATAATAATAATAATATACAACCAACAGAATATTGTAATGTAAAGTGGGATAAGGAATCACTACCAGACCTTCTTGACAAACATAGACTGTCAAATCATTTGCAAACACAAATGAGCATCTATTTAACATAAGATTTGTTTGGTAAAGTAGATCTTAAAAAAACAACAACAACAACAACAACAACAACAAAAAACGAAAGTCACTCAGGCTATAATGTTAAAGGGTTAGTTCACCCAAAAATGAAATTTCTGTCATTTATTACTCACCCTCATGCTGTTCCACACCTGTAAGACCATCGTTCATCTTCAAAACACAAATTAAGATATTTTTGATGAAATCTGATGGCTCTCTCAAGATCCATTAATCATCATCAATCATGATTCGATACACTGATTCATTACACTCTGAAGCTTCCTGAAGCAGTGTTTTGAAATCAGCCATCACTATATAAGTCAATATTTAGGTTTTTTTTTGGCGCACCAAAAATATCCTTGTCACTTTATAATATTAATATTGAACCACTGATTTAAATATGTTTTTAGTACATTAATGGATCTTAAGAGAGAATAAATGTCATTGCTGGCTATGCAGGCCTCACTGAGCCATGGGATTTCATCAAAAATATCTTCATTTGTGTTCTGAAGATGAATGATGGTCTTACGGATGTGTGGAACGACATGAGGGTGAGTAATAAAAAACTTTTTGGGTGAACTAACCCTTTAAGGCAGGAACACAGCAAGCTAACGCTGACGAACTAGTGGCGACGAAAGCAGACTGCGGGGTTGGCTCACATCAGCAATGTTTGTGTCCAGCCGACGGCCAAGTAGCACGTCCGTTCTGCACCTACATAAGATGAAATGCCTTTCCGTACCAGCAGGTGGCAGTAGCAGAACAGCCAATCAGAATGACCAGATGGCCAGATGGACCAATCAAAGAATATACACTAACAAGAAGCGACACTCAATCAAAGAGCTTAGAACCCAAGAGGTGACATTAGATGGCGCTCCAGTAGGATGGCCGCCATTATGGGCTAAAAATAATAACTGGACCATTGAATCCTTCACATTTTATGCACAAAAAAATGAATTTCACTGCCAAATCAGAAGCGCAATAGAACGTTTTTTTAAATTAATTAAATTGTATGATCCTACAGTAAATGTTGTATTGTCTTATATATGTTTTATTTTACCAGTTGTGGAATCCAACCATTCATCCATCTGAGGTAACGTAGTTAGCCTACTTTATTGAGTATTTCCATTTTATGCAACTTTACACATTTATTAATAGTAAATTAATAATTAATAAATTTAAGATCATCATGTTTGCAGCGAACAATATATTTCAGACCTAGTGGAGTAATAGCAATAATATCTAGGTCTGAATTTAAATAAGCTATATTGTACATTTTAATGGATCACGCTACAAACATAATGATCTTATAATACATGATGCAATGCTGTGTCCGTTATCCCATAATTCACACTTTTGATTTAACGGATATTAGACAACACTGCAAAATCAAGCTATTATATTCATAATGTCCAACATTCCCAATTTTTCTGATGCATGTCCTTAATTTAATTTCATATGGTATTAATTCATTGTTTGTAAACCTTTTAAAGAATTTTAACCCAAACTGACTGGGTTTCTAGAAAGCAAAGGTTTTGTGAAAAAAGTGGAAGACATAAACACAAAGTGTGTAAAATAAACTGTTAAAATGATTTGATGATCACTAGTGATAGTATTTTATTCTGTGTTTTCATCATTCAGGTTTGATTTCAGCTTTAATGTACGTTATTTTAACAAAGCAGCTGATATTGCCATAGAAACTAGTGGGCTGCCGACTCGCTTTCACCACAAAATGGTGGAAATGCAGAGCTGCTGCTGGGCGCCAGTGTTGCAATGGAACCTCTTGGGTTCTACATGTCGAATCGGCCGAAAAAACCCCCCATGTGGACCAACTTCTGCCAACGGTGTGGAACACACTGAGAAAACTTAGTCGGCCGACGAAGAAAAACTGCTCGATGACCGACTGTCGGCTTGATGTGTTTCTGCCTTTACAAAAGATTCTATTTCAATTAAAAAAAAAAAAAAGTATCACATTTCCCACAAAAATATGAAGCAGTTTTGAACAGAGCAGCAAATCAGCATATTAGAATGATTTCTAAAGGATCATGTGACACTGAAGATTCAGCTGAAAATTCAGCTTTGATCACAGAAATAAATTACAGTTTAATATTCACATAGAAAACAGCTATTTTTAATTGTAATTAATATTTCACACTATTAGTTGCTTTTGTATTATAATACGTACATCACAAGTACATAATGCAAGCCATGATAATAAATGTGTGGTTTAAAAAATGATTTTATGATACATAAGCATGAATGTATAAAGCAGCAGGTTTGTTTGGCAAGAAATTCACACATTACAATATGTTACAAATCCACAGTAGCGAGAGATGAGTGTAAACTAAACTAGAAACAGCAACATTTCCAAACAAAGGGGAAGATTGCAGAAAGCTCAGTTAATATTAGTGTGAATCTAGTAAAATAGCAGATGTTGTACTTTACCCAGTAAGATCCACAGGCACTTGAAGAGCTTCTTCATGTTTGATTAAAGGCGTCCGTCTGTCTTTTAGGGAAGGAGAGTGTGAGTTTTATACGTTTTATGGAGGACGACCCATTTAAATGTGCATTGCATGATCAACCGTGTCTCTCCTCCCTTCTGTCACACTCGTCTGTCTCTCGTGTTTCAAACAAACACACTGTATACATGTTTAACTTGTCCTAATGTCTGTTGGATCAATGTGAATTTTCTGCACAGTTGTTATTGCATAAAACTTTATTTTCATGTAGGTTTCATGAACTTGCAAAATAAAGAATTGCAGCACACATATTTTCAGTGTTCTGTGTTTGTTTTCCCTTGTCACATGTTCTTTGTTCTCAGTTTTCCCAACACTAGTTTGTTCTCTTGCTTACCCTGATTTGAGTTCATTAGTTCTAGGTTTGTCTTATTAATTTGCCTTGTTTGCCCCTTTTGTTGTGCTGTATATATTCCCTGTGTTCTCCCTCAGTCCTTGTCTGTAGTATATGTCAATGTAATATGTTTGTGTTGATGGCGTTTCCCTTGTTTCCTGCATTGTTTGTTAAAGCCTTCCTTTCTGCATTCCTCCTCATTGTGAGTGTTTATCCACCATGGCACCTGACACATATTGTGTTCAGCAAAGATTTTCATGTGTTTGAGTGTCACTCAAACACGTGTAACTCCTGTCAGTTTACACAGAGTTCGCAAATGAGGTGCAACACAAACAAACAGACATAACACCGACAAACAAATAAGCTTCAAATAAGCAGCTGTAGAATATACCACCGGCACGTACGATGCTTATTCATGCTTTTTCTGTTGCTAAACTTAACTTTGGTCATTGTTAGTGCAAGGTTATTTTATTCCCAATTCGTGCCTCATTCTCAGTTTGTCTTTTTCACTCATTGAATGCATAGGCCTATGGGAAAGAGTCATGAACATGAAGCCAATCCGTTCACAAAACCTCCTCTCAGACTTACTTCAGTACAGGGTCACCCTTGATCACCCTTTTTGAGCGATTTTTGAGCGTGGGAAGAAGGAATAGATGATTATATGTGTGAAGAGATTTATTTCTTTTCCTGGTTTTCCTATTCCTTAGGATACCTCTCAGTCCTTTTTCACAATTGAATGAATTTTTTAATGATTTTAAAGAATTGGTATTGTGAAGTCCTTGCAAGGCATTAACTTAAACTGCTAAATTACAATTTTTAAAATTGCCTACAAAATCAATCTGGACAAGAGATATTAATTAGAGCTATAAATAAGAATTTAAGTTCACTTTGATTCAGTGAAGGTATGAAGCAGATCCTGTTTTGTCCCTGCTGTGTTAGATTGATGGGCTGCTGATCTTAAAAGCAGTTGTATGTGAAATCCATGGTGAATTAGGAGTCAAATATCAAAATTCTGTATATTATATATTCTTGACAATGGGGGATAGCGCAGATATGTGCAATTGTATTTAGATAAACATAACATTATCAGCTATATCTCCTCCCTTCCATCTATATCACACTAACACTGTATTACTGTTTATCCTAATGTCTATTGGATCAGTGTAGATTTTCTGCATTTTTAATGTTGATTGTCACGATCACGGTCGGCTCCTGTCAGTTTCTGGAATACACTTCCCACAATCCTCCCTGCCAATCACATGCACTCACTCCACCAATCACCTGTTGCTACATACAGCCATGCACACTCCACACTAATCACCACACCCAGCTGATACGCATTACCTGGACTATAAAGGACTCACACCGCACCTCACCGCGAAGTCTTGATTCACCCTGTGGTCATTTCCGAGCGTTATATCCTCTCTGCCTGTTTGTTGTTACTGTTCCTGCCTGTACTTAGTGATGGGCAGAGCGAGGCTTCGTGAAACACTGAAGCAGTTGAATCAAATGTGCCGTGATGATTCGAGGTATCGAAACAATCTGACACTTGACTCCACGGTGACCCCTAGTGGTCAAAAGAGTGTAAATGCAACAAAACTCAAACTAAACATGCAGTAAAAGCACCTTTTACAAATATATTGTAAATGTTTTATTGAAAGTAAAATCTATTAAATGCAATTAACTAATTCTCTAATAAGATTAGGCTACATATAGAGTGACTGTATATCTGTTCTTTTATCAATTTTCAAGGCTTGTTTCTCTGTTCCATGGCTCAAGCTAAACAGGCCAATAAGGGATTAATAACTACCATTATTCATTTTAATTATTCTAATGTCTAATTAAAACATCTACAAATTTATAAAACTGATCAGAGATCAGGAAAAACCCATAGACACTTGTTCAATGCTTCTCAGTGAATATGCATGATTCATGGGTTAACTTTATCATCGACCTCTACCGGTGAACCACTGAAATTTCGAACTGTTTTGAAATGTTTTGAAATGTGAGGACGTAATGAAGCCTCGTTTACTAAAATCACATGACTTTGGCAGTTTGATACATGCTCCGAATCACTGATTCGAAACAAATGATTCATGAAGCTTTGGAGCTTCATGAAGCATGTGTTTCGAAATCAGCCATCCCTACCTGTACCTGTTTATTGACCCATTGCTGCCTGTCCTGACCCTTGCCTTGTCTGCTGTTCTGTGAATGATATCTGCCTGTCCTCGATCTTCCGCCTGTACTCTGACTACGACTCTGCCTGTTCCTTGCTGTTCCTGTTTGCCCCTGATCGATCCAGCCTGTACGACTATGCTCACTTTGAATAAAACCTTGCATTTTGATCTTACCATGAATCCGCATTCATTACAGAAGACTTCGCCGCCACCACGATCCAGCAGCTTTCCCGGAGGACCTTTATACGGTATGGACATTGATCAATTGTTGTTGTTGTAAGGATGGATTTCACCAAGACTGAATTCAAAGATTCCTATCCTGTAATAAAACAATAAGACTCTCCAATCTCAAGTAAGGATCTGCGAGAAAGAGCTCAGGACAACACCTGGCTCGACCTCTTCTCTTCCCCTCCATGCTGAGTTCCTGACTCCTCACACCCTCTCCTTCCCCTCAGGCCATGCAAACCTCACAAATCTACTATCTTAGTTGTTTTAAGTGACATCAATGTAAATACCTCTGGTGCGACTGGTAAGATAGTTTTCACTCCCGCATCAATAGAACAGACAAGAATAAAGAAAACAAAATCTGTTCTCCTGGGAGATGCCCCAATAAAGATCTTTATTAACCATTTGTTTGATCCCCAAAACCAGGCGTGTGACCCTCTGGGGCACGAGAAAGGGTCCAACAAAAGTTGCATAAATATTTGGGTGCTAAATGTTTACTGTCCTTTTGTTAAGATTTGGGTATTTAAAGGGATTTGGCAAACCACTCAAGGAAGAATCTGTAGTCAGAGCTTCCCGCACAACTGCTGTGTGTATCTCTCTATTTGCCAGGTATGCTGACTCTTTGAAATTCTTTTTAATATCTTGTTTCGAATTGTATTTTGTATTTGATGCTGATCAGTTGTGTGATGTATTCTTTTAATTAATTTTATTGATGTTTTATCCTGCCTGGCAAATTAATAAATGTTAATCTTGATTTGTCTTGGAGTCCTCTAAAATCATTATGACTAGTAGATTATTAGAGTCCATATTTCCGCAAATCTGCGTCAGGATAGATTAAAACTAAAAGCTCAATGAAAGGAGCATGTGGGCACATCATTTGTCTTTTTGATTTTTGTATATCATCTGACTTTGCAAGTTGCAGTACCGTGACTAAGGAAACTGTGTATTTGTATGAACAAGCATGTGGCGGTTCGACTCAAATGCATTAGTAAACTCTGCACCCCCTGACTAAGATCAGAACTGGCAAATTTGTGACTGTAAATTGGCCGAAGTGACTTTTCTAAGCGATATAGGTCTGTAATGAACGGGTAATTGAAATTAGAGATCCGGATTAATCAAAGATCTAAATTAAAGCACAACTAACCTTATGATCAGCTGATACATCAGAGAATTGTGAAACTTAGAGTCATCTATAAATTGGAGTCAGATCAAATTAATCACGAAGTCAAAACTGAATTAGAAATCAACGGTGTATTAAATTAAGATGATTTTTACAGAAGTGCCAGATGACTTACATGCAAAATTCCTTCGACCAGACCACTAGATACCGTCGTTGGGCTAGTGGGTGGAACCTTACATTGTGGAGTACGCAGGGCACTCGATCTCTGGAGGATTACATCACAGAATATCTGAACCTAGCATATTATTCAGATCTACCTGTCTGCGCACTGCGGAGTTAACCAGCCTCTCAAAGAACAATTAGTTCACAATAGACCCCGTTCCACTCTGTCATTTTTTGGATTATGCTTTGTTGACTGTTGGCTCTCCATTTACTGTGGGTGTCGCGGAGGAATGCGATTCCTCGCCTGGCTGTGTAATGGCCGCCGTGCCAGATGACACTCACAAAATGGCGGTTACCACAATAACAACATCCAGTCAAGTCAGCACTGATTACCTTGAGCCCAGTCACGTCTCCGCTGATCGCCCAGAGCCACGTCACGTCTCTAGAGCAGTCAGAAAGCGGAGTGGATTGCGTTCCAGTGTGGCTGATCCACCACTGATTGCAACCCGAGCAGCTGGCATCCTTAAGTCTCCGCCGGCCGCGTCGCACTCAAGCCCGGTGGTCTCTTCGCGCTCAAGCTCGCCGGACACTTTGCGCGCAAGTTCGCCGGTTGCAACGCTCTTAAGTTCACCGGTTGCCATGGACTCAAGCACTCTGGAAGCGATGGACGAAATGGCTGCTTTGCCAGTGCCCACGGGAAAGATGGCCGCCCCTTCGGTGTCTGTAAACTCAGAGCCTGCTCCAGCCAGTGAGTCTGCTCCAGAGCCTGCTCTCCCTGTCAGTCCTGTGATGGCCAAGAGGGCTGTCTTCACTTTTTATGTTTTGGCGGTCTTGCGTGCCTGGAGGAGGCATTCAGGCGTTCTCCCTGATACGACCACAGAGGCCGTCACCGAGCTGCCCTCTCTCCCCGATACGGCCACGGAGCATCCTTTGCTAGCCTCTGCCCTGCTGCCGGCGCCGCCCGAGCTCCTTGTCCACGAACCCGCCACGACTCCCGTTGAATTCCCCAAGAACTTTTTTTTGGGGGGTGGGCAGTATACCTAAGGGTGGGGAACTTGGGGGTGGGGACCCTGCCCGGCCACTGCCGTCATCGGCCTTGGTTCTGTCATGGCCGCCCATGGACTGTAGCTCACTATGGCCATTAACGAACTCTGACCCGCCGTGGTCATACACGGACTCTGTCTCACCGTGTCTGCCCAAGCCACCTGACCTGCCGTGGTTGCTTGAGCCATCGGACCCGCCGTGGCTGCCCGAGCCACCTGACCTGCCGTGGTTGCTTGAGACTTCAGACCCGCCGTGGCGATCAGGGACTCCTGACCCGCCGTGGCTGCCTGAATTCCTGGGGCTGCATTGGAGACCCTGTTCCCGTCCACGAGGACGCGCCTTCCGGGAGGGGGGCGTTATGTCATGATCACGGTCGGCTCCTGTCAGTTTCTGGACTACACTTCCCACAATCCTCCCTGCCAATCACATGCACTCACTCCACCAATCACCTGTTGCTACATACAGCCATGCACACTCCACACTAATCACCACACCCAGCTGATACGCATTACCTGGACTATAAAGGACTCACACACACACCACCTCACCGCGAAGTCTTGATTCACCCTGTGGTCATTTCCGAGCGTTATATCCTCTCTGCCTGTTTGTTGTTGCCGTTCCTGCCTGTACTTGTTTATTGACCCATTGCTGCCTGTCCTGACCCTTGCCTTGTCTGCTGTTCTGTGAATGATATCTGCCTGTCCTCGATCTTCCGCCTGTACTCTGACTACGACTCTACTTCCTGTTTGCCCCTGATCGACCCAGCCTGTACGACTATGCTCACTTTGAATAAAAGCTTGCATTTGGATCTTACCATTAGTCCGTTTTCGTTACATGATATTTGCTATTAATAAGCATGCAGGGATATTATTTGCTACCTTTTGTATATTTGCATAAACAAAGCAGACGATATTTCAGTAACTAAAATTTACATACTGTATATTCTGTTTATTCATTTTTAGAAACCCAAGACTTATACACTATTAACACATTCATTAAATGTTCTCTAAAAACATTTTTTAACAATCAGCAATACTTAATTTATTGAAAAAATGTGCAATATTGCTTTGGTCTCTCTTTTTGCATCTGTGTGAAAGTAACCCCTTTATTCCTACTCAACTCACTTTGATTGGGAATCGAACCAGTGTATCCAGCATGGGAGGCAGGAGCGCTAACAGCGACGCTAAAGACCGCAGTCTCTATCATCAGTCACTATTGCGCCTCTTGAGATGAGGGGAGTGAGTCTTACCCTACCTGTTACTAGCTGTCCTCTGTTACACTCATCTCCCTAATCCTGACTCCCCATCTGGCCAAATTATGATAAATAAATCTATGGCAAACAATTAAATGATCATTGGCAGTTATGGTCACACAGGGTCATGGCAGCCATGTTATCCAAAAATTGGCTCTACACTACAGGATAACTCTATGTTGACAGTTTCACCATTTTGACTCCTAATTTCATAATACACACACAAGCACGTTCCCTGCACGTTGAGTTGAGAGTAAAAATAGAATCAGAAAAGACAAAGAAACACCTGATGAAGGCAAACTTAAACACTGTATGTATGTATGTTCCTCTATATACTGTACTGTAGAAGGGTAAATGGCATAACCTGCTGGAAAAATCAATGCCAACATATACAGTTTGAGAGAGCTATAATGAAAGGAGATCAGAGATAGTTAATCCAGATCGATCGGCTGCTGATTTGTGGTGTCACTACTTATGATCAATCGGTTGTCTCTCAATTAAGCCGATCACATAAAAAAAAAATCTTATTAAAGTATTAGTTCACCCAAAAATTACAATTCTGTCATTAATTACTCACCCTCATGTCGTTCCACACCCATAAGACCTTCGTTCATCTTCGGTAGCTCCATGAGGCCTCCATAGCCAGCAATGACATTTCCTCTCTCAAGATCCATTAATGTACTAAAAACATATTTAAATCAGTTCATGTGAGTACAGTGGTTCAATATTAATATTATAAAGCAACGAGAATATTTTTGGTGTGCCAAAAAAACAAAATAATGACTTATATAGTGATGGCCGATTTCAAAACACTGCTTCAGGAAGCTTGGGAGCGTTATGAATCTTTTGCATCGAATCAGAGGTTCAGAGCGCCAAAGTCACGTGATTTCAGCAATTTGAAACATGATCCGAATCATGATTCGATATGCTGATTCATAACACTCCGAAGCTTCCTGAAGCAATGTTTTGAAATCTGCCATCACATACATTGTTATTTTGTTTTTCGGTGCTTCCAGCACCCGCTTCCTGTCTAATAAAGCACGCGAATGGATCCCTGCCTGAATGACGATTCATTACAGGTGTGAAGCAGTCCCTCCTGTTCTCTTCATGGTCCAGCCTTTTCTAGACTATCTGACCACTTGAAGTCATCTTCTTGGGAATTCCCCTCATATGTCTATATATAGAGGCCTCGTAACTCTCCTCTTTTTTTTATGGATTAGCTACTAACGAGGGTCTACCACTTTGATCGAATAAATATTTTTAATGAACCTCAGCAAACATTTATAGTGTTTCTTAGTTGTTTTATTCCCACAGTGCTGGCTCAATTCATTCAAAGTGACTCTTAGTTCAAATTGAGTCCTGATTTCTGAAAAAAAAAAAAAAAAAAACAATCATCTCAAAGTTCTAATCTTCTGTCCATTGATAAAGAAAAAAAAAATAAAGTTATACAACCTGATGAAAACATGGAGTGCGCTGAAATATGTTGCGATGAAAAAACATTGAGTACGTTGAAATATATCTTTGTTCTCTCACATTGTCCATTTCTTGTTGAGCTTAAAACCAAATGGTTTCTCAACCAGTCTATGGTTTGGTTAACCACCAAAACCTTAAGTTCTTAACCACCCCAAAAACTCTCCCTTCTTCCAACTTTTACCTTATATCCTCCTTGTGAGCCTCTCTAGCGCCCTGTAATGTCTCGTAGTATAACTACATCATTCCATTCTTAAAAGGATGTGTATACAACTGTTTCACTGTTACAGTTTCTTTGTTCTGGACTCTTCTCCTCTGTTGCTTCCCGCACCTCCGATCAAGACATCTTTCAATGGCAAGATTGCCTTTCTTTCTAATACACATTAGTTCCTTTCTAATCTACTAACATGCTACTAACAAATGCATTATAATAGCAGTTGTTTTTCATTCTTTAATAAGTGATTAATACATGCTTTAATAAAGGTGTTACAATATCAGTTGTCTGCCATTCTTTAATACAAACATCTGTTGTTGGGGTTTCTTTTCCTTTCTCCACACATTACTTTCCAATTTATCAACAGTTTGTTTTTGTACAAAACTTATCACTTTCAATTGTTTCACTGTTTACCCATAAACAAGTTATCTATACATCTCTTATAACAGCTGTACTTTATAAACAGCTAACTTCTCTTTATCTTCAAATCAAAGTTGTGTTGTCATTATTATTACTTATAAATCACTTATTTCAATAAATGTTTTTGTTTTTTCTTCTCCTTAAATCACAGTTGTTTTGTCATTATTATTCTTTATAAGCAAAAGTAGCCTAGAAAAGTTGCATTTCCTAATGAAGCAAGGTGTGGCTGATATCAACAGTACCGACCATCCCATTTGCACATTGCTCTTTCCCTGAAGAACATTGTGCGCTTTTGCAAATGGGCTCATTGTCTTTGCATATTCTTGCAGAAATGCAAGAAACACACACACACATGTTGTTGCAAGTAAAGTGAAACCAAATGACAGGTGGCGATATGACTGTAACTGAACATTGGCATGGAGATGTCTTTAGGCCAGGACAGGTATAAAACCAACGTGTAGTTTGGGGCATGGAAATGGAAGAATTGCACCAATTTTGAATAAATTAAATTAAATATAAATTAAATTAAAAATAACTGACTTCCTGTTCAATTTCAGATTTTTTTTGAAGATATTGGGCTGTCACATGTGTCTACCGAATTTCATACTTGTAAGTAAAACGTAGCAAGAGGGGCACTTCATTGAACATTTATAGGTGGCGCTATTGAGCCATTTTGCCACACCCAATTCTGGAACCCATATCAGATGTAAATTTTTTACCTCTTCTGACGTGTGTGGTCAAAGTTTGAGCACGTTTAGCCCTTCAAATATGCAATTCATTTAGAGGAAAAAGAGTAATTGACCCCGTCGGTCCTTAGGCCCTAATGAAATATTGACAGTGAATAAACAAAAAAATAATTTCACTTGTGGGTTGTGTGAATGTAAATTTGATGTTTATTTCATTATTTTCATTATATGTATTTCTGTTTGTTGACAATACACAATTACACAAGATATTTCATAGTTCTTAAATATGTGAATAAACACTATCAGCGAAGCAAGCAGAAGTGATTTAAGAGTCTTTACATTGTTAACACACAATTTTGAAGAAATTTCAGGCAATGTACTTAGAATCAGAATAAATGTATTTAACAAATTTGAATTTAGTCAATTAAAGAGAGTCAATGTTGAATTCCAGAGGTTTATTTTCCTTTGCCACATCGACCTGTAAATAAAACATTTGCTCATTACATCTCATAATAATTTTATAATCATTCCTATATATGTGCAGCTTATTTAATTATTTATTGTACAGTTGTGAGAACAGACTCACGTTTGTCAGCGTTCGCCTTCTTGATCTCCTGTTTAGGAGTTTGAGACCATCGCAGTGTCACATCTGTGAGTCCTCGATCAGCAAGAGCAGATCCCAACTGAAAATAACATTCATACTAAAATGATTTAGAGCAGAATGTGATGATAAATCTTCAAAAAACAAACAAACAAAAAACTTTATTATATCACTGCAAACCCTGATTAAAACAGTGTCATTATATTCCTCATGAAGCAACTCTGGAGCAATGTCAAGTAAAAGTATTGGGTGAATTTTTTGAAATAACCTTAATTTTATATACAATCATTGAAATCTTCCAGTAGCCCCTGCAGAACACTGGAGATCCAGGGGGCGGAGTCGGGTAGGTTAAGGGCTATGTAAAGTGGGAGGAGTTGGATCCAGATCCAGAGGGTGGAGATGAGTAGGTTTATGCTGCGTTCACGCCACCTAGTATTTACCAGAATCTTGAGATGTCAACACGTGACGTTATATTCGGAGCTGCTCATGTCCTTGGACTGGGAATTATGCGTTTCCATGGCACCACTATCAACACCTATGAATCTACAGCGGTCAGGTATCTGGGAGTTTTCAGAAAACTCCCATTTTACAAGCTGTAATAACGAGCTCTATGAGGACGTGAATGCTTTTTACAAGCTAGAATCTCGTAACTACAGGAATTACGAGGCCGCGTGAACACACCTTTACATCCAGGGGGCAGAGTCGGGTAGGTTAAGGGCTATGTAAAGTGGGGGGAGTTGGATCGAGATTCAGGGGGTGGAGATGGGTAGGTTTAGGGATATGTAAAGTGGAAGGAGTTGATCCACCCCCTGGATCTTGTGTTCTGCAGTGAGGACCATCTCAAATCTTCAGCAAGAATTCAGGTTTCAGGTAAATCTCTAAAAGCAACAAAAACCATCAGTCATAACAATCCTTTAAAATATTCACTAGACATTTAAGGGTTTCATTGCATTTTAACTTCAGGACCATGTGAGATATATATATATATATATATATATATATATATATATATATATATATATTTTTTGTTTTTTTTTAGCCATTTGAGAGCTGTTGGTAGAGTTAGTTTCTTTCTCTCACCTGATTCAGAACGTTTTCTCTCATTGAAGGGTCAGTCAAATCAGCTCTGGAGTTAAACTGCATCTTTACAAGCGATCTTTTTAAGCAGGGAACTAAACAAAGATACATTCATACATGTAATATCAATTAGTAGAAGTTGCATTCATTAAAATATATATTGTTTTGTTTTGTTGTCAAAAATATATGACAATGTTACACCTTCTTCATAGACCTCCACCTCACACAGAGTGAGTGTCTTCATGTGTCCGGGAATGATCAGATTCACATATCGTCCCTTCTTCCCATCACATGAGTAGCTGTAGGATTCACCTGCTGGAATAGCAGGAATAACAGCACATCTACAGACAGAGAGAGAAACTGATGAAGGAGATAAAGATACCGTCATATATTCATGTTTGTACTCAAGCTCTCATGTTCTTTCAAACTCAAAAGTCTCACATGGGATTGTTGTTGCCGTTGTTCTCCAAACTGTTTCCGATGCGAATCTCCGCTCCGTTTATTTCTTCTTCACAGCAGTCATTTCTGTTAGTGACGACCACTTCTCTAACTCTGTACACATCACGCAGATCCAGCCTCCACCACGGGTTAGTCTCATTAAGGGTTGAGGAGCATCCAGTATTCAACTGCTGGAGACCTCGATTACTGTCAATGGCCTTTTCTGCAGACCAGCTCCCAGATGTTGTCGACTGTGTAGCGGCTCCATCTACTGCCCGATTTCCTTGTAAGATTTATGAAAAAAAAGAAATGGCATTACACATCTTAATGCACAAAGTGTGTAGTCGTTTCTAAGATTATTAGTGAACAACAGCTTGAGGTTAAGTGAGTAATTTCTACATCAACAACTGTCCACAAACACAGTGACGTCTAACGACATCCTTCTCAAGTATATTCACCATTACACCATTAGTACCTCAACAACCTGTGGAAAAGTAATGCCCTCTTTTACAACAACCCATTTCTCAATCATCAATAACATTGCATTGGAATGAAAAGCATGTTTCAGTTAGAGCTGGGAAATGGTAATTTGTGCAAATGTAACACAAGTGAGGCATTCCTTTACATTCCTACATTGCTTTTTCCTACTTTTGGTCAGCATTACATTCTCATGCTTCATACAAGCCCTTCATCCAGCCAGTGTCACCCTTCACTAAATAGTGTGCTGCAGTGATGATGCATTTTTGTCATCTTAGCATCCATTGGTTTTCTATTAAAAAAAAAGTTTACGATTCTGACACCTTCTGTTTGTCATTATAATCTTCACAAATGAGCACAAAATTTAAAGCCTAAAAACAATTGGTAGAAGTAAGCTATGAACGAACTATGCCAGGTCACATGACTTCAACATCGCCACCATTAAGCCTCAAAAACTCTTTCATTATTTATTTAAACATTTTCCCTGAAAATCTGAGTTAGAATAGTTTGTATACTTGCTTAGAAACTGTGAAAGTGACTAGTGAATTGATGAATTTGTCGTGATGATAATGGGATCTTTAGTCCCATTTAGACACTTGTAAAGTAATTTTGGCAAATTGTGCCTTTATTTGACTTTTTTAAAATTCACAACAGGACATTCAATAATGAAAAGTGCTCTACAGCAATGAATTACCTGCCAAATACCCGTAGACTCCAACTTCACAAAGACTAAGAATCTTCTCATTTCCAGGAATATGAACAACCACATAACGTCCCTCCATCCCACCACATGAGAAAGTGGCCGTGGCATTAGCTGCAAGAGTGGAAATTACACCACATCTACAGACAGAGAGATTATCAGTTTCTGTTCATCTTCAGTCACATTCATCAAAACAGTCAAAGAAAATCTCACATGGGGTTGTTGTAGATGTCAAGGAAGTTCCCGACACGAATCACTGCCCCATTTATCCTCTCTCCAATGGTCGGTCTGTTAGTGATGGTCACTCTGTTCACTCTGTATATCTTCAGTAGATCCACTCTCCACCACGGTTCAGTCTCTGAGTTAGTGTGGGCCCAGGTGCTGAGCAAACCATCAACAGCAAGTGTAGATATCCAGTTTCCATAATTTGACGACTGACTAGTTTTGCCCCAGAGTGCTGCGTTCTCTGTAAAATGTTTCAGGGATAAAGGTCAGTAAGAAAATCTTTTTATTTTCATCTAGCATTAAAAACCTTTAAAAGCAGAAAACCTTTAAAGCATTTTACAAAACTAAATCTTCATTACTCGTCATCTGCAACATGTCTACCAGAAATTAAGGATTAAAGGTGGAAAAATGCCACAGAAGTTTAATCACATCCGAGTGTAATCTGAGTGATAATAATCCAAGTGAAACAGATTATTGAAAAGCATGAATGTAGGGTGGGGACTTGGTTCAATGCATCAGTTGTTGATCACAGAAGTTTAAAAGCGAAAGTCAAAAAATTGTTTTATTATTATATTACTTCTGTGTACCGTTACTCCCCTAAAAACATGAATTTAAAAAACTGACGGTGAAATTTAATTTCATGCCAACTTTAAAATGCATTCTAGCAGAGCATTTGTACAGAGAAAATTTATTTAAATTATTTTATATAAATGAATATGAGTAAGGGGTATGACACCAGTTTTTTAGGCCAAAATGCAGAAACGAGTTACCATTTTAGCACTTTCGGATCGCGTAAAAAAAAAATTAAAATAAAAAAATCGTAAGAGTAAACTGTCCCTGAAAGATTAATTTTTCATGGGAAATATTGCCTGTTAATAAAAAGTTGATTTTCTGACTATCAGTTCTCAAGGACTGTAAAAAAAAAAAGAAAAAAAAAGAAAAAAAAAAGGACATCAAACTGCCGCAGAGCTTCATTACAGGGCTAAGTTTCCAAGTACTTCTCTTTTTGCCAGTTCAAACAGACAAAACAGATCAAAGTTGTTAATAAACTGAAGGATTCTTACCTTCTTGTCCATTTGCAATTTCCTCAGTTAGTAAAAACCCTGTAGAAACAATTCAAGTGAGTTTCAGAGAACCAAGTTTGTCGAATCACACTGAAAAAATGTTTTTGATTTAATTGACTTTAATATTGTTACTAATAAATAAAACATCATCTAAATGATAATGGCATTACTGACTACTGACACACTAATAATAATCTTAAAAAACAGACTGTTTGATCTTAAAGTCAGACAAGGACAGGTTTCTGTGGAATCACTACCAGATTTTCATAAGACACAAACAGAAATAAAAGTAGACCATCAAGCCATTTACATACACAAATGGGTTTTAATCTGTTTAGCATAAATTTTGTTTGGTAAAGCAGATCTAAAAAATAAACTGAGAAAAACTATTCCAGGGACAAGCAAATTCATGATCTACGCATGAACTCTTACCGTTCAAACGTTCAGGATCAGTGATACTTTATGAACTTGAAACTTTTATTCATCACAGATGCATTTAATTGACCAAAAGTGACAGTATAAAGACATTTATAATGTTACAAAAGATTTCTATTTCAAATAAATGCTGTTCTTTTGAACTTTATATATAATTTCCAACATTGATAATAATCAGAAATGTTTCTTAAGCAGCAAATCATCATATCAGAATTATTTCTGAAGGATCATGTGACACTGAAGACTGGAGTAATGATGCTGAAAATTCAGCTTTGATCACAGGAATAAATTATGATTTGCAATATGTTCACATAGAAGAAGTTATTTTATATTGTAATAATATTTCACTGTTTTGACTGTATTTTTGATCAAATAAAAGCAGCCTTGCTGAACATAAAAATCTTCTTTCAAAAATGTGAAAATCTTGCTAACCCTAGACTTCTGAACAGTAGTGTACACGCTGAGATAAATCAATGCCAATCATGATTTTAACAATGCCACTGCTAATATTAATGTGAATCTAGTAAAATAGCAGATGTATGTTGTACTTTACCCAGTAAGATCCACAGACACTTGAAGAGCTTCTTCATGGTTGATTAAAGGCGTCTGTCTTTCTTTTAGGGATGGAGAATGTTAGTTTTATACATTTTATTGAGGACGACCCATTTAAATGTGCATCACATGATCAACCGTATCTCCTCCTTTACATCTATATCACACTAACCTGTCTCTCTCTTCACTGCACCTGCAGCAGTTTATTTCATGAACACACAGAGAATACAGAAGTTTGAGTTACAAATGTTAGTTACTAATCACACAACTAAATCTGAAGTCCCTTACGTTCAGGACATTTATTTCTGGAGCATGTCTGAGAAAGGCAATGTTAAACTATTAAACACCAAAAACACACAAAACACTGTATCACTCTTTATCCTAATGCCTATTGGATCAGTGTAGATTTTCTGCATTTTTAATGTTGATATTTGCTATTAATAAGCATGCTGTGATATTATGTGCTACCTTTTGTATATTTGCATATACAAAGCAGACAATATTTTAGTAACTAAGATTTACATACGGTATATTCTGTTTATTCATTTTAAAAAACCCAAGACTTATATACTATTTACACATTCGCACATTCATTAAAACATTTTTTAAAAATCTAAAATACTTAATTTATTGCAAAAACATGCAATATTGCTTTGGTCTCTCTTTGCATCTCCATGAAAGTAACCCTTTTTTTCCTACTCACCTCACTTTGATTGGGAATCGAACCAGTGTATCCAGCATGGGAGGCAGGAGCGCTAACAGCGACGCTAAAGACATCGGTCTCTATCATCAGTCGCTATTGCGCCTCTTGAGATGAGGGGAGTGAGTCTTACCCTATACTACTAGCTGTCCTCTGTTACACTCATCTCCCCATCTGGCCAGATTATGGTAAATAAATCTATGGAAAACAATTAAATGATCATTGGTGGTTATGGTCACACAGGGTCATGGCAGCCATGTTATCCAAAAATTGGCTCTACACTACAGGATAACTCTATGTTGACAGTTTCACCATTTTGACTCCTAATTTCATAATACACACACAAGCACGTTCCCTGCACGTTGAGTTGAGAGTAAAAATAGAATCAGAAAAGACAAAGAAACACCTGATGAAGGCAAACTTAAACACTGTATGTATGTATGTTCCTCTATATACTGTACTGTAGAGGGGTAAATGGCATAACCTGCTGGAAAAATCAATGCCAACATATACAGTTTCAGAGAGCTATAATGAAAGGAGATCAGTGATAGTTAATCCTGATCGATCGTGTTTTGAAATCTGCCATCACTATATAAGTTGTTATTTTGTTTTTCTGTGCTTCCAGCATCGGACTATACACTCATCAAAGAACCCACAAATTATATGAGAAGTCATCATCGGACGACGATGGACTACCGAGAGAGAGTTCATTTCTCGGTGTGAATCGCTTCAAAAACTGGGCATTAACTGTATTTGCAGCAGTGATTAGCTCTGGATCAACGAGCATCTATCCAAAACGTTTTTTCAATTCCTGCTAGAAGAGCATCCAACAAAGGCCTCCAGAACTTGGAGGAAAAGTGAATGTGCTGAAGCTTTCTCTTTAGAACTGTTACTGCATGTACCGACCATCCCATTTGCAGATTGTTCTTTCCCTGAAGAACATTGTGTGCTTTTGCAAATGGGCTCATTGTCTTTGCATATTCTTGCAGAAATGCAAGCTCAGCAGGAGTAAATCTCTCAGAACACAAACACACACACGTGTTGTTGCAAGTAAAGTGAAACCAAATGACAGGTGGCGCTATGACTGTAACTGAACATTGGTATGTAGATGTCTTTAGGCCAGGACAGGTATAAAAACAACGTGAAGTTTGGGGCAGATCGGTCATTGTGTGCCCGAGTGGGTACAACAACTTCCTGTTTCATGGCAGCCAAACCAACAACAGCAAGTTTAGGGCCAGCGTCTGCGTAAGCTGATGACTGACTAGTTTTGCCCCAAAGTGCTGCATTCTCTGTAAAATGTTTCAGGGATAAAGGTCAGTAAGAAAATCGTCTTTTCCCTTACTCAGGGAACAAGGGTTACACTCGTAACCCAAGACGTTCCCTTTCGTGGGAACTATCGACGCTACGTCAGTGACGTGATGGGAACGCTGTCCCCACTACGCCGTGCCTCCGAGTACCTGGCTGCTATCTTGTAACACCAAAGCACCCGGAGTACTACTCACATTAAGATTATAAAATCTGATGAAGGTGTGCTGGGATGACCATCCAGCAGCGCCACAAATATCCGCCAAGGAAACTCCTGACATGTGAGCTCTTGAAGCAGCCATACCTCTAGTTGAGTGTGCCCTAACATCCAAGGGGCATGGACGCCCCAGGGCTTTATACGACAATGAGATGGCCTCAACCACCCATTTACTCATCCTCTGCTTAGACGCTGGGCCCCCTCGACTCGGGGACCCATAACATACAAATAGTTGGTCTGATTTTCTCCACAGGGCAGCTCTGTGAACATAAGCGTCCAATGCCCTCACAGGACACAGCAGATTAAGTTTTTCCTGATCCGGATTAGTGAACGGAGGGGGATAAAAAGCCTCCAAAACGATAGGACCTGGGACCCTAGTGGGGACCTTAGGAATGTAACCAGGCCTTGTATGTAGAAAGGCCTTAACCATGCCTGGTGCAAACTCTAAACATGATGGTGAAACCGAAAGAGCTTGAAGGTCACCTATCCTTTTCAAGGATGAGATGGCCAGTAAAAACACAGTCTTCAATTTGAGCATTTTATCTGACACATCTTCCAAAGGTTCAAAGGGCGCCTCAGCCAACCCTTGTAACACAATGGCTAAGTCCCAGGTCAGAGATTTTGGGCGTACTGAAGGCCTCAGCCTCAGTGCGCCACGAAGGAAGCGAACAACTAAGGGGTCTCGACCTACCGAGACACCACCCATAGGAACATGATAGGCTGAAATAGCAGCCACATACACTTTTAATGTGGAGTGAGTTAAGCCTTCTGAAAGCTTTTCTTGGAGGAATTGAAGCACATAGCTGACAGATGAGTGGACCGGGTCCACCCTATGATGGCTACACCATGTAGCGAAAACCTTCCACTTATACATATAAAGCTTCCTTGTAGATGGAGCTCTGGACTGAAGGATGGTCTCCACAACCTCGGTTGGGAGACCAGATTCTATGAGCCTTGCCCCCTCAGGGGCCAGGCCCACAGTTTCCACATTTCTGGACGGGGATGTAAAATCATGCCGCCTGCTTGGGACAGGAGATCCTGTCTGACTGGAAGCTCCAGAGGAGAGCCGTGAAGAAGTGATACTAGGTCCGCAAACCATATTCTTGTTGGCCAGAAAGGAGCCACCAATATCAGGTCTACCCCTTCCTGACGGACTTTGTCCAGAACTCCCGGGAGCAGAGAGACTGGGGGAAAAGCATACAGACGTCGCCTCGGCCACGTCTGTATCATGGCATCCAACCCCAGAGGAGCTGGGTGCCTGGGAGAGTACCACAGAGGGCATTGAGTTGACTCCTCTGTGGCAAAGAGATCGACTTCCGCTCGACCGAATGTTTTCCATATGAGCTCCACTACCTCTGAGTGAAGCTTCCATTCCCCCGGACTCGCGCTCTGCCTCGACAGAGCGTCCGCCCCCATATTCAAATACCCCGGAATATACGCCGCCTTTAGCGAGAGTAATTTCCCCTGGGTCCACAGGAGGATGTGACTGACCAGTTTGCATAGTGGCCGAGACCGCAGTCCCCCTTGGTGATTTATGTAGGAGACCACCGTAGTGTTGTCTGTCTGAACCAACACATGGTGGCCCCTCAGGTCGGGGAGGAAGTGCTTCAGAGCCTGAAACACTGCCAGCATCTCCAGCCGATTTATGTGCCAGGAGAGCTGGTGTACCTCCCAGTGACCTTGAGCTGAGCGACCACTCATGATCGCTCCCCAGCCCGTGAGGGACGCATCTGTCGTAAGCATTACGCGACGACATGAAGTTCCCAACACGGGTCCCTGGGACAGGAACCAAGGCTTTTTCCACATGACCAGAGCACGAACGCACCGCTGCATGACTTTGATCATGCGAAAAGGATTTCCCCTCGGAGAAAACCCCTTGGTCCTGAGCCACCACTGTAAGGGTCTCATGTGCAGAAGGCCAAAAGTAATAACATTGGACGCAGCTGCCATCAGACCCAACAGTCTCTGAAACTGTTTTACAGTGAGTGACCGGCCTAACTTCACCCCATTCACGGCCCCGAGAATGGAAGTCACAAGAGCGGGAGTCAATTGCGCCCGCATCGTGATGGAATCCCAGATTACCCCAAGATAGTTGGCAACCTGACTCGGAACCAGCACACTTTTCTTGGCGTTGAGCCTCAGCCCAAGCTTCTTCATGTGCGACAACATCTCGATGTTGAGCTGCCAGACTTTCTGTTTGAGCTAAAATCAACCAATCGTCGATATAGTTCAGCACACGGATGCCCTGGAGTCTCAGCGGAGCCAAGGCTGCATCCACGCACTTCGTGAACGTGCAGGGTGATAGTGATAGGCCGAAGGGAAGAACCTTGTATTGGTATGCTTCGCCCCCGAAAGCAAACCTGAGGAACTTCCTGTGAGAAGGATGGATGGAAATGTGAAAATATGCGTCCTTTAGATCTATCGCCACAAACCAGTCCTCGGATCTGATCTGTGGAATAATCTGTTTGAGTGTAAGCATCTTGAACTTCAACTTCTTTACAGATTGATTTAGTATACGAAGATCTATGATCGGACACAACCCCCCATCCTTCTTTGGAACAATGAAGTAGCGGCTGTAAAAGCCCGACATTTTGCTGAGAGAGGGAACCCGTTCTATAGCCCCTTTTTGCAAAAGCGTCGTAACCTCCTGTTCCATTACCAGAGACTGCTCTGGAGCTATCACTGTGTGAATCACTCCACTGAACCTGGGCGGACGAGAACCGAACTGAATTCTGTAACCCTGTTCTACCATGAGCAGCACCCATTTCGAAATATTCGGAAGAAGTTTCCATTCCCCCAAAAATTCTACTAGGGAACCAGCCTCTCGAGACTGGTCTCTGGTGTTTTTTGAGCACTTGGCTCGTTTATCTGGCACGGCGCACCGGCAGATAGGCGAATCATGTGCTGGCCGACCCTCCTCGAAGGATCGACGGGGACTGCTGCGCCCTGTCGCACGATGGGTGGCAGGGTTGGCAGAACAGCCCCCTGAGGGCACCTATGGGGAACGATAGATGTTAATCGTCGAACCCCTTCGGAGGTGACTGCCCTCAGAAACCCTGACCCATGACCGTCAGGATTTCTTTTGGGAAGCCTTCCGGGAAATAATGACGGTCCTCAGATCCGCCCTACCCCCAGAAGGCTTCTGCTGTACAGCGCGCACCGGTCCCCAAGCTTTCCGCGGGGGAGCACGGGCGGCCACACTAGCTTTCTGCTGGGACCTGTATCCCGAGGAGCCAGCTATCGGCTGAGGCTGCAGCCTCAGGGGGATGAGATTTCCGGGGAAGGAATCTTTGGAACGCCGCTTTCTGTTTTTTCGCCTCCTCGAACCTGTCGACGACAGTAGCAACTGCGTCACCGAACAGGCCCTCGGAGGAAAGCGGCGCATCCATAAGGATATGTTTGTCCTTATCCTTACTATCTGCGAGATTGAGCCACAGATGTCTCTCCGTGGCCACCAGGGCTGCCATAGAACAGCCTACTGACTTGGCCGTCCCCTTGGTGGCACGGAGCTGCGGCTTTTCTCAACTCTTGAATCGTTTCAAAAGTAGCTTCCCCAGTCTCCTCAATCTCCCCCAGCAGATCAGCTTCGTATGCCTGCAGTATGGACATTGTGTGCAGACATGCCGCAGCCTGACCCGCTGCCGTATAAGCCTTGCCCACCAGACTCGATGTTTGTTTTAGTGGTTTGGTGGGCAACGTCCGGGATTTCAGGGACGATGCAGACTCGGGCGAGAGATAGCTCGCAAGCGTCTCCTCAACCCGAGGCATCGCCCCATAACCGTGTTGCTTCAGCCCCGTGATATTACTGTACATTGTCGTTTGTGGGCTGAAGACACGGTACTGCACGGGTCTATTCGGAAAGAACGCCAGTCCCCAACGCTGGGGTAGTGACCTAGCTGGGAGGAAGCGTTCATCTAACTTGCTTTTTATTTTTGGAACGCTCTCCTCCGCGGGCCAGCTTATTTTCAGTTTTTCTACTGCCCGGGTCACTACCTCCATAAGCTCCTCATGGGCTGGAGATGAGGATGACGGTCCCTCATCACCACCCTCGACACCTTCAACATCAACCTCCTCGGAGGAAGATATATTCAGTGCCGGTGCCTCCCTTTGAGGGGAAGAAACCACAGCGCGTGCTTCCACCACCAAAGGAGAGACACTAGATCTAGCAGGTAAGGGAAGCGATAAGGCAAAGCCCGTCTCTCCCCCCTCTGCTAGATCCATTTGTGAACCCCACGAGTGCAGCCTTCGCTGTGCCTCGGCAGCAGCGGGACCAGACCCGCGGGGAACACTCGCCGCGGCGCCCTCCTCAAAGAGCGCCCGGTAGCGCCCTGAGAGTGAGCCGCTCACAGTGCACACAGACAGCCCCCTCAAGAGCTGCCTGTGCGTGCTCAACTCCCAGGCATTTCACACACATCTCGTGTGTATCTCCCTCCACGATGAATCGCGGGCAAGGAGGTGCACACTTAGTGAAACGCTGGCTTTTCTCCGTCATTTTATATATATATATGTATGTCTTGTTTCACTTGTTAGAAGCTCTTGTCCTCAGACAAAGAAATCACTTTCTGGCGAGATGGTAGACAGACAACAGTAAATAAGACAGACAAGATAAAAATAGCGCTTACTGAAGACAACAGAAGCTAGCGTTCTTTGTTTCTGGGCATGCTTTATAGGTTCCGGTCCGCAACGTCGCCCGCCTCTGACGTCACATTCTCTCATTGGTTGGATACAATAGTGCTTCACGAACACAAAAATGCAGAGGATTCCCATCACGTCACTGACGTAGCGTCGATAGTTCCCACGAAAGGGAACTTTTTATTTTCATCTAGCATTAGGTCTTGCAGAAAACCTTTAAAGCATTTTACAAAACTAAATCTTCATTAATCGTCATCTGCAACATGTCTACCAGAAATTAAGGGTGGAAAATGCCACCAATGTATTAAATCCTGGGGTAAAACAATTATCCTTTAGTAAGCATCATTTATCAGATATTCAACATTTGTTATTTCATATAATTCTAATCTTAGCCTATATTGTGATTGGTTTGGTATGTTATATTATACAGAAAGCATTATGATCTGATATGATATAAAGCCTGGACAAGAATTTAAAGTCATGATGAAATGGAAGGTAACAGCCATTTTCTTCCCAATGGTGACGTACATCCGAGTGAAACGGCTTATTGAAAAAAGCATGAATGTAGGGTGGGGACTTGGTTCAATGCATCTGTTGTTGATCACAGAAGTTTAAAAGCGGGGCATGGCTCTCAAAAAAACAGAGGTGTATCTGAATGCAAGCTTGAAGGGGTGGAGTTTAAGAGGACTAAATTAGTATCCGGTATACATCACCAGAGAGAAGTCTGACATTTCACCGAAAGATCTAGTTATGATATTTTGGTCAAATATTACAAGGTCAAAAAAAAAAAGTAATGTACACATAGATGAATAACCATTGACTGTAAAAAAAATATGGACTTAGTGTCCGTGACATCACCCATAGAGTTCTAAACAGCAGTTTTGACACGAAAATGAGGCCGCTGCCATCTTAGCTGCGCGTCACCGCATGTCACTCCCTGATAACTGAAAATGGGCAAAGAGGCGGGACGAAGTTGGAGCCCATGCGACTTGTTGCTGAAACCACGCCCGTCCTAGCTATCTATCTTGATACTATCTAAAATATTAATAAAGATAACAATATCATTAGAAGGTACTAAAGGATTACTGTCAATCTACGGTGCTTTTTTTTTACGATAACGTTATAGATGCTCCAACACCAGTAGGCTAATTAATTTGTGTGAGGTGTGCAAATAACACAAATCAAATGGGATTTCATACCTTTATAATGAAATAGAGATCGCGAGATGAGTCCAATCCGTGGCACTTATATATATTATATTATATTATATATATATATATATATATAATATACCAGATGTATATCTCTCAAATGTTCTCTCAAACTAATGAGCACGTGTCCAAAGTATAATTTTTCAAAATAGTGCAGCAGTTTTAGTTATATCCAAGCAGTGCTGTCGGAGTTGTATATCCTCCTGGTATTGTCATTGTAGTAAATCTCAGGAACAAAACTTTTAGCCAATGCCACGAAGATCCAACAACGTGTGTTCCGCATGCGAGCACATGTACACAGACTGACATCTGTCTCGAGTATGCAGAAAGCCATATATTGTATAAAATAATCCAGAAAAAAGCACAAATACGACTGAGATGCCAAATTCAGCGGCTGAAACAGGTAACATGACGGCTCACAGACAGCAGCGGCATACCTGTCACTCAAGTGACCACGCCCTTAATTATGCAGAACTTTAAGGCTTAATATAATTTAAACAGATGAGCTATAAAAAAAAATTCACCCCTCTCAGAGTTGTCATGAAGGGCAAAATTCGCAGTATAGACCAAAACCACAATATGAACCAGACTGTAAACATGTTTTTTTCTGCTGTAAACTTGGCTAATTTAACATGATGGTCAGTGAGATTCTGCTCACTTCTGCAGCCTGCCCCTAGCGGCCAGTCGATGAATTGCAGTTTAATTCACTTCCGTATTGGCTTCACGAGAAACAGGGGGAGGTTGCCGCTTAGTCATGACTCATCAGACGAATACAGTCAGTCACAGGCGATCCACACTCCAATCCAGAAAGGGGTGCGTGTGGTAATGCAATGCTGTTTGCTAACCGCCACAACAGGAAAAAGTGCAGAAGAAGAAGAAACGATCTATGCACCAACACAAAACAAGAGTTCAGATGGCATGTAAGAGCTTGCTATTAGCCTGTATGCCGAGTTTTGATTAATGTTTGTGACGCGCTCCACAAACTTCAAGAAAAGGAAACCGGGAAGTCAGAAAGCAGCATTCCTTTATTTTACAAAAGCACAATGTTTTTTTTTTTTTTTTTTGTTTTTTTTTATCGTGAGTGTACACAAATAAAATAAGACCCTTTACAGTTTTGAATGATGTCTTACTCTTATGACCATAAATGGAGTATTTTAAGTTGTTTATCACGACGATATCATCCGGATTTGCCAGTCACCGGAGCTTGTCAGAAAAAATACTACAGGAGTGCAAAAATTAATCTCTGCACATCACATCAAGCTTCATCTTTCCTCTTGAAGACGCGCTGTGAGGTATAAACCATGAGTTTACCTCAGAAGAACGCAATTTATCCAGCTGAGTTAAGTAATTTATTCTTACTTACATTAGTTAACGTGTTATTGTTACATAAACTTGTACACATTAACTTGTTGAACTATTGCCAGACTAAAATGTGTCAACGGAAACATGCAGGTAGGCAGCTTTTCAATGCTATATAAATATACATGTACAACACAAGGATGTTTTATGCTCTATAATATAAAACAATCCAAAATATGTGTTTGCACTGTAACATGATGAATATTTTAATGTTTAGACCTGTGTTTACTGTGAAATATTGTGTTTGTGGATATCTGCTCAAATGTAGATGTTTATAATGTGCTAAACAATAATGTTTCATAGAGTTCATAAGCGCTATGAGTTTGAGTCACTTATAATGTGCATTTGAACACCAAACTTTACATGTTTTTACTACAAACTCACTTCATAATGTCATAAGTGTGTGAAACAATTTCCATTTGGGATCTGAAGTGGCTTCTTATCACAGAATGAGTCCTGTTGACTATTTTTATTTTTTTTATTTTTTTTTATTTTTTTTTGACAAAACATCTTACATGATGAAAAAAGTTGAAATTCTAAATCTTACTAACACCTGATGTATTTGAAACATCATGAGAAGAATGGCATCTACGCTAATATTAGTATCTCTGTTTATCCAGAGGTTTACCACAGTCAGCCGGATCTGGGCCGTATCCAGATCAGATGGAGGACCTGTGCCTAAACACAAGCACAACACACCCCTGAAGTGTCAGCAGAGATTGTGTCAACTATCATCCCCTGTGAAGGCCTCATCGACATGACAGCCAGTGTCACAGATCACCAACAAATCTGTCTCCATACCAGCATGATGAATCCGATCTTCAACCAGATGGAACTGGATTGAATATTTTGAATGTTGCGATCCCAATATAGCCAGTTCAAACAGACAAAACAGATCAAAGTTGTTAATAAACTGAAGGATTCTTACCTTCTTGTCCATTTGCAATTTCCTCAGTTAATAAAAACCCTGTAGAAACAATTCAAGTGATTCAAATGAGTTTCAGAGAATATATTTTTGATTGAATTGACTTTAATGTTGTTGCTAATAAACAAAACATCATGTAATCATGTAAATTATTATGACATCTGTGTAATGACCATGTTGGAGGAAACTACTGACACACTAATAATAATCTTAAAAAACAGACTGTTTGATCTTAAAGTCAGACAAGGACAGGTTTCTGTGGAATCACTACCAGATTTTCATAAGACACAAACAGAAATAAAAGTAGACCATCAAGCCATTTACATACACAAATGGGTTTTAATCTGTTTAACATAAATTTTGTTTGGTAAAGCAGATCTAAAAAATAAACTGAGAAAAACTATTCCAGGGACAAGCAAATTCATGATCTACGCATGAACTCTTACCGTTCAAACGTTCGGAGTCAGTGATACTTTATGAACTTGAAACTTTTATTCATTACAGATGCATTAAATTGACCAAAAGTGACAGTAAATACATGTATAATGTTACAAAAGATTTCTATCTATCTAAGATTTCTTTTCATTTCTCTGCTTTGCTACTGTTCGGACGCTCTTGCTTACAGCTCCGTGCTTTGCTCTATTGCTTTTATATTTTATCTCCTAATTTTAACTACAGCAAATAGGCACAGTGCTCAAACAACAAATATTGGCACCAACATTCTTTTTAACTGGAAGAATTGCTACAAAAAAGGGGAATTTTTTATCCAACCAGCCTCCCACTGACGGCAGCCATCAGCTTACATTCCGGAAAAGGGAAAACACAGCTGCCTACATCCAAAAGGATTTGAAATAATATGCCTCCTCTGGTTGAAGAATCTACCTGCTGCACAAACTGCCACAGACTTCTACAAAGGATTGCAGTTCTTGAAACAAAGTTACTTGCGGGACTACCAAACCAGACGGAACACACAACAGAGCTTCCTCAGCACACAGTCGGCGAGTCCCATGAATCTAATGCCCCTAAACAGACCGTACTGAGTGCCGAAATTGGTCAACATATTAATCGATGGCACACACAGGGAGCGAGACCCAAAGGCACTCGAGACATCAGATTGTCACGAGTATCACATATTAATGCAGTAGCATCCTCTACCCCAAACACTAGCTCCCTACCACCACCAATACATCTGGAGAACAGATTTGAAGTGTTAATGAATGTGGGTGAGGAATCTCCAGACATGATAAATGTGGGTATGGAATCCCCAAACATGATCGGACACAGATCAAATCAGCCAGCAGCTAACACCGATGCTAACTACCGCTCAAGGTTGAACAGTCAGTGGCACTCAGCTCAGAGAGCAGCTGAGCCCAGGACTCTGATAGTGGGTGACTCTATTATCAGAAACATTAGCAGCAGGGATACAACTACATGCTGCCTTCCACAAGCAACAGTTTCTGATGTAAACAGGGAACTTAAGAGCATTCTGATGAAATATAAAACTGCAAATCGACTAATCATTCATGTGGGGAAGAATGATATTCGGAAGGAGCAGTCAGAACTCCTTAAAAATCTGAATGGCACAAACACACCTGGACAGAGTACAACTGACCACAGGACTTCATTTCAACACCTGAATGGACATGCGGTTGACACATCCCACAAGGTTAATGATAACACCACGCAGCCACAACAACCACTGCTCACTGACACAATCCTGACTGAGCCCTGCCCACAGAGCTCACCGAGAGACAGTGACGTGTTAGAACTGCTCCAAGATTCAGCACCCAAGGATGACTTTCAGGAAAACAGCCAGGAAAGCCAGGACAACATATTACAGCCTCCGGTAACACCAGAGCAACAGCCCCTCTCACCGGACACGTTATCCCTTTCTCCAGCATCCCCTCTTCTGTGCTTCTCAGAGAAAATGGAGGAACTGGTGTATGCTGGAACCAAACTGTCCCACTCTTTTGCTGTGAGCCCCCAGATATCAACAAAAAAACGTCAAGCCCCAAAACCACCAAAGCCTGTGGGCCCAGCTCGCCCTCCTCCTCCTCCTGTGAGAGCTCTTCGGCCCATGCCACAACGCCAGGGCCCTCACCCTCCTCCATCTGTTCTAGGTGAACCAAAAACAACCGATAACAGCTCTCAGTGATGTGTGTCGGGTCCCCGCTATGATAACAGTGACTTTATCAAAAGTTTACAGAACAAGCGGGAAACCAGTGTGCCTGCTGCTATCTCTATTTCTGTTTTATTACGTGATAGAAAGGCCTTCTCAAAGGCCTTCTTTGGCAAACCCATTTAATCTGCTGCCTATTACACGTCAAACTGAGATTACTGTAAGTTAGCACTTTTAAACATCCGCTCACTTAAAAATAAATCACTTCTAGTCAATGACTTAATAACCACAAACAACCTAGATTTTTTGCTTCTAAATGAAACATGGCTTGAAGACAGTTGCAGTTCAACAATCCCTGAATGAAACAGCCCCTCCTAACTTTTATGAGTGTCTGCAGAGCTGTTAGGAGAGGTGGAGGTGTTGCTGCTCTATTTAAAGATGTCTATCAATGCAAGCAAGTGTCATTTGGTGATTACTTGTCTTTCGAATACTTGGGTATTGTGTTAAACAGGTGCTCCTCGCATTATACATATAGTTATTTATAGGCCTCCAAAATACTCTCCAGCCTTTGAGGAGGACTTTACAGAACTGTTATCAGCAATTTCCTCTGAGTTTGACTGTTTTGCTATTACTGGGGACTTTAACATCCACATAGAAAATGCAGAATCCAATATGGCAAAAGAAATCCTAACAGTTTTGAATACTTTTGATACCATACCATACCATACCATACCAACTTTATTTATTAAGCACTTTACAACAACCAAGGTTAACCAAAGTGCTGTACAGAAAAACAACATAAGTAATAACCACACAATAAAAGCATTTAAATAACAAAATAAGTCAAATAAATACATAAAAATCAACAACTTGCTAGGTATCAAAAGCCAAAGAAAACAGATGGGTTTTTAGAAGGGTTTTAAAAACAGGTAAAGAGGTGGCCTGCCTAATATACAAAGGCAGAGCATTCCATAATTTAGGGGCACACACAGCAAAGGCACGGTCCCCTCTGTGCTTACGCTTCGTTTTCGGCACAGTCAGAAACAGCTGTTCATCTGATCTGAGAGAGCGAGCAGGTTTATAAGGGCGAAGAAGCACAGCAAGGTATGGCGGTGCAAGACCATGTAGTGATTTAAAAGCAAATAGCAGGATTTTAAAATGAATCCTAAATTGAATGGGCAACCAATGCAGAGAAGCTAAGATAGGAGAAATGTGCTCATGTTTACGTGTGCCTGTTAAAAGACGTGCTGCTGCATTTTGTATCCTCTGGAGACGAGTGATGGAGGACCCACAAACCCCCACATAAAGAGAATTACAGTAGTCCAGCCGTGTAGTTACAAAGGCATGGACTACAGTTTCAAAGTGTTGTCTTGACAAGATTGGCTTTATTTTGGCAAGCTGCCTCAAATGAAAGAAGCTCGATTTGGGTCCCAGAGGTGCCTCCAAAAAAAAAAATCTGACTCAGCATGTACATGGACCCACACACAATCGTGGACACACTCTAGATTTAATTATCAGTAACGGTCTAAACATTTCATCCATTGTCATTAAGGATGTAGCGCTATCTGATCACTTCTGTATTTTCTTTGATATATTGATCTCTCCTACTGTTGAAGCTACATCTGTCTCGGTCAAAAAGCGATGCTTAAATGAGAATACTAGTGTACTGTTTATGAAGGCTATATCTTTAACACCAAGCATATCTGCAGACTCAGTTGATTTTCTCCTTGATTCTTTTAACTCAAAGTTACAGAATGTTTTTGATAACATTGCTCCTGTGAAAGTCAGGAAGAAAAGTGGCAGACAAAAGGCACCATGGAGAAACTCAACAGCAGTACAAAATATGAAAAGACAATGCAGAAAAGCTGAGCGCATGTGACGAAAGACAAAACTTGAAATCCATTATAACATCTATAAAGATATTCTTCATGCTTTCAATGTGGAATTAGGCAAAGCTAGACAGACCTTCTTCTCAAATATTATAAACAAAAAATTAAACAACACCCGCACTCTTTTTGCTATTGTAGAGAGACTAACAAACCCCCAAGTCAGATTCCCAGTGAAATGCTCTCAGACAGCAAATGCTGTGAGTTTGCTTCCTTTTTCTCTGAGAAAATTAATAATATCAGAAAGGTGATCAGCACATCCTTGAGCTGCACTGGGGTAAAACAGATCAGATCACAACATCAGAAAGCAGCTATTATGTCTGTTTTCGAAGCAATTGACAGTAAGATTTTGGAAGAAACAGTACAGCACCTTAAAACATCAACCTGTGCCCCTGAAACACTTCCCACATCTTTTTTTCAAAAGTGTGTTTAACTGTTTAGAAGCAGATCTCCTAGAAAGAGGTAAATGCCTCACTTCTCTCTGGGACTTTTCCAAAATCCCTGAAAACTGCAGTTGTCAAGCCCCTCCTGAAAGAGAGCAATCTGGATAACACCATATTGAGCAACTACAGGCCAATCTCAAATCTTCCTTTCATAGGCAAGATCATTGAAAAAGTTGTTTTCAATCAGCTGAACAAGTTCTTAAGCTTGAATGGATACTTTGACAACTTTCAATCTGGTTTCCGACCACAGCACAGAGACAGCACTCATAAAGATAATAAATTATATTCGCCTTAACACAGATTCAGGTAAATTATCAGTGCTGGTTCTACTTGATCTCAGTGCTGCGTTTGACACTGTCGATCACAACATTCTTCTTGACAGGCTGGAAAACTGGGTTGGGCTTTCTGGGATGGTCCTTAAATGGTTCAGGTCATACTTAGAAGGGAGAGGTTATTATGTTAATATCAGTGACCATAAGTCTGAGTGGACATCCATGACATGCAGAGTCCATCAAGGTTCAATTCTTGCACTCCTCCTGTTCAACCTATATATGCTGCCACTGAGCTAAATAATGAGAAAGAACCAAATTGCATATCACAGCTATGCAGATGACACCCAGATTTACCTAGCCCTATCACCTAACGACTACAGACCCATTGACTCCCTGTGCCAATGCATTGATGAAATTAAAAATTGGATGTGTCTAAACTTCCTTCAGTTAAACAAAGACAAAACTGAAATCATTGCGTTTGGAAACAAAGATGTGTTCTCAAAGTTCTCAAAGTTCTCAAAGTGAACATGTACCTTCACTCTAGGGGCCAAACAACTACAAATCAAGTCAGGAATCTTGGTCTGATTTTGAAGTCAGACCTGAGTTTCAGTAGCCATGTAAAGACAATAACTAAATCAGAATATTATTATCTCAAAAATATTGCAATAATTAGATGCTTTGTCTCCAGTCAAGACTTACAGAAACTTGTTCATGCTTTCATCACCAGCCGGGTGGATTATTGTAATGGGCTCCTCACTGGTCTTCCCAAAAAGACCATGAGACAGCTGCAGCTCGTACAGAACGCTGCTGCCAGGATTCTGAGCAGAACCAGAAAACATGAACACATCACACCAGTCCTCAGGTCCTTGCACTGGCTTCCAGTTGCATTTAGAATTGATTTTAAAGTACTGTTACTTGTTTATAAATCACTCAATGGTCTAGGACCTCAATACATTGCAGATATGCTCATAGAATATAAACCTAACAGATCATTCAGATCATCAGGATCAAGTCATTTAGAAATACCCAGGGTTCACTCAAAGCAGGGAGAGTCTGCTTTTAGCTGTTATGCCAGCCGCAGCTGGAACCAGCTTCCAGAAGAGATCAGGTGTGCTCCAACAGTAGCCACATTCAAATCCAGACTCAAAACACATCTTTTCATCTATGCATTTGCTGATTGAGCACTGTGCTATGTCCGAACTGTTTGCACTTTATTTTATAAGTATTATCTTTTTATTCTTTTAATTCCTTTTCCTGTTTTTATTTCATTTTTAATGTATTTTATATCTTTTATGTATCATCTTGTTATTCTGACTTTTAATGCATTTTAAATATTGCTGTCTGGTTGAAAGAGCTGGGAGAATTAGGAAGAACGTGATTAGGTTAAAATTTGGTAAATTTGGATAAGGGGACAAACCATGGGGAAATTTAAGCTGTGGTGTATGGTTAAGATATCTCTGGATTACAGTCAGGACACTTTCCAAAGAGGGAAATTTCCAAAGCAGAAATTTGAACTGCGTTGCATAGATAAGATATCTCCGGAAGGGGGTTTAGGGCTGTGTGGTGCAGTTTGAGGTGTCTTGGCAAAAGGGGAGATTGAAACTGTGTTTATCAGTTTGAAGTGCCTTAACAGGTAGCAGTCCTGTTGTGTGAGGAAGATCCATTCTGATCCGCTCTGATGGATAGATCCGTTTAGATCCACTCTGCTGGACAACAACAACAACAACAAACTCCCTGAGACTTCCTAGCTCTTCCATCCAGATAGCAAAATTCTCTGTTTTTACTGTTATTTCTATTCCTTATGTTCTATTTTTATTATTCATTTTTATGTAAAGCACTTTGAATTACCATTGTGTATGAAATGTGCTATACAAATAAAATTGCCTTGCCTTGCCTTGCCTTGCCTTGCCATGAGTAACATTTCTGTAATCGTTTAAACATTATCATGTAATATTTATTTTGTTTGTACAACCATAAAATACACCAAAATGTTACATTAATTCACAAAAGGCATTCATTCGTTCGCTGTAAACTAAATCTTTAGAATCAGTAAGATTACAAGAACAAATCAAATTTTTCTTTGAGCAATGGAACATGGGAAATGTAGTCCAGGGTAAGGTAACACTATGTGTGTGCGCAGTGCAAAAGTCTTAATGGTGAACGGGTGACCTCTGGTGGTGAGTGAATAACTACAGCTGTTCAACCAATCTGATCAATGTTGTGAATACAAAAGGAATAGTTATTACTCTGTTTTCTTGATTTGCTTTTGTTTTTGTTTTGTTTTTCTATTTGCATATGTTTTCTTCAGCTGCAGTGAATTGAGCTCTCTCGGCCACTGTACAGAAAACAAATGTGGTAAAAAAAGGGTAAAATGACAAAACAAAATAATAATAATAATCACACAGGAAAGTAAAATAACATTATGCACATGAATTGGAGTGAAAATATAGACATAAAAGCAATAATTACAATAAAGATTAAATAAGATTATCGAGAAGTCAAAAGAACCTCTTCCATATTATGTTGACCTGTGATACCACAACAATTAAAGGGGAAAGGACTCCCATTTCAATCAGACAGCTACATCAGGTGTACAGTTGCAATCAGAATTATTCAACCCCCTTAATCTGCAAGACATTTTGCATTTTACTGCAATCTTGGCCCATTCCTCTCTGGAAAAAGCTTCCAGCCCACATGGAAAGAACCTATATGTGGATATATGCACATATATGAAACCTATATGCAGTGTATATGCACATATATGCTGCATATATGCACATATATGATAATATATATGCTGCATATATGCACATATATGATAATATATATGCTGCATATATGCGTATATATACTGCATATATGTCGTATATATACTGCATATATGCGTATATATGCCACATATAGGCGAAATTGAGGTGCATATATGTGCATATACAGGAAATATAGGTCTCCTGTATTGCTTCTTCTTTAATTTGCTTTAATTTCTATATTTTGGACTTTTATTTATGTTGCCTAGCAGGTTTTTTGTCTTATTTTTGTTCTTGTACTATATTTTTTGTTTTGTACTATTTGATTGATCTTGGGTAAATAAATGATGTACATTTCTACATTTTGGACTCTTATTTATGTTGCCTAGCAGCTATGGATTTTAATTTTACTATTATAGGTGAACATATAGGTGCATATATATGTGCATATATGTATATGTATGCACATATATATGCGTACATATATGTGTATATATATATATATATATATGCGTACATATATGTACATATATGTACATATAATATAGGAAAACGGCCAATTTTATATATGTCACATATATTAAAAACCTATATCAATACCTATATTGAAACATATATGTTTATATAGGTTTTTTCCATGTGGGAGTTCACTGATAGTCTTTGGTTTCCATGTTATCACTGCTTTCTACAAATTCCACCAAATATTTTCGATGAGATTTCAATCTGAAGACTGTACAGGCCACTCAAGGACATTCTACGACTGATCCCTAAACCAAGCTTAAATAGATTTGGATGTATACTTTGGGACGGCTGTCCTGCAGGAAAGTAAATTGATCATCAAGCTTCAGTCTCTGCACCGAAGGCATCACCATCTTTGCCAACATGGCTTGATAGGACTATAATGCATTAGGAGCTCGCTCAGGCACTAGGGAGCTAAACCATATAGTGCTTTGTAAGTAATTAGCAAGATTTTAAAATCTTTATGATGTTTAATAGGGAGCCAATGTTGACAGAACTGGGCTAATATGGTCATCCTTCCTGGTTGTAGTAAGAACTCTAGCTGCTGTGTTTTGGACCAGCTGTATTTTGTTTATTAAGCATGCAGGGGAACCACCCACTAAAGCAGTGTTACTCACTGCATGGCTCGTGAGCCTCCTGCAGCTCGCCAAGCTGTGTTTTGTGGCTAATGTGGCAGTAAATAATACAGTGATATGATCATTCAGTCAATACAGATATTTCATAAAAACATTAAAAACAAGCAGGGCTATTCCCACTAATCCTACCCATTCGCATCATATGCACGAAAAAAGTAATTTCAGCATACAAATAGCTAAATACTGTAAGGAGGACGCGGAGTCCGAAGTAGAATCCATTTGCAGTGGTTTTTATTGAGCAGCAACAGGAACACACAGATGTCGTAAACAGGCAGTGGGTCAAAACCAGCAAATCAGTCCAATCGGCGAACATACACAAGGGATAATCCAAAGGCAGAGTGGCAGGCAGGCAGTAGGTCCAAACACAGAAATCAGTCAAATCAGGCAGCCAAAACAGAAAGGATAATCCAGATGATCAAAGACAAACAGGCAGAATCATACACGTGGTCAGCAATCAGGTAAACAAGGAAAACGCTCGGTAAGGCAGTGTAACTGGCAATACTTCGCAAAGCATAGATGTAGCTACTCTGGCTAAGTAGTACCAAACAGGAAGTCACCAATGAAGCAGAGGGAGCGGCATACTGTCAATACTCAGGAGAGGGCTCCCTCTGCTGGCGTGGCGTTACAAATACAAATCCTTTAAAGAGGAAACAGAAAAACCACCTCACCAGTGAACATCTTGTATGCCTCACACAGATTGCAACAACAAGCTACAAATACATCATGAAGAAAGTCAAGGAAATGCATGCATGTTTTCGCTCATCCCAGCATTAAAGGTGCTAAAGAGGATGTTTTGTTTTATACATTTTTGCAATATTACTTGAAACTGTCTTTACTAACTGATAAAAGACTATTTATTAGGTGCACAGATAGTAATAATATTAATATACATCATCTGTGCACGAGGTAGGGCCTTAAAAACATCAGCCCTCTGGCTTGTCAATCACTGCCGTGACGTTCCTTGTGAGAGACGAGCGCGGCTGCGCTCTCTGGTAACTTTCCGCACTCCACAGGCGCCGCATGCAATGTTTTTGTCAGGAGACAGGAGTAACAACTGCAGATTATGAGTTACCTGCGGTGAGTCCGACGTAATGAATCCACTAACACGACACAGCGAATGCCGGTGATAAACACTCGTGTTCCGATACTCGTGCACGAGTTTTGGGAGGCGTTCCTTTGAAATTAGCGGTGAAGGAGGGGGGTTGTTCTTACGCATGCGCTCATTTCAAAAACTCACTAACAGTCTTTGGATTCTCAGTTGGCGAAAAAATCCTCTCTATCACCTTTAAGGTTATCCTGCTTTTTTTGTCATTAAAGGAAATAATCTTATCTCAGTTACAAATTTGACTGGTAAATGATAAAGAATGATCTCATGGATGACAGACTGATCAGCAGACATGCTATTTATGACTGGATGCAACCTTTGATACTTTGCGGTAAAAGTGGCTCTCCTGTTGACTTTGTCCTATCAGTGTGGTGAAGAAAATAGTGAAGAACACTGCAGTAGAGCATTACAATAATCTAGCCTTGAGGTCATGAACGCATGAACTTACTGTTCTGCATTCTTCATTGAGAGCATATGTTGTAGTTTAGATATATTTTTAATATGGAAGAAAGCGGTTTTACAGATGCTAGTAACATGGCCTTCAAATGAAAGATTGCTATCAAAGAGCACACCCAGGTTCCTAACTGACGACGAAGACTTAACAGAGCAGCCATCAAGTGTTAGACAGTATTCTAGATTATTACGTGAAGAAGTTTTTGGTCCAATAATTAGAATCTGTTTTTTCTGAAGCCAGCTTAGTTTTTGGCATGTATCCTAGTGACAAAGATGAATTAATGATATTAAGAAGAGGATCTATGACCTCTAGAAGCATCTCTTTCAATAACTTGTGCATAGCATGCATGCATTCACTCATTCAGATTTGTTCTTCGGAGCCAAGCAAGTGTCTCCTAACTGTCGTTAGTAACATTGGAGGGTTTATGCCTCCGCTGGACTCCCACCCTCAGGTGTGGTAGCTCAGACTGAGTCTGATGCAGAGTTGGCAGCTATGCTTTCCCGGCCTGCCGTGGGCATCGGGCTGAAGTGGAATCCTCCGCCCTGTCCCAAGCGCTCACAGCTGAATAATTGCTATCTGGGTTACCAGTGCCTTTCTTGCCGGAAATGTATGAAGAGCTGACAAAGTTCACATTAGTAGTCCAGGAACTTCATCTCTGCCTAAACCTTGCATAGATGAGGGAAGTCGACAAAGTTCACTCTTTCAACACCCCATCTCACAAGGAGGCCTCTTCGGCGACACTGACGAGGACTTTAAAGAAAAGAAACAGACTGAGGAGATTAAAAACATCTTGCCTCAGCATGATGCCACCAGGCCACTGAGGGTGTGCTCATCCGTTTGTCGGGCCGGGAGAGAAGAATATTTGGTTTCTTTTAATTTTGATTTTGCCGCTGGCTCAAAAGTACCCAAATTTGCAAAGGTCACACAGTCTGCGGCCTGGACAGGATTGACATGAGTCTCTCACCTCCTCATGTCCAGCTACAGCACACATAGAACTCCACACAGGATACAATGTTGCGAATGCATTTGTTACCTGGCACTCAATGGCTTGCCGACATCTGCATCGCTAAAACTATGTATCTTCAGCTTGTGAGTTTGTATCTTCTTCAAGTGTGACCCCTAGTGTCGTCATTCAACACAACGTGTCGTTCCCTCCATCAGGGACATCTCACAATAATAGCAAGATTACACAGAAACAAATTAATACAGTTCAACCACTTTCATATGCAAAGCTTACAATCCATAACATACATAGTCCAAACCCCTTCACACACTGATGATAAACGCAGGATGAGCTGAATCTCAGTCCAATAGTATCTCCAATATCAGCTGAAGCTAATATCTTTTACCGTGTAAAAAGTCTGCTCCAAAAAGATATTCCAACACTGACGTTGATGTGTCCAATTGCATATTCAACCAGCCACAAAACAATTAAAAAAAAAAACAGGTCAATCCAGCCAGCGAGGCATTGCAGCAAACTTGGAGATACACCTGGTAAGCTAGTGGTTCGTCCGGTGGAAATGGTCTCAGGGAGGAAAAAAATCTCCCAGATCTATAGTTCCTACCCCCCATATACTGAATCTTGTGTACTAAATACAATGCCTGCATCCAATATTGCATACTCTCTTGAGAATGTACTTTTCTTGGGCAAGTAATTACTGCACAACCAATAAAAAGCACATTCTATATAGTATGAGTGTGCATAGTATGAATTTAATCCAGGCATACTACATTATTGTTAATATCATGTGACCTACCAGCTTCAGTGTTAATTCACTGGCATTCATAAATCCTCTCCCGTGGCCTCATGGCCTGAGAATCGAGAAAGAGCTATCAATCTGTCAATCCTTTCCGTGTCCGGGCCGGGTGAGGTTTCCCGCATTGAGTCAAATTAAGCCTCAGACTCCACTCCTGGTCCATCGTATGCACACTTCAAAATCTCACTGGAAGAAATAGGTCACTTTTCGTCTACTCTTTTGTGAGTTATGTGAATTCAGACATACTTCTTTTGTCACATCCTGTTTTTCACCTACTGTATAATAGGGAAGTATGTGATTTCAGATACAACCAATCACTATACATAAAGAAGTTCAGCACAGCAGTATGGGAAATGAGTTAATATAACATCACAGTTTTATCAGTAAAAATAAACAACCTTAATTCATTTTACTTTTACATTTTGTACTGACACGAATTAAATATTAATATGTAGATAGTAGGGCTGGGTATTGAGACAATTTTCACGATTTGATTCAATGACTATTCACATGCTTGCGATTCAATTCGATTACAATTTCGATTTGATTCAATATCGATTATTTTGGATTTAGTATTTCAGTTACAGTACATGGCAAATTTTATAGAGGAAAAAAATCTCAACCAGTGCTGTAAACTACACATGAGAGTCAGCTGGTACTACTGTAATAATACTGAAGGTTAAATTAACTTATATATATATACAAACAGTAAAATTACACTCAATGATGTTTTTATTATAAATAAGATTTAGAATTACATAATCATATTTCTACTCCAAATCATGCTTTTTTTTTAATATAAACATTTAAATCGTGGCTGTCGTAACTGATTTATTCAAACATGCATTAAATATTGAATAACATTAAAAATTATAATGAATATGTAATGATGCATAACTATATTTATCAGAATGCTGATTTCTAGAGTTCACTTTTCTAGCTGACTAATGAGTTTATGGTCACTGAATATGTTTTTCTGAGGTAAATGTGACGTCACGTGACATTGTTACTGTTTTATTGACGTCTTTCTGAGGTAAAAACACTGATTGAGCGATTACACGAGACATGATACGGATTTCAGTAAGTTGTACTGTATATTTTGACATACCTTCAGATGTTCATGTTTATTTCGCTCTTACTGGTATTAAAGCGGAGGAGAGGATGATCACATGCTTCTCTTTAACTGAGGCACTAAAGCGATCCGTCACGCCACATTAAACAGCGCCAAAACGGTATTTATTTTTTGAATCTCATAATAAGATGGACATCATTGTCATTGAATTCTGAGAATTTGCTTCATATCAAAAGTAACAAAGCACAAAGATTATTGTGATTTATTGGATGGGAGGCGCTACATATTCTGCTCATTCATCAACTGAAAACAGACTAATCAATTCTTGGGATTTAAGAATCAATATCATATCATAAAAATGAGAATCAAGAAATCAATATGTTTTACCCAGCCCTAGTAGATAGTTACCAATAAGTTAACTAACTAATACATAGGGATGCCAACTTTGCTTGCCTAGCTGGAGTGAGATTTAGATGACATAAGCTGAAACAATACCATGCCCCTATTTGAGGTTTTCAACTAATCATTTTTAGTTTCGTCTTAATAATGCAAATTAATCAAATAGTCGAGCCTAATGTCGTACTAGATGCACTTAACCTGTCTCTATTAAGTTAACCTACCATTTAGCATGCTAACATTACCAGCCAGTTAGATTTTTTAGAAGGGGCCTAAATGTAAAGGAGTTACATGAAGTTTAGTTACTGTTATAAAAAAATGTAAATTCTGGCATAAATTTTGTGATGCATGAAAAATTCTAATTTTAAAGGTATAGTTCATCCAAACATGAAAATTTGCTGAAAAATCTTTTCCTCCTCAGGCCATCCAAGATGTAGATGTGTTTGTTTCTTCATCAGATCTGGAGAAATTTAACATTACATCACTTGCTCACCAATGGATCCTCTGCAGTGAATGGGTGCCATCAGAATGAGAGTCCTGACAGCTGATAAAAACATCACAATAATCCACACAACTCTGAAAGCTGTGTGTTTGTAAAAAAAATCAATAAAATCAATAATTATGATGTTTTTAACTTTAAACCATTTTCCTCTAACCATTATACTGCTTATAGGATAGGAATATGCTCAGATCAAGAACTGTGAAAACAATGTGAGAGGACAATGGGGGATGGACATTTTGGGGATGGACATTTTTCTGGATTATGGACAAAACCTGCTATCAATGTACATTATTGATGGTTCACTGGTGTTTTTTATTGTAATAGTATTATTTGTCCAGTGGCAGTTTCCACAGGATGAATAGAAAGGATATGGTACAGAGGATGATTGGGGTATTGATATCTCACTGACATTAGCCTGCTGTACTCATCTACCACACACACACAAACATATACACAGTAAAATGTCTAACGTATACTGTAAATAATTATTATAAATAGTATTATTAATTATATGCATAGAAACTTATATGCCTTCAGTTTTTCAAATACATCCTTTAAGGAGGAGTTTGATTATGTTAATGGTTACCCTTTACAATATACAGAGCCTTAGGTTGTAACAATGTCCAAATGGAAATTAGTGCCTTCACATTGAAAGATTTGCATCTGAGACAGACAACAGGTTTTGCATAAGAGATAAGTTACATATAAAGAGTAAAAGCTGAATATAGTGAGAAGAACACCAACACTGAATCAGTCGACATCAAGTCTGTCTGCTGCTGCAGGTAACTGATCATTATGTTTATTTGTTCAGTGTGTTGTTGAAGATGATGCTCTTCTTTTAAGAAGCTCTTTTTATATTAATCTTAAATTGTTAAGGTTAACGCTGAGATTTGAAGGAACAGACACACTTTCTAGTAATTATATCAATGTTTTAATGCTGTTCTTCAAATTCAAAGTTTCTTCAGAAAATATAATTATACCAAATTATAATTTGGAACCTGGAAACATGACATATGTTTCTCTGACAGTGAAATAGTTTTCTGGATGTATATTTGTCATTTTGAAAATTGGTTTTGGTTAAATTATTGTCACTAATTGGCCTGTTTGTGGTTTAAACAATTTCTCCTGTCATCAAATTACAGGTAAAGAGGTGTTGTCTAAATCTTTAGGGGGTTGAGGTTATCCAGGCATTTGATTAGGCTTTGAGCAATTTGATAAATTGAAAACTGAATAAATTTGTTTATCTCATAGGTGAATCACTCATCATGAGGACTGATTTACTCTTGCTGATTTTGTCAGGTTAGTGCAGGGTTTTTGTAGATGTTTAATTCCTCAATTACGATGATTTGCCATCATTTTATGGTACATTGTCTTTAGCTCTGATGCGTGTGGCATTCTCATGGCTTCATGAGTTTGTCTACGTGCCGGTGTCTGTGAACTGGACGGATGCACAGAAGTACTGCAGACAGCGTTACACTGATCTCATCACCATCACTGACCAGGCGGATCACGATGAACTGCTGAAAGCTGCAGGAATGGGAAATGTTTGGCTTGGACTATATCGAACTAGTGGTGATGGTGTCTTTGTCTGGTCAGATCAGAGAAGTTCCTCATTTAGAAAATGGAAATCTGGACAACCGAATGCTCAGTTGTGTGTTAATGTTTATGATGGCTACTGGTATGACCGCAACTGTGAAGACTACGCTCCTTTTGCATGTTACATCGGTGAGTTTTTATTTAATGTATATCCATACTTTGAATTTTTGTTTTATTTTTCCTGACCTACTGGTCAAAAGATAATATAACGTTTTAAATAATGTCTATTTAAAAAATTACATTTTCTATTGCAAATTACATGTTCTATTTTAATTGCCATCCCTAATGTGTGTGTGTCCCACAGAGAGAAAGAGACAGCTAGTGAGATTAGAGGTGAAATCAAGTCAAAATGTGAATGATCCTGCAGTGATGAAAGAGATTTTAGAGAAAGTGAGTTACACACACACACACACACGTCACAATAGAGAAACTCACCTAGAACTGTTACTGATTTATAAGAGAATGAACCAATAGGGACACCATACCATTGCAATTCCATTGGAAAAAAAGCCAATAGTAATATCATTACAAAGTCATTTCTGTTCTTCAGATGGAGCAGGTACTGAAGGAGAAGGGTTTGGCACAATATGCTAAACTTTCATGGAGAACCCAGTCCAATGGGAATGTCTTCCAAAAGAAGGACAAGAAGAGTGACGCCATTAAACAGACTTGCATTTCAAAACTACGTAAATAAACACTTACCACCTAACTAACCACCTGACTAACTAAACATTTTAGATTTTTACTGGGGAAATGCAGAAATTTTCTCACTATTTCCTCAGTCTTGTCTTTATGTCTTTACTGTGCATTTATTCCATCATGATTTCCTTATATTTTGTTAAGGGATGTTGTATTTGTGTTTTGGGTAAGTTAAATTTCAGAGTTGGGTAAGAATGTGAATGTTTTGTCAAATTTTGAATGTAATCATCTGCTTATTTATTATCTAATTTATCTGAGACAATCACAGAACCTGGGTTCTGTAAATCCTGAGTTGTTGTTTCACCGGGTTGTTATGCCAAATAAAACAACAAAATTTCAACTAAACTTCAGCAAGTGATGTTCTGAATGCACCCTCCTGGGTAAATACCACAGGAAAATTACATATTTAATGTTCAATACTGCTCTTACATTCACCGTCTCGTCCTGTTTGTTATTGACTGTCACATGCTCCTTTATGTTCTGTTCCCGCCACTCATCATTCACCATGGACACTGATTACACCCACAGCTGTTAGTTATTTTGTTCTACATGAGCCCAGTCAAGTCACAGTTGATCTTCATGAGCCCAGTCAAGTCACAGTTGATCTTCATGAGCCAAGTCAAGCCACAGTTGATCGCTAAGAGTCACGTCACATCTCCGCTGATCGCCCAGAGTCACGTCACGTCTCCGCTGATCGCCCAGAGTCACGTCACGTCTCCGCTGATCGCCCAGAGTCACGTCACATCTCTGGATCCGTCCGAGAGCAGAGAGGATTGTTGTCCAGTGTGGACGCTCCGCCTTTGACGTCAGCACGAGCAGCTGGAATTCCGAAGCCTCCGCCGACCGCTTTGCACTCAAGCCCGCCGGCTACCACACACTCAAGCCCGCCAGTGTCTACGGACAGGATGGCCACACCAGATCCCGAGTCAGCTCCAGACTCCACACCAGAGCCAGAGTCAGCTGCAGACTCCACACCCGAGCCCAAGACAGCTCCAGACTCTGCACCAGAGCCCGCTCCAGCAGCCCACGAGCCTGCTCCGGCCTTCGCCAAACCAGCTCCAGCCCACTACAAGCCAGCTTCTGACCTTGTAGATCTTACCCATCTGCCAGTAGATCTCCAAGGCACCCACCCCCCTCCCCGGTTATGCCATTCACGGCACGAGGGCATGCCTTCCGGAAGGGGGGCATTATGTCACGATTCCTGTCATTTCCCGGACTCCAATTTCCATAATCCTCCCTGCCAGTCACCTGCACACACTCCACACTAATCAGTAATCACCACACCTAGCTGCAGCACATTAACTGGACTATAAAGGACTCTCATTCACATCACATCATTGCGAAGTCTTGTTTACCACGGTTACAATTCCGAGCATTGTTATTTTGTCTGTCTGCCTTTTACCGATCCTGTCTGTTACCTGTTTAACTCCCTTGGGTCGGCAATACCACCTCGGTTTTTTTCTTATCAGTGTGAAAGAGACTCAAAATACTCTGTCAATGTTGTACATACAATTAAGAGTTATACACCATTTTAATCTGTGGAATATTTTCTTTTATTTGTGTACACTCAGAGTAAAAACAAAATGTTGTGCTTTTTGCAAAATAAAGAAAACTAACATGATGCGTGATCTCTCATCTCCCTCTGAACAAACTCCAATCTGATCGTTATCAGAAAATGAAGTGTAACTTGGTAAATACTAATCACAAAAAAATTACACTCATGTCTAAAGAAACAGATTTTAAATTGTGTAAGTCAAATTGAAAACAAATATTCTCTGTTCATGTAATCTGTATGAAAAGAGACATGTCAGACACCCGTGATTCAGCTCATTATCCGCTAATGTGGCCACACCCACGGAGGGAGTGCTATTCAGATGCAAATTCTGAGGCAATACATGTATACAATGTGTATTTATTGTCTTGAAAAGTGTTTATCTGGATGTTAAAGCAATCTCTGGAAGCCCGTTAGTTCCTGGAATGTCACAAGACCTGTTCTTTTTTAGATGAATTTGTGGACTAAATGTGCACAGAGCGCCCTCCGGCTGCAAGTATGAATTGAAAACACAGTATCCCGCACTCATAGTGATGACAATAAATGTTGAATAAATATTACTCCTCTGTATAGAACATTGACATAAACATATGAGAATCCATCAATATTTCTCCAAATGTGCATGCTTTTAAGCTAAAAGGCTATATGAAATTACCACAGCGGTAACATAATTGTTCAGACACTTTGCATCACAGAAATACATTATATTTTAAAGTATATAATAGAATACCATTATTTTAAATTGTAATAATATTTCACAGTATTGCTGTTTTTTTTTCTGTATGTTTTCTGTACACCATGATGAGCTGAGACATGATCAATAGAGGGGTTTTTTTTACAGCCTACCTGACTGAAAGGCCTCATTAATATGCAGGTCATTACACCTCATTATGCGAATCTTTTGTCTTATCAGGTGTAAATCACCCATTATTCATGATGATTCAGGCCTCCACGCATACTGTGTTTCTTGACAAAAACTAAATCAATATATTGTTTTATATGAACAAGTAGGCAGGATCATTTTAATATAATTTTAAAGCAAAAACTCTAGTCTACAACCTCCAATACCCAGAAGTCTTGTGAACACAAATTTAATATATTTTTTTTGGCTTTATTTCAGTGACTTGAGTTTTTTGTTTTTTCAATAACCACACATAAATGTTATTCCTTCAAAAACATAAACATGTACATACCTGTTCCTCACATATTATGGTAGCCTAGTTTGTGCTGAATACAGTGTAATGGCACTTGTGTCATTAATATGTTTATGAACAACTGAAAAAAGCACAAATGTCAGGGCATGTCAACACTTCTCCAGGGCCTCGAAAATCCTCAGACACCAGAGGGTTACGCCTACCTTTGGACTGTATATTGTTTCCCGACCTGTGAGTGATATCTGCCTGCCTCGACTTCTGCCTGTACTGTGACCATGATTCTGCCTGTCCCTTGCTCTTCCTGTCTGCCCCTGTTCAACCCTACCTGTTCGACAACACACTTGCACAATAAAAGCTTGCATTTGGATTCAAACCTGTTTGACCAATCATTATAGCTATATAAAAATACTGGTGTCATGTAACATTTGTTATATATAACAACACACCATTTTATGTGGTTTGGGAAGAAAAAGTCCCTTAAAAAGCTTAAAAATATATCTGGCGTAATACTATTATATCTGGCAGTTCAAACAAACAGATTAGAATAAAGATAACAAATTATAAATTTTAAAGATGCTTACATTCTGCTCCGCTCACCATTTCTTGAATCAACAAAAACCCTGTGCAAACAAACAAAGAAAAAAAAAACTGTTTCAAATGAGTTCAGATAACCTGATTTTGCTGCTCTGTGAATTAAAGTAAAACGTTTTCTCCAAATAATTCACTTTAATATAGTGACTAATAATTAAAACATCCTCTGCATGATAATGGTATGAACATTGATCGGTGTAATGGCTGTGCTTGAGGAAACTACTGACACATGCAACATGCAGAATACTGTCATCTAAAGTGGGACGAGAAGACGCTCCTGTAAATCACAACTTTCTAGAGAAATCATTTACATACACAACTGATTTTAAGATAAATTTGTTTTGTAAATTGGACCTAGAAACAGAAAGTAAAAACCATTCCAGAGATCCAGTGACGAAGTGAATTCACAATTTATCATTTGCAAACCAGGAAAAAAATTCACAATCTATACGCTGAGAAATATTTCATGCAAACCATGATAAAAGAAGTGTGAGTCTATCAAATAGCAGATGTATGTTGTACTTTACCCAGTAAGATCCACAGGCACTTGAAGAGCTTCATCTGTCTGTCTTTTAGGGATGGAGAGTGTGAGTTTTATGAGCCATTTAAATGTGCATCAACCGTGTCTGTCCTCCAATCTATATCATGCTCATCTGTCTCTCTCTCACACACACATAAACAAAACATAGAACATATACAAGATGAGTTAAATTTTTTTGTTAAAATATGGTACACAATTGGATTTTAACTGTTTTGCTATTCTAAATACATATTTTCCTTTTTGTGTCACAAGTGTTTTTTTCTTAAAATTGACTTTTATTATGTTGTACTAAATATCAACAACCGTGATTCAGCCACAGCTAATCACAAATGAATATTTATCTTTTTTAAAATTAATAAAATACTGACACACCAGGCTCTTCACTCACCCAGTCACAACGCACTCCCTCCCCTGAGTATTAACTAGCTCCACCTGACACGCATCACCTCACTCATCAGCGGCACTACAAAAGACATTCCAGATCACACAGTCATTGTCCGGTCTCTTAATGCACACATACCTGCTACGCTTACCTTAAGGACTCCCTCAACGCCTGTTTACTGTCTCCAGTGTTCTCCGTGATTCCTAGTGTCTCCCTGTTTCCAGTGAGTGTCATCATGTCCAGTCTGTTCCACGCCTGCCTGCATCCACGTCCCTGGGAAAAGATAAGAACCACGATCAGATCCAATCACTGCCATTTCCACGAACCAATCCTGCCGTTACTCACCTGCACTCTGCTATTCATCCTCTGGTTGTTCAATGAACTCATCTTAACTAATACCTGTGTCTCCGTCCCCTTCTGTGTGTAACAAATACATCTTTACTTTCCATTAAAAATGGACTAATTAAAAACTAAATGGCTGAAATGCACAGGAAAAAAAGTTCAAATATGGTCCAAAATACATACAGACTAAATAAAACACAGAATTCATCAAAATTGCATCCCTCAGTGGATATAACGGCTATCAGGAGCAGGAGTTATAAAAAGAAAAACAAACAAGGCAACAAGTTATATTTTATAGGGTTTGATCAAAATATATGTAGTGTATGTGTGGACTCGTATTCAACATTAAAATTTACATTAAATGCATCTAAAACAAGAATTTTAATTTTGTCAGTTATTAGCTAAAGTTTCTTATTATAGCACCACCTTGAAGGTGATTTTCACAAAATTTGGTACATATATTCATTTTCACACAATGTGCACCTATATGTTTTTTGTTTGTTTGTTTTTTTGTAATGGAAGGCCATTCAGATATGCTGTAATTAGCCGCTGAGAGGATATGTTAGGACGTCCACCAAAGATGATGTATACTAATTTTCAACTTCATGAATCATTCGGTTCCAGAGTTATAATGTTTATTTGTTTGTTTGTTTGTTTTAGTGCCTCCTATTGGCGGAATCTTACAAAACTTGTTGCGCATCCTCAGAGTGTCCTGTTGTCTCTCTGTGTCAGTTTTATTAAGCTTGGACATTGTGTTCAGCAGCTATAGGTCAACTTGTAATAATGGACATTGCCTGACCAACTAATTAACTTATAACTCTGCAATAATTTAAGGAATCAAAGATATTTGATAACTTTATGCCTGCACCGTCCCTAGCTGTGCCTATTTTGGAGAAGATCAGACCAATGGCCTAAAGGTTGTACAGTGTATATGAAGCACTTGACAGAGCCCTATAAGGGTTTATAAAGAAATTTAATAATTTAATCAACTAAAAATTTGGCCAAATCTATTAGTTTTTAAACACAAAATAGTAATTTGCATATGTATTCACCCACAAACCAATATTCACCATACGTTTAGTCTGGCCACTGAAGTTTTTTCTCCAACTGCTCTGGCTTGCATGGAGATCTTGTGTAGCTGTGATCTCAGCCATTCTCTTCTCTTTCTTTAAACCGACCTGCTCGATGTAAACTCTTTCCATTTGCACTGGACTAATTTAACTGCACTCTAAACAAGGACAGATTAAGAAGTGAGAGGTTTAAGGGATTAAATGCGACTGGATGCTTCATCACAGCAGCAAAAAACAAATATCTTTCCAAAAAGCCGGTGACAGCAACAATTGTGTGCTCTTAATTTCACCAACAGCTCCTGAATCCTTACATCTGCTCTCTGAAACAATGTTTATGTTGGTAGTATTGTCAATCCCTTACTCTACTTTACTTCTATTTGCCAATTAATAGCCTAGTCAAGTTATAATAGTTCAAAAAGTTTTGCCTAATTTGATTTACATAGCAATCTTTATGGAAAATTTCGGCACTGCCAAATGTTTTTAACATGAATTTAAAACAACTGTTTTCAACAAATCAAAACAACAGCAGTATATAAACTGATCAGATTTTTCAAATATCTGACTTAGTTTCGTTTTCAGGAGAGTTTTGATGTCCTTACTGATATCTGCACCAATAAGGCTCAGTCATCCACACAGAATAGAAAAAAGCTGTAGATCAAAGCTGGTGCGTGGATAATGCTTGAGTCAACTTGTTTCCAAAGTCCCTAAACCTTCTGCCCATCTCTCCTCATCTGTAATTCAAAACTGAAGTAAAGGGCATAATGCAAACCAGTTTTTGTAAGCAAATTCCAGTAACACCAAATGTTGCAGCTCTGGATAGTGAATAAAAGGAGAAGAGTTAATGCTACTTGCAACCCACAACTACCCAAATCTCTAAAAAGACCAGCCTTTTTTCATATTTTATCACCTCATTTATCAAAATGGTTAGATTATAAACAAATTTTCAACTATATCTTAACTATCTTTATTTCACATTTAAATATATATTCTTTATGTCTTATGTTAAGTATTTCAAGAATGGTAAGGTTAAGAATGGTGCTCTATAGTTTTGTTTTTATTGTTTTTTTAAATGAAGTGTTTTTCTTTAAGGATAAATGTAGAAAATGGGAAGCATGTCTGAAGGCTGCACTTTTTCATCCAGCCCTAGAGATATTTAGAGAGACAGACATACAGTCGGATTAAAAAGGACATGGAAATCTCTGCTGAAATTGTTTGAATGTTATTTTCAGTGTAAAACGTGTGTCAACACTGATGTGTCACTATCAAGCACCTAAACAGGGCAGCACAGACTCATGAAACAGGCTTTACAAAGAGAAACGATTACACAACCTTTCTTGTCCCTGAAAAGAGCAGTTCAGTTGTGCATCAGAGTGAGAATTTGTTGGTGTGTCATCATGAAGACTGATCTTTGTGCTGTTAGCAGGTGAGTTTCATTGGTTTTGAAAACGATAAATTTCCCCCAGATGTTAAAAATTGGGAAATACATCAGACATTATCATGTTATTATAAAATATCATTAACAGTATTCCCTCAACAGGTTTGACATCATAAAAATATCGTTCACAATTAGATTTGAACAGTGATGGCGGTTTCACTTGAACAGAAGAAAGTTTTGTTGTACTTTGCATCATTGCTAGAATAAACATGTTCATAAAATGTTGTTGAAAACATCCAAAACACACTTTAAAGTGTTTGTTTTATTGCACTTTATCTATTTGTGTCTGTAGATTTCAATTGCAAAGCATATCTTTAAATGCTGATTTTTTTTCTCCACTTCAGCAGTACTTACAGTTGAGCTCAAAAGTTTACTACCCCTTGCAGAATATGCAAAAATGTTAATCAATTTATCAAAATAAGAAGGATCATGAAAATTGCATGTTATTTTTTTATTTAGTACTGTCCTGAAAAAACTATTTCACATAACAGATGTTTACATAATGTCCACAAGACAAAAAAAAAATAGCAGAAAAATCTTCCATGTCCTAAAAATTATTTGATTTTCTAGCATCTTTGAACCCTTTCCAAGAATGACTGTATGATTTTGAGATCCATCTTTTCACACTGAGGACAACTCCATCACCAACATCAACCATCACAAAACAACCAACCAGTCGTGGATCATCCAGGAAACGACACACACTATTAAGAATCAAGGGTACGTAAACTTTTGAACGGGGTCATTTTGATAAATTCAGCTATTTGTCTTGTGAACTTTCTGTAAATTTATGTAAACTATTTCACATAACAGATATGTGAAATAGTTTATTCAGGACAGTACTAAATCACTTAAAAATAATGCAATTTTTATGATCCTTCTTATTTTGTTAAAACATTTTGCATATTCTGCAGGGGGTATGTAAACTTTTGAGCTCAACTGTGGTGTGGACAATGTAAAATTGTAAAGTAAATGCCATTTAAAAAAAAAAAATGTCTCTCCACAGCTCTGATTGGCTGTGTGAACCCTCGTGTGTTTTACTTTAATCCTGGTAACATGAGCTGGACCGAGGCTCAGAAATACTGCAAAGAGAATCACACTGATCTCGCCACCATTGATGACCAGATGGATTATGATGAGCTTTTACAGAGTGTACCAAAAGATTTAAAAGGAGAAATGTAGATTGGACGTTATCGGGTGGATGCGAATGCTCCTTGGATCTGGTCCAATCAGAGCAAATCCACGTTCAGATTGTGGGGTAGCGGACAGCCGAACAATATTGGTGGCGAGCAGTTCTGTATGGGAACATCTCTTGTTGGAAAGTGGAATGATTTGGAGTGTCCAACTAAAACTGCTTTTATCTGCTACACGGGTGAGTTTTATTTTAGAAGATAAATTTCAAACATTAAAAATGTCTACCAAACAGTCCATTTATTCAATATAGGTCAAACGCAAGAAATGTATTGGCTTATATCTATCTTCACAAAAATTAAAATCATTTTCATGTCATCATTTATTCACCCTCATGTCATGCCAAACCTACATGACTTTCTTTGGAACTTTCTGTGGAACTTAACCCTCTGGTCCTCTTTGGCTAAAAATGACTAAAAAATTGTACGTTTTGAAATTTAAATTTTTTTTGCTTCATCGGAATGGGATGACATTTGGTGACTCTTGTCACATTAGCTATGTGGACACACAAAAAAATCATGGACATAATTCGGATATGTTAAAGCGTCGAAAAAAATCGTCACACTTTGCCCCTTTGTGGTAAAAAATGACCATCATAAGAAATTAATAGTAATTTACAATACAAAAAATGGAAAAATTCAGAGAATCTTCTGGTGGGACAAGATACAATTCAGCCATTGTGCAGAAAAAAGAAGTTCACAGCAATGAAGGGGTGATGCTTTAAAATCTCAAGACCCACCAGATGGCACTAATCTACCTTCAAAAAATTGGATTGTAAATGCCTTGTCTCTATTTTAACATGGAACGCAAAAAAAAAAATGTGTATTACTTTTCAATGGGGAAAAATAGCTAATAATTTTTTTATAAATATTGCATTGCATCATAAAATACCCTCGAAATTTTAAATAATTATCAAACAATATTATTGAACAAAAATACATTACATTGGTTTTCGTGAACAACAAAAAAAGTTACATTTTAAGGCTTTAGTCATTTTTGACCGTAAATGAGCCAAGTGTGACCCCTAAACGAAGAGGACCAGAGGGTTAAAAGAAGATATTTTAAGGGTTGCTGGTAACTAGTTTCAGTTCCCATTGACTTCCATTATTTGGACAAAAAATAAGGACCCACTTTATATTAAGTGGCCTGTGGCCTTAACTACTGTGTACTTACATTTAAATTAATCATTTGATACAGTGCACTTATTGTGTACATACATGTTTTTACATTGTACTTATATTTTAAAAACAACTGCATGTAATTACATCTGTAATTAATTTCTGTAATTACATTTATAATTACACTGTTGACCCATCCCTTAACCCTTACCCCTACCCTTAAACCTGCCCACTCCACCAAACCTGTCCCTAACCTTACCCGTATCCACCTCAATAGCAGCAAAAGTGTTTTGCAATTCAATATGAACCCAATAAGTACATCATACTTATTTTTTGATGTAAGTACATAGTAGTTAAGAACACTTAATATAAAGTGGGACCAAAAATAAAATTTAGAAGTCATTAAGAAAGTCAATGGGAACCTAAACGGTTTGGCTTCCAACATTCCACAAAATATCTTATTTTAAGTTCCACAGAAAGTTCCAAAGAAAGCCATACTGGTTTGGAACGACATGAGGGTAAATAAATAATGTTTACATTTTTTGGGTGAACTGCATTCTGAACAAACCAACACTGGTATGACAAATGTTTGTTATGAGTGAAATAATATTTAAATATAATAAATATGCTGAATTTCAAGCAAATCATAGTAATGCACTTGGAGGAGATTGGAAAAGTTACATAAATCTCAGAATGGCAAAAGTTGTATACAATTTGGGAACTCAATGACTCAGAGAAGCTCTAAAGTTGTTGTTGAATTTGTTTATTATTTGCCTATAATAATATAATATAGCACCACCTGTTGTCAGAAGAATGGGAGCAGTGGGTGGAATTAGTGACACTTTTGGTTATTTTATGTTTTACTACTTTAGTGCATGGACCTGTAAAAATGAAATGCTCTTAATGGCTTTAAAATCCTAAGCATCAGGAAAACGACAGGATCTTTAGCTCAGCCTGGACCTTTGTTCTTGTTAAACGTTGGAATTTTAGAATCTTGTCACTTAGATTGCAGGTTACTTTGTTTTTTTTGCTCTGCGATGGTCTAAAATATATTAGATTCACATTTTTTCTCAGAGCATGATGAGAATTGAGTGTTTTCTCAGAGTATACTGTATGTGTCTCACAGTGAAGAAGAGAAATATAGTGAGACTGGAGGTGAAATCAAATCAACGTGAATGATCCTTCAATGAAGGCGGATATTCTGCTGAAGGCAAGTACATAATATACAGTTTGTTGAATGTATATTGAGAGTGGAGGAACTTACCAAGAGTATCGAGTAACAAAAGTCTGTTTGTGTTCTTCAGATAGAGCAGATGCTGAAGGAGAAGGGACTCACAGAAGATGCAAAACTTTCTTGGAAAATTCGATCAGATGGAAATGTCTTCCAAAAGAGCCGGAAGAATGACGCCACTCAACAGACTTGCATTTGAAGTGTGAAGAAATAAAACTTTACTGGCTGTTTAGTTACAAAATAAGATGAAACCTATTATAGTAAAAATAGAAAATTATTTGACACAATTGCTCACTTATTTTAGCTGATTGGGTGAATGATTGCGCTGCTGCAGAAATTATTGTAGATGTTTCTTAAAGCTTATTAACACATCATTAAGTAACAATACAACATAATTAATAATAATGTAATTTATAATATTTAAAAACTCACCAAATTATGCCATTTTGTTTAGCAGATCTGGTCTTAAAAAAGTATTAAAATTGGTCAATCCAATTATTAGAGTAGAGATGCTTAATTTATTTCCATTCTGTGCAAAACTATCCATACAGCCAAGCCTGGACAGAGCAGCAATGAAGCCCCCAAACATAACCACATTTAAAACATCTTCTGACCATCAAACTACTGCTGATCAACACTTATGCCTTACAATGAATGCTGAAAGCTCAATGTATTACATACTCTTTGACAAGGGAAATTGAAGGAAATCCAAGGGTTGTATCCCAGCGAAGCATATTGATGTTCAACCAAGACTCACTTCAACTGAAAGGGATGCCCATAATTCCCTTTAAAACAAGCCCTTGTAGCATCAAAATTGGCTTCACAATGTACAGAGTGCATATGAACAAAACAAAAAAAGTTACAAAACATAAATCTGCATCCAACAGTTCATTTTAGCCCCTGTTTCTCACAGTCATCAGCAGAAACATTAAAATTAAATTGGCTATTCATGGGTTTGCAGTCATCTTGACTGTTCCAAAGACTATAGAATAACACAAGACGCCTCACATGTATTGTTTTCAATGGGGGAATATACAATGCGCAATATGGAAGAATAAGTCCCGCCTTCTGAATAAGAGCCAATCGCTGATTGGAAAAGTCATTGCATCACTGCAGCGGCCGTTAGAAGCTCCGGTTCCTATAAAAACAGTCAGAAATGAGGCACAAGAGATGCGCACTAGCTTGATCCTGTCACGGTTGAAGGTCCGCAGTCTCGTTCTGTGGTCTGTGTTTATGTTGTGCTGTCATGTTAATTGTTTCATGTGGGCGTCGCCGCTGATTGCTGATCAGCGGCAGCTGTGTTCAATCTGGACTGCCTATTTATTCCCTTGTCTTTCGTCTCGTGTTTGTCAGATCGTTGTTGGAGTTCCCTGTTCTGTTTCCTGATTTACTCGTGTGTGCTTCCGTTTGGAGTTGTTTCGTCGTGTCTTCACTCTGGATTACTGTTTCATCGTTGGATTCTTCACTTCTGATTTCACTCCCACGGACTTCACCGCGATCATCTCACCGCGGCCCACCAAACTCCCTGTGTCGCCGCTCTCCTGCTGTCTGTGTGTTTGTCATCTGACTTTCTGGCGTGAAGCTCAAATAAATTAGATATTTTGACTTGCACTTGCATCCCTCTTTATTTCCCGTGACAGAATAATTTAAATTTGAATAAATTATAGGCTTTAATAGTGTTTTGTATTGATCTCACATGTTAGAATGTCTCCATTTAAAGGTTTTTAACAACTGTTTATTATATATATATATATATATATATAACACTTTGGGATGTAATGTATTAACTAAAACTTGTCTAAACACATTGTTTATGACGCAGAAATATGCATTACATCAGTTTTGAAAAGATTTGAAGCTTTATTTGCTCAATGACCCATAAAACAAAACCTGCTGGAAAAACATTACAATAAACATGTATTTTCGTTGTGTATTATATTTGTACATCCACAGCTAAAAATGTTCTAAAATCATTACAGAATAAACTTGCAGTTTTGATGTTAGTATTTACTTTTAATAAATGCAATGCATTACTAGAAAAAATGTGCAGTGCTTTATTTTGTAGTGTTTGGCTAAGGCACGAGTGTGTTTAGATCACTATTTTGAGAGCAGTTACATTACTTTGGAGAAATGTGCCAAAGCGATTGAGAAAAACCATAATGCTACTTGAGAGCTCCCTCTACAGGACAGGTGTTGAACTACAGGTGTCATATCTTGCTTTCCAGTTTACATTTATTTTGTAGTTTGTTTGTTTTTTTCTTTTTCTTTTAGCTTAGAACTAGAATCAACTAACAATGTATCCAATACAAAAAGTATTCAAAGTATGGCAAAATGACAAAAAATGTCAGTGTAAGATGTAAGTTCTTTTTATTATTATATTTATATTAGTCTTGTTATTATCCAAAACTTACAACTCCTATTTTTGCAATGAATACAAAAACAGCTTAATAATACAGAAGTGCACATACAGCTGTATTTACTGATGCCACAATGACAGAGGGCAACTACCCAAAAATATTTTCTAAGAACGTTTCGCTAATGTTCATATTAAGACATAATATGTCACTTTTAAATGTCCTCTGAACATTCTGAAATAAGCAGTAACATTTATACAAATTGATAGGCAAACATCCAACTAAATGATTCAGCTAAAATGTTACAACAATATAAATTATGTGTTTGTGCTAAATTTGAACATATGTTTTATTAATTTGTTTGTTCATAACTTTCAGAGAACCTTGTCACAACATTAGCTAAAGTTCTCAGTGTTCCCTCTTACAACTAAAATTACACAAGAAATGCCATTATGAGACGATCAGTTCTTGTTTCTGATACAGGGTGAATTAGAAACATTATTCTTCTGATACCACATCCTCTGAAAGACATTTCCTCCAGAAATCATTTGCCACGACAGTTTTGCATCTTCTGTAAGTCCCCTCTCCTTCAGTATCTTCTCTATCTGAAGAACACAGACTTGTATTATACAACGTAATCTTGGTAAGTCATCAGCATATAATAAATGTGCAGGATATTGAACTAACCTTCACTAAAATCTCTCTTTTTACTGCTAGATCATTCACATTTCGATTTGATTTCACCTCCAATCTCATGATCTGTATTCTCTTCTCTGTGAGAGACACACACAAACATGATGAAGTGCTTAGGTTAATAATGAATAAGTGCAAAACCAGGTTGGGTAATGCTTAGAAGAAAAGCTTCTATAAAGTACCTTTAAGGGGTTCCATCATGGGATAATTTTATGGATTTCTAAAATGTTTTAATTCATTCTAATTTTAAATAAATTTATGAAACAGCTAATAAATATTATTACTAGAAAATTTGAAATGACCTGTTAAACATGAAAATATTTTGCTATCGTACCTCCTTATATAGAACGTTTATGGCATAAAAAGCCCCAGAACTATATATTCTACACAGTTTTAAAGAGTGTTGAGACAAACAAAAAATCATTTCTTACTTCAAAATGTGTCTTTAGGAAAATACAGAGCATTATGTTAAATATCCTATAAATATTTAATAAATGACACCAAAAGAACTTTCTTCACACTGGCTTACTGAAGAAAAAACCATCAGGTTAAACTGTTCATAACTTAACCTGTCCAATTCATTAATCCACCGACAAAGACTCAATAATTTTGCTGTTCTGGTTAGCAGTTAAATAAAATTTCAAACAACTCACCATAGCAGACAAATGCAAGCTTTTCCAGACAAGCATAGTCATTCCAGAATCCAGCAGGAGTTGTGTACACACAAAACTGGTTGCCACCAGCATTGTTTGGTTGTCCAGGGATCCACAGTTGGAACGAGGATTTGCTCTGATCAGACCAAATCCAGGGAGATGTCCCTGTCTTCCGATAGAGTCCAATCCACATGTCTTCTTTGAAGTCCTTGGGAACAGTTTTTATCAGCGCATTAAGGTCCGTCTGGTCATCGATGGAGGCGAGATCAGTGTGATTCTGTCTGCAGTACGTCTGTGCATCTGTCCAGCTCATTTGCTCAGAAATAAAGTAAAATGCATGAGAGTTCACACCAGAGCTCAGAGCTGTGGAGAGACATTAACCCGTCACATGACACATGGCATGTCATTTACAATGTTTAAATGTTAAAATCAAAACAATATCAAATAATACTGAAACAAATATAAAATAAAACATGAGAGAGCCTAAACTTAAAAGTGAATACTTTTCTTTACAGCAACCATACAAACACATCTAAAGGCCTGCTCTAAAGTATTCCACTGCAACCTTTGAGCATTATACAGTCTGTGAAAAGACACTTAAATGCCATTTCAGAAGCACTTTTGTGCCACCTTTGCAGTGTAAATTTGGCATAAGACACCCTAACACTCTAACCTAATACTGTTAATAAAAATATTATATGCTAGAGATGCACCAATACAAAATTTCTCCACCAATAGCCGATTATTCATAATGATATTTTGATTTTGAAAACTAAACCTTTGTAACATACTAATGGAGTAAATGATACAGGAACCCTCTCATTTGATACATTACTATAATATTAGAAGTTCAAATTAACAACAGAGCCCAAACCATTATATTAATCTGCTAATTACAAAATTAAAAAAAATTTAGTATACAACTCAGTTGCAAATTGGTCAAATTCCTAAGGTCAAATAGAGCTTGCTTTAATGTCACAATTTTGAACTGTTAATGCGTTATTTTCGCTTAAAACTTCAACAGCCATAAATTCAACACAAGGGAGATGCAATGTGTCCCACTTCGCATACTTTTACCATCAGAGAACCGTGAACATGCGTATGTGTTGACAGATAAATGAAATATTAACGTAAGGGGCAAATATCTTAGGTTTCAGCTGACAAAAACATTTACGGAAACTCTGGATAACCCATTATTTTATTTCTTTAAAATCATATTCATTCCCAAGTAAGATGCAATTTCAGTATCATTTACAAAACCAATAAAACTCACCTGATAACAGCACAAAGATCAAATCAATCATCATGACGACACAACAACAAATGCACAAGTACTCAAAACGCTCTTTTTGGGGACAAGAATCTGTCCATTGTGTGGGAATCTGTGTGAGATCTGTCAACTTTGTAAAGCTTCTCTCCTCTGTTTAGATCCTTGTTATACAACACATTTGTTGACATGCACACTTTACATTGAAAATATCATTCAAAGTGAGTCAGTGGAGATTTCCATTTCCATGACACCCAAGTCACACTTATGCCTGTCTAAAGTCAACACATAAGCTTGCACTTTCACTAACAAGCAATAACCCTTCAGCCACAAAATGCATAAAGTATGGTAAAAACAACCCCAGCGATCAACACCATATTCTAAGAATGTTTTGTTAATGTTCCCATTAAAGAGTTAGTTCACCCAAGAATTAAATTTCTGTCATTAAGTACTCACCCTCATGTCATTCACCTTCGTTTTGTTTCTGCACACAAAAAGTATTCTCATCGCTTGATAACATTAAGGAAGAACCACTGTGGTCACATTGAATATTTACAATGTCTACTCTATACTACTTCTCTAGACCTTGAATGTGGTAATTTCATTGCTTTCTATGGGAGATTTAAATAAAATCTCAGATTTCATTAAAAATATCTTAATTCATGTTCCAAAGACGAACAAAGGTCTTGCGGGTTTGGAGCGACGTGGGTGAGTAATTAATGACAGAATTTTCATTTTTGTGTTAACTAACCCTTTAAGTTAGTTCCCATTAACCATCTAGTTTTTAATTGTTTTAAAACATTTTCTTGGCTATGCGTACGTTAAGGAAACATTCCATTTTATTGTTTGCAAACAATATGGGAAAGTTACTTTTGAATGTTCTCTGAAACAAGTATTAAAATTTAAAAAATGTTAGAGAACATCCAACTAAAACATTTCAGAAAAAAAATTCTACGTACAATTAACATTTTTGTGCTAATGTTTTGAGAACATAATGAAAAACCAGATAACGTTGAACAAATGTTCTATTAAAGACCCCCTGTAGTCAAAATCAAGTTTTTAAAGTTGTTTATATGTCATGGTTAACATGCTTTAAGACAAATCATGCGCAAATTCATTCGCCAGCATCATTGCTGAGTATTTTCTCCTTAAAACTGCAATGAACCAAAGACAGTCTCAAAAACGTATTTTGAAATCCCCCTTGTAAGCAAATGCTCAACCGAACTTGAACATGTAACTGAATCTGTAATACACAAGGATGAACCTCATTGGTTCTTGTTGAAGCTCAAAAGTGCTGCGTAACACGAGAATGAACCTCAATGGTTCTTGCTGAAGCTCAAATGTGCTCAACCTCTAAATGCCACGCAGGAAACAAGCTATCAAATGGTGCTTCCTCAAAGATCCACCACTTAACGGTATGTGGAAGGCACCTATGGCTGCCACATAGACCTTAAGGGTGCGTTCACACTTGTAGTTCGGTTCGTTTGGTTCATTTGGTCCTGACCAAAGAAGAAGAAAAAAACATTCAGTTCTGGTCCGATTAGCATTCAGATTGGCAATTTTATCACCGAACCAAAAGATACCGAACCTTAAGGCATAGGGATATATTCACAACGTGATTGACGTATTTTATGATGTATTGCCTATTTAGAGACTGAACTTACAAACATCAAAACAACGCTGTGTGCTGAGGTGAATGCACTCGTTGTGTGTTTGTAGCCTGCATGTTATTTTGGTCAGCTGAGAACTCGTGAAGAGCTAGTAAAGTAGTCAAAACAGCGGCGGGAATCCATCCGTCCACACAAACAATCTGCTGCGTGGAGACGCGTGTCTGATGCCTGAGATGGGCAAACTCGCGACTATGCTGTTGCATTCATATATCATTCAAACCACACCAGGGTTTGTTTGGAAGTGGACCGAGACCCATCTTTTCAGCGGTCTCGGTCCGCTTGTTTGGTGCGCACCAGTGTTCGGATGGCAGCGTTCACATATGTTCAAATGAACCGCACTAACCGAGCATTCGCACCGGGGTTCGTTTTAATCGAATCAAACATGACATGTGTGAACGCACCCCAAGTGTGAATGGGGTAAAACGGGCAGAGAAACGTTTTTGAAGGAACTCCAGCACTGAAGCCAGTGAGCAAGTGAATACTCTAAACTTTATGGCTTAAAGTTTCCTTTTGAAGGGAGCTCTAGAATTGAGAATGGTCCCGAAGACCTCAGCCGAGAGACCCTCGTTCATGAACTGATCCCCCTCAGGGGCCAGACCCAAAGTTTCCATCTCTCTGGCCGAGGGACATATATCGTGCCCCCAGTCTGAGTTAGAAGGACCCTCCTGATTGGAATCTCCCATTGGAGACCATCTAAAAGCTATAACATCCAAGAACCAGACTCGGGCCGGCCATAATGAGGCTACCAGGAGCAAACACACTCTGTTCTGGTGGAGTCTCTGCAGAACTCCTGGGAGCAGAGCGATTGGGGGAAAAGCATACAGATGAAGCCTCGTCCATGTCTGCATCATGGCATCCCAGTGGAGCAGGATGATGTTTAAGCTGCTTCATAATCAGACATAGTTCTACTTTCTAAGGTTGTGCTCTGATTTGTCTGACTCAAGGATGTGCTGATTGCCTTTCTGATATTATTGATTTTCTCAGAGAGGAAGGAAGCAACTCACTGCATTTGCTGTCTGAGAGCATTTCACTGGCGATCTGACTTGGGGGTTTGTTAGTCTCTCTACAGTAGCAGAAAGAGTGCGGGTGTTGTTTAAGTTTCTGTTTATAATATTTGAGAAGAAGGTCTGTCTAGCTTTTCCTAGTTCCACACTGGATTTCAAGTTTTGTCTTTCACCACTTGCGCTCAGCATGTGCTTGGTGTTGACAAGGCACTTTTTGTCTGCCACTAATTATTTATGTTAAATTTAACAGGGCCTCAACAGGGTGTGGGATTGTTTTGTCACAAAGCAGTAACTTCCGCACATCTTAAAGATTGAAGTGAATAACACTGATCATCTCTTCATCACGGCACCTGTTAGTGGGTGGATATATCAGGCAGCAATGAGCAATGAACATTTTGTCCTCAAAGTTGATGTGTTAGAAGCAGGAAAAATGGTCAAGCGTAAGGATTTGAGCAAGTTTGACAAGGGCCAAATTGTGATGGCTAGACGACTGGGTCAGAGCATCTCCAAAACTGCAGCTCTTGTGGGGTGTTCCCGGTCTGCAGTGGTCAGTATCTATCAAAAGTGCTCCAAGGAAGGAACAGTGGTGAACCAGAGACAGGGTCATGGACGGCCAAGGCTCATTGATGCATGTGAGGAGTGAAGGCTGGCCCGTGTGGTCCGAACCAACAGATGAGCTACTGTAGCTAAAACTGCTCAAGAAGTTCATGCTGGTTCTGATAGAAAGGTGTCAGAATACACAGTGCATCAGTTTGTTGCGTATGGAGCTGCAGACCAGTCAGGGTGCCCATGCTGATCCCTGTCCACCGCCGAAAGAGCCAACAGTGACACGTGAGCATCAGAACTGGACCACGGAGCAATGGAAGAAGGTGGCCTGGTCTGATGAATCACGTTTTCTTCTACATCACGTGGATGGCCGGGTGCGTGTGCGTCTCTTACCTGGGGAACACATGGCACCAGGATGCACTATGGGAAGAAGGCAAGCCGGCGTAGGCAGTGTGATGCTTTGGGCAATGTTCTGCTGGGAAACCTTGGGTCCTGCCATCCATGTGGAAGTTACTTTGACACGTACCACCTACAGTACCTAAGCATTGTTGCAGACCATGTACACCCTTTCATGGAAACGGTATTCCCTGGACTCTTTCAGCAGGATAATGCTCCTGCTACAACACAAAAATGGTTCAGGAATGGTTTGAGGAGCACAACAACGAGTTTGCCGTGTTGACTTGGCCTCCAAATTCCCCAGATCTCAATCCAATTGAGTATGTGGGATGTGCTGAACAAACTAGTCCTATCCATGGAGGATCCACCTCACAACTTACAGGACTTAAAGGATCTGCTGCTAACATCTTGGTGCAGATCCCACAGCACACCTTCAGGGGTCTAGAGGAGTCCATGCCTCGATGGGTCAGGGCTGTTTTGGCAGCAAAAGGGGGACCAACACAATATTAGGAAGGTGGCCTAATTTGCATATTCACGGATCTGTTTATACTAAATGAGGCAAGTTACATTCAAGCTATTTAAAGGCATTCAGAAATTATTTTCACAGGGAAAAACGTTTAAATATGTCATTGTGGTGATCAAATATGAGATTTAAGGGATACAATTATTGACTACAGGGAGACTTTAAGAGGTTTATTTGGCCTCAAGCTAAATGATTTGAGTATCCCTTCCTGACAGGAATTACAAGCACTGATTTGCATTCTGCCCTGTACTTCAATTTTGAATTACAGATGAGCAGATGACATACTAGTCAAAGCAGAAAGTGAAGCAGGTGATGTAGAGACGGGACCAAAACAAGCCACTTTATACATTATCCACTCACCAGCTAAAATAAAATGCAGTATAAGCAATACAAACAAACGGTGTGAACTACTAACCTGATGCTTTAAACAGGTGTCTGTCATGCAGATTATTTTATGCATTATTTTATATTTTATATTATATATTTTTTATGCATTTATTTTATTAGTTTATGTTAAGCAAGTACAATTAAGATGATGATTCTAAACATAAAAACTCATATTTCCCTAACACTTCATAGGCATTTTCTATTTAAATCGCCTTTCTTGTTATCACCATTAAAATACAAACAGTTATCCAAACCGCCTCCAGGGTACAACGTAATACCAAAGACTATAGAATAACACAAGACGCTTCACTCATATTGTTTTGAATGGGAGAAAATGCAACACGCAATATGGCGGAATAAGTCCCACCTTCTAAACAAGAGCCAATCGCGATTGGTAAAGTCATCGCGTCACTGCAGCATCCGTTAGAAGCTCTGGTTCCTGTAAGAAACAGTCAGACACATGTCTCCGATATGAGACATAAGAGATGCGCACTTAGGACTGCGCATGCACATTAGCTTGATCCAGCCTGAAAATTCATTTTTTTTGGCCATGATTTAGAAATAAAATATATGAGACAGTTGTTGTCAAATTTCATTGGTAATTTCAAATATGAAATTTAATTGAAAATTTAAACAGCTTTGGAGAATTTCCCCATTCAAAGTGATAGGAGCGTTTCAAAGATGGCTGCCAACTGAAATAACTTGACTTAAAGGGACTTTGGTAATACTAACGCTCATCACATGATAGCAGTTACTTTTCTCAGCGCTGGCGAGGATGAAACAATTCACAGTCGTTTGTATACTAGAACACTTTTTAGCATACTGACGCATTTATTTTATTTATTTTAACATTTTAAGATGAAAATAGTTAATTGTAGCATTAAATACATAATTCTTTAACTGTTTGCCTATGGAAGCCAATTTCTGCCACAACAGAAAAATGTATTAATTATGACAACATTACTTAAATATGCATTTAATTATGAATAAGTAATAATTATGGGCCAGTTGTTCAAAAAGTTTAATCTGGATCAGAATTATCTAGATTTGGAAATCCCATGTTTTGCTATCCAGGATCAGGTAATCCATCTTACTTTTGTGCTGTTGTTTCAAAGAAAAATTGGATTGGATCACCATGATCCAGATACACACTTTTCCAGATTACCAAATCTGGATTACCAGTGCTCTACAGAGCCCCTAAAGGGACATGATGATAGAGAGAATATGGGTTTTGAATTAAATATAATATTTTTTTTGGATATTTACAACTGTTTGGGGATTGTTTTATGGCACCAAAATCTTTTTTACTTTACAGTAGGTTACCGGCTAAATATGTAGGTAAATGTCTACTTCTGATTTATTTAACAGTTAAACTAATCAAGAGCAAAAAAAATATATATATATGTATATTACATGATAAAAAAATGTGTATTTTTTTTGACCAGTTTTAAAGTTTTACTACATTTTCCTCCTGGAATCCACCTTGAAATCCTACCCCCTGTTGGGATCAGGATAATCCAACATAAACTGAAGGTTTGATCCAGATTAAAACTAGGATTGGATTCCGTGATCTAATCTGATTTCAGAATGCCTTTTTCCTTTTGAACAACCCATTTTCAAGATTTGATCCAATCCAATGGCCAAAATCCGATCAGATTACTTTTGAACAACTGGCCCTTTAAGATTAAAAGTCTAAAATAATTAACCTTTTATGCCAACAAAATTTCAACTTTTTATGTCATAGAAAGTGCAGTGAATTGATCAAATACAACAGGTAAGAGACTGAATACAGAAACCGAAATCCAGCAATGAATAATCCATTCCATACCAAGAAACCAAAATACAAATAGAACGTTGCTAAACAAAAGATGAGGAAATGTATTTGCACCGTAATTCTCTAAAATGAGAGAATTTTTACACTGCTATGTTCAGTTGGTGTCTGATTGTAATAATTCATAAAATACCTGTAAAATAATTGTGTTTGCAATGAACAGTGCATTTAATGAACATTTCTGTAAAAGTATTTGCACTCTTTAAAAATTAGGATATTTTACTTTAATTTTACAGTTTTTGTCTGGCAGCTGATGAAGCCAGTCATTCAACCTTTTTTTTTTTTTTTCTCAGGTTGAGCAATGTCCCTTTGCGGCATCTGGTGGTGATTTTGCAAATTATTATCGCCATTATTATTATTGTTATTATTGTTGTTGTTGTAATTTTACATATAGGCTACATTTCTCTGTAATTTAAGAAAACAGAAAAAAAAAATACTGTATAAATAATACAGTAATTGTTCTGTATTAAAAAAAATTAATTACTACAATTTGTCATTAATGGCATAATATTTAAAATAACAGATTGTTTGTAATTTTACAGAGTTTTGAGTATAGTTTAAAATAAATAAAAAGTGGGAATCCTTGAAAATGGGATTTTTTTTTTTTTTTTTTTTTTACAGTGTAGTTATGTGGTACAGTAAATGTTTATTTGAAACGCAGGTCTGTTTAGTGGCATCACTTTCTGCTCCTTCTTTTGGAAGACATTCCCATCAGATTGGTTTCTCCATGAAAGTTTAGCATATTCTGTCACTTCCTTCTCCTTCAGGATCTGCTCCATCTGAAGAACAGAACAAGACTTTTGAATAACATATTTCTGCTGTGGAATTACAGTAGTAAGGGGAGCGAAGCTAACCTTCGATAAAATCTCGTCCATCACTCAGGATCATGCAGATTTTGACTTGATTTCACCTCCAGTTTTACAATCTGTCTCTTCCGATCTGTGGGACACACACACTGATGAAGAATTCAGTCATAAAGAACGATGTACAATCAATACATTCAATCAAATGAATCCAGAAATAAAATGTCAGCTCTGTTAGACATAAATGCATATGATTTGCTCAAACTGGACTGCCAGATAAACACTGCCTAAATAAACATTTCATGTTTAATCATTATTTTCAGAGTTTTGACCAGCAAGAACTCATGATCATGATCTGATTTAAAGTTGTCCCCACTGTCTATATGTTCCCATTAAGTTATAAAAACATTATCTTTTAATGTTTTTTCTTGGTTATGCGAACGGTAAGGGAACATACCATTTTATCATTTTGCAAACATTATGGGAACATTTCAGATGGTTCAAAAACACATTCAACTAAATGAAATTCTGAACAAAATGCACATATTAAGATAATAACTCACCAATATAACACGCAAATGCATTAGTAAATTTACAGTTGCTGTCATACCAAAAACCATTGTAAACTTTAGCACACAACTGATTGTCCGGTTTTCCAGGAAACCATTTTGTGAATTTGGAGCTACTCTGATCTGACCAGATATAGGATCCAGGATATGTAGTACGAGACAATCCAAGCCACACATGTCCCATTCCTACAGTTTTCAGCAGCTCGTCGTGATCCGCCTGGTCATTGACGGTGGCGAGATCAGAGTAATGCTGTCTGCAGTACTTCTGCGCATTCGTCCAGTTCATGGGCCCGGGCACATAGACAAACTCATGAAGCCAAGGGAACGTCACGTGCAACAGAGCTGGAGAAAGAAGAACGATGCCATTGTTATATACATATTCACCCCTCTTCCTCAGCTAACAAAAATATGTTCTAAAAGTGTTACAGTTTCCTTTGAAAGTTCTCTTTAAATGTTCAAAACAATTAAATTTAAAGGGAATGATACATTGTATCATAATATTATGGAAACATTACTTCTGTGAACATTCCAAAACAAGTCGTAACATGTACAACATGCAACCAAACTGTTTCAGAAAATAAAATCCCATGATCGATGTATAAATATTTCGAGAGAATTAGTAAAGACAAAATAATGTTGAACGAACGTTCTAGTAATGTCACTGGAAGAACATTTGTTCATAACTTTGAGAGAACCTTGCCAGAACGTTCCCTGGTTTGCTACTTGCATGGGAAAAAAATCCTAAACTAACCTGAGAAAAGCACCAACTGTAACCTGTTCCTCATGATGAGACGTCTGTGAGAAAGACAAACATGTAAACTTAATAAACTGCTCAAATGTCTGTATTAAACATCATGTTTTAATTCAGAGTGATCAAACTGCTCTCTCCACCCCTGAATGATTAGTCAAAACATGTGCACCAGTAATTTTCACTCTGTGATGTGTTTCCTGTCATCTCTGTGAAAGTAAATTGCATTGCCTCAATATTTCTGTCTCAGTGTCACTTTAAAAAAGGAGTTAATTCAATGAGATCATCATTTTGTAATGTCAGCATGATGGGAAATAAATGTATATTGTTGAAATCACAAAAGGCCAATCATTTAACCAAATCCAAAAACACCTTTCAACATGACTAAAGAAGTTTAACTTACATCAGGAAAACGCTGTTTAAAACTCCAGCAGAACTGCTTCAGTTTACGTGACGTTTCCAGGATCCTATTAGATTTTCAAACATCTTTAAACAACTTAAACATATAGAGCTTATTCAAATAAGATGGTAAAATCCGAATAAATAAGTGTGACCATCAATTACCTGCAGCAGCGGACAGACTAAAGCTCGATGGCGACTGTGTTCTTCTCATTTTAGTCAGATTTTCGTCTCAATTCGTAATTTATTACATATGCAAAACCTGTCGTCTCAGATGCAAAATGTTTTAGTATGAACACAGAGACACTGATTTACATTTTAAATTTGCTAAAACACAATTTAAATGGATTTGCAGAGCATGAAAATAGCCATTAGCTGCTTACAAAACATATATCTTAAAGCTCGACCATTAACATTGAGTTTTGTCTGACATTTGCTGAATGTTACGGCTGAGCTCAATCAGAAAAGTCAATGCATTTAGGACAATGTTGAATCCTTGTAGTTTAAAACACAGATGAAATCCAATTACATAATAGAAACAGGAAGACTGAGTAAAAATACACATATGCAGAAGTAATTGTTTCAAGTATGGAAGCCTTTTCTGTCACATAAGAAAAAAAAAAAACTTTATTATGACATAAAAAGTCAAATTTACTACATAATATGTCATATTTGTGAGATGAAAAGATGAAATTATGACAAAACAAAATTACGAAAATTACAACACAGGAAGTAATAACTAACTTTTTTATCTCATAATGTCATTATTTTGGGTTATGTCATAAAAAGTAAAAAAATATATATATATAATAGTCATAAGTATGACTTTTTATTGTCTTAAGTTCAACTTAGTATATCTGGTGCAAAAATTCAATTTTCTGTCAATTATGATAATTTGATTTATATATATATATATATATATATATATATATATATATATATATATATATATATATATATATATATCCTATGCCTGAAATGAGCTTGCATATATAAGTGAAAGGTAAACATACCTCTTAAAAATCTAAAATTAAAGTGAAAATGGATGGAAAACACATCTTTAGGGCAATACAAAAAGTTTTGTGTCTTGTTCATCATATTTAGTTTCATATAAAAGCTACAGATTTTGAATTTCATCCAATTTATTCGTAAAAAAAAAAAAAATCACATTAAAGTCTGCTGTTGAACTGGTCAGTGAGTTCCTGTCAATCAGATTTCAGCAAACCGTCACTGATTCAAAGAGCTGATGAGGTAATAATATTAACTGTTCAGTAAAATTGACAATGCATCTCTAATTTCTATACTTTATAACTTTGCCCAGTTTAGTAGAACAAAGTTGTGATGGCTAAATGTAAACAAATAGCTGTTTTTAGGGATTTTTTGCGCACCATTGATAAGAATCCTGGCTTTGTTAATGTTCATTGTGTGTCATACGCTCAGGATCTCTTGCATAAACATCAGATTTTCAGCCAAATTTTCTCTCACACGTGTCATGAATTGGTGCGCTTCAGTTGGATCTTGATATGGGTCAGTGCAGGACACAAGTAATGGGCGAGCCGAGAGTCACACAGGCTGCCTATATATCGTGTGGGATGTACTTTTCGGCACACCCATTACTCCGACCTGCAGCTAACACTGTCTCCCCAACAACAACGCCCGGGACAACTCTCCTCAGTTCACATGCTTATCGGCTGTAAACTTCAACCAACGAGTCAAGTCAAATTTATTTGTGTCACGCTTTTCACAATACACATTGTTTTAAAGCAGCTTTATATTAAGTAATATTATGAATGCCGTAGTGCTTTACCATAGAGACATTTTTAGTGCTGGATGATGTAAAATGATGACACAATTAAGCAATCCTCCAGATTTTAAAGGTAGCAATGTTATATTTGTCGCAGGATCTTTTAGAGTTTCTGTGTACTGTTAAGGCTTGTTCACAACAAGAACAATAAAAAATAGCCTATATAACAGTATTGATAGCACTATTATCACCATTTCTTGTCTGTTATCTATCATCTTATTTAATTTTTATGAAATTGTTCATCTAAAAATCTTTAGTTTATAATTTTGTTAATGCTGTTCACTTCTGTTAGTCTGTGCCCACTATAGGCGTGACGGGAAAGAACATTATGCCACCCCTGACAGGAGGGGGCGCTGATGCAAGAGCATAAGAGGTGTAACAGGCTTTCACTCTCTCTTCACATATTTTGAGAAGCTGTACATTTAGTTTCATTCTCTTTTGTTTTGCATGTATTCCATAAACCGACTGGTTCTGCTGCTTCACTAACTTTCTTCTTATAAGACATACAGTATTAGATATTGTGCCTTAAGCAAGGCACTAAACCCCATGTTATTTTATGAGTTTCATTTAATAACGTAATAATAGGCTACCGAAAAATTACAACTAAAATGCAACTTCTTTTACTACTTTGCATATTTCACCTGTACAATGAGCACTGTGTGTATAGTGTAAACATTAATTTAGGCTGCAGTCAAAAGCAGTTTAACAGCTTCAAACTTCATTTGTAAAGATTAAATGTTGATTTCTTTAATTATGTTTCATTGGTCAACAGGAGCTTTATTGGAGAATCTGAACAATGTTCAGTTTTAGGAAACAGCAATAGAAGTTTCATGCTGCATGTGTGACACTCAAGTATTTATATTTTAAAGTGATTGCCATTTTTAAAGGGGTCATGAATTGAGAAACCATCTCTTGAGATATATGATTTCATATCCTGTAAGTTTCAGAGCTGAAAAATTCCTTGTTAGTCCAATAAAAGCTTTTATTGACACCAGACCCAGCGAACGACTGATCCTGCCTATCTATGATAGGTAAAACTCCGCCTCCGCAGAAGAAATTAACGCCTACTTCTTCATTGCATCATTAGCCCCGCCCACTGGCATGTTAGTGAGGTGAAGAGAGAAGAGCGATACAGGACTAAAATAACATTACCTTTCAAATGATCCTAATGCTAGGAATATGCTTATTTAGTTTGTGAATGTCTCAGTTGAGCTTTATTTATTTGTATTCGGCACATTTAACTGTGGATTCTTTGGTAAATAAATCGCATTTTGGCGCAGGCTTTGCAAACAGACTTTTACGATATGAACTCGACAGTAATGCAACAACATGTCAGTAACTGTGTTCATTCTAATGCCTGATCTGATATTAATGATTCATGTACAGTCAGATGTTCATAGTCTGTGTCAGTAAATCGAACCAGTGACTAAATGATCAACTTCACCTTGTTTCTCTTAGTAGGATGAAAATCTGTTATTTAAATGATGATTAAATTATATAAAGAAAGCGATCAAAGAACGATCCCTTTAAAAACACTGAAACTGTCAATCAAACAGCACTAGTTTATCAGAGACTGAGCTCTGGACTCATGCCAAAACCCATTTTATTCAACAAATCTCTTAGTTGCATCACGTTTGCACATATGATGAAAGCATTCGTTAGTGTGCAGAAGCTGATGAGATCTGAGATCTCTGCTTTCATGCGCTCAACAACATGTCTGTGATCGATGACTTACTCATCACCAGTGTTGGGGTAATGCATTACAAGTAACTCGAGCTACGTAATCAGATTCCCTTTTTTTCAAGTAACTAGTAAAGTAATGCATTATTTTTAAATTTACAACAAAATATCTGAGTTACTTTTTCAAATAAGTAACGCAAGTTACTTTGTTTTCTCATATAATGACAGACAGCTCTCCTTTTGAGAGAAATTGTGATTAAATACGAGCAGTTGTGTGTGCTGTGTGAACGTGAGGGTTATTCTAGACTAGTTCTAGACTAAATGTAAGCATACATTTACTCATTTACTTCTTCTTCTGCATCATATTCTTCTGTATTCCAGAATGGCAGTACAGCTTAAAAGGTTTGTTTGTTTGTTTGTTTGTCCTACTGTACTGGCATGAATTTGCATTTCCTTCTGCCTGAGGCTTATTCATTTCACTTCTGCTGTGAATGGACTTTTACATTTGCCAAAAATAGAACTTTTTTGTTGTTATAAAAACAAACAAACAATCAGCCTAGATGAGGAAAAGTAATGCAAAAGTAATGTAACCCATTACTTTCCGTAAAAAATAACTAAGTATCCTCATTTAATTGTAAACAATTATTTGTAAACCATCCCTTTACCTCAGTCAAGCACTTACAGTAAGTAAGCATCACACTTCTGTAAGGGTGGAACTCCTACAGGGGTTCAGGCTGTAAGGTTTGCCGAGCGACTAAAGAAACTTCATCAGTAAGATGTTAGAATACTGTACATTTCTTGTCTATTACCACCCACTGCAACTTATACCAACGACGGAAATAAGCGCAGTTATAATAGCAAAATATGTGGGAGAGCGTTGCTATAGTGTGACAAAATTGTATTGCAATAGGGAACACATTAATGTTACTAAATCAAAACTAGTTAGCACATCATTTGTAATAGAAAGGGTTTAATGACAATATCTGATTATGGCTACACTTAAAATAATTACAAAATAGATGTAGGAGATGATAAAATCATATACCATTAATTGTACACAGCATGTATGTAAAAAGTTACCTGAGTGTGTGTGTGTGAGAGAGAGAGAGAGAGAGAGAGAGAGAGAGAGAGAGAGAGAGAGAGAGAGAGAGAGAGAGAGAGAGAGAGAGAGAGAGAGAGAGAGAGAGAGAGAGAGAGAGAGAGAGAGAGAGAGAGAGAGAGAGAGAGAGAGAGAGAGAGAGAGAGAGAGAGAGAGAGAGAGAGAGAGAGAGAGAGAGAGAGAGAGAGAGAGAGAGAGAGAGAGAGAGAGAGCAAGGGAGTGCCCGAGATCCAAGGAAGAAGAGCATAGAAAAGAGCCCAGAGCAACATTTAAAATCCTCTTTTATCCCTTCCTTGACCATGTGACTGAAACTCAAATGTGAGACATTCAAACTGACCAATGAGAAGATTAAAACTTTCCCCCACTGTACTAAAGGTGTGACCATTTGTAGACCCCCGATGTACAAACATCTTGGCCTACAGACCTTGATCACTATCACCTTTGTGCCTCCCAAATGGCCCGTGGCAAGAGAGAGGGGTGTGAAACAGTAAAGCAAATGTCTTTGTTCAATTTAAAATATCTTTGGATATTTTCAATTCTTACAGTCCCTCCTTGGCACCGTTGGCCACACTCATGTGTCAAAAGGTGGCACAATCCATGAAGACATGCTTTCTGTTGTGTGTAGATGTCAACTTCAGACTTCTTGTCCAGACTTGTTGCAATAGCAGTCGGTCAGTCTTCAGTCTTTGTTTTTCTTTCAGTCCTGCATGAGAAGGTCCATCAAATGGTGTTGCACCATTCATAGATATGCAAATCATCCATCGAACACTTAACATCTCCACAAGAACCAGGCACTGATAATGGTAGAACTCAGTTGTCCCTCCTTTGAGACAAGACACAGGATTTGAACTTTGGCAGCAGGGATCCTGTGATTTAAAACAACATATAACACAACAAACAGCAAAAGCATACATATGGCAGTTTTCATTGGTCAGAGGTTTGATGTGGTCAGATTAAATTTGTCTCTGGCAATATGCCCTTAAATTGATGTACTTGATAAAGTGGTCAAGGTGAGAATAAAAGAAGATCTTACAAGCTCTTACATTGTTTCTGGAAACATTGAAATAAATTGCATAATAACAAAACAACAAATGTTGGTTTAAAACACCCCATTTCATGAAGAGTATTAACAAATTATTCAGTGTAACCAATACAGAGATTCAATTGAATAAATGTCCAAAAACATTGTTACAAGCCAAATGGACAAAATACAAAGAAACAAATGAAATATGCTTCAGAATTGTTTCAAATGCATTTATGATAATATACCTTTTGTGCTTAGGTAGAATGAGAAATACTAACATTTTAATATTTAATTTGGTGAGACAAATAACTAAGTGATTTATTAAATCCAAAGTAAAAAAAACAACAACAACAACTGGATGAAATTCACAGTTATAGTGCAGTCTAGACTTAAAGACTTAAAAACAAAAACATTATATGCAAACATTTTGTGAGACATATGTAGATGTAGATTTGACTTTGTGTGAAGATCAAATCTATGTGGCTGCATTTAGCTGTGGCTATGTGTAAATTCAATCATGCTCCAAACAAAGGTGAGGGAGTTTTACAATTGTGATGCAAATTTGGTCCTGTTATAACAGGGAGCCAGCATGAGAATGTGAGCATGAGGTTTGATCCGGCTCAAAAACCTTCAACACCAATGTTTTTGTTAGAGAGCATGATAAAGTGCAAAGTTCAGAGTTACTGAATCCTGTTGTGAGGAAAGCATTTTCATGGTTAATGCAACTGTGAATCACATTGTAGCCACATGGCAATTCTATGCTCCTGTACATGGTTTTACTCTAGCTATATGGAAAATAGCTGAGTTTTCCATTTAGGAGGCAAATAAATTCAACATAGTGCACGTGCAACTTGAAATTGCTACACAATTTCAGTACTACACTTATTATTCCAATTAACACAAGATACATGGCCTAGAATGAATAACATCTACAACCTTAACCTAAGTGTTTAATCCAACACTTACAGTAAAGCAATCATGTGTTTTAAAGAATAAACTCAGCTAGTCTATGTGTACATATAGTATCACAAACAACTTTAATGTGTTCTATGCGCACAATGTGTTTAGCACAATTATAGATTTGAAAATACAAAAGGGATGATCGCTATTGGGCTGCTAATCCACTAGCAAGTGAAGTTAAAAGTTGGAGGCCTTGCATGAACAATGCAGTTAACTCACTTAGAGTTTTTCCTGCAAATGAGCACTGATATTTGCTCTTAGAATGTGGTTTCCTATTTTTCTGAAAATAAGGTGGAGGTCTACCCCTACCCAGTGACCAGCATTTGTCCTCTGTATGGCCTATTTTCTGACAGGAACTGCAAAACCTGTTCTCTTTGCCACCGGGTTGTTTGCTGTGTTCTCCTGGAGTTTGAGGATTTCCATGACTCTCAAATGCTTGAACACCATGCGTTCTGGTACATGACTCTGCGCTATTACGGTGCTGCATCACCTTAAGAACTGAAATAGGCAAACTTTCTTGAGCAGTGGCCTCTGAACAAAACATTCCAGATTCATCAGAGCAATTCACCTCATCTAAGAAGGGAACATGCTTTTTAGCCCCAACGCTGTTAAGCATTTTGGGAGACTTTTGAGCATTTAGCTTAGCTTTGAGATCTGCAATGGTCTCTTTGTGTTTTTTACACTTTTCAGTCAGAACTAATTGTTCAGCTAGTAAATTATCTAGCTGTGTTTGAAGATCCTGAATCTTTGCCTCACACTTTTGTACCTCTGCATTTTTAGAATGCACTTCTTCACATTTAGCATCTATACTTGAAAATAGATGTGTGGTCACATCACGCAGCTGTGCACAACTTATGAAGTTTAAAGCCTCAATTATTTCACCACGTTTTGATTTCTTTTGGTGTTTGCCAATTATGTCCCACCATTTGAGCATTTCATCATCTGAACATTTAATCCCAATGTATTGTTTCTTGAGTTTGCACAAGGTAGGCTCAACTTTTTTGCTCCATAAAGCAAACAATACTTCACTCTTTCCAGAAATTTTCCCTTCCATCCCTGAGGAGATCTGAATATCATACCATTAAACAATTAAAACAGACTTACCCATTCCTTGGTGAGAAGGTCAGCTTTAATCCATTCACAAGCTCAACTGTGAAAAAATGTCCTCATTCTGATGACCGATCAAAGTAGATTTCAGAAAACTCACTGCAAGGGATCCCGGGTTTCGGCACCATCTGTAAGGGTGGAACTCCTACAGGGGTTCAGGCTGTAAGGTTTGCCGAGCGACTAAAGAAACTTCATCAGTAAGATGTTAGAATACTGTACATTTCTTGTCTATTACCACCCACTGCAACTTATACCAACGATGGAAATAAGCGCAGTTATAATAGCAAAATATGTGGGAGAGCGTTGCTATAGTGTGACAAAATTGTATTGCAATAGGGAACACATTAATGTTACTAAATCAAAACTAGTTAGCACATCATTTGTAATAGAAAGGGTTTAATGACAATATCTGATTATGGCTACACTTAAAATAATTACAAAATAGATGTATGAGATGATAAAATCATATACCATTAATTGTACACAGCATGTATGTAAAAAGTTACCTGAGAGAGAGAGAAAGAGAAATAAAGAGAGAGAGAGAGAGAGAGAGAGAGAGAGAGAGAGAGAGAGAGAGAGAGAGAGAGAGAGAGAGAGAGAGAGAGAGAGAGAGAGAGAGAGAGAGAGAGAGAGAGAGAGGGCAAGGGAGTGCCCGAGATCCAAGGAAGAAGAGCATAGAAAAGAGCCCAGAGCAACAGTTAAAATCCTCTTTTATCCCTTCCTTGACCATGTGACTGAAACTCAAATGTGAGACATTCAAACTGACCAATGAGAAGATTAAAACTTTCCCCCACTGTACTAAAGGTGTGACCATTTGTAGACCCCCGATGTACAAACATCTTGGCCTACAGACCTTGATCACTATCACCTTTGTGCCTCCCAAATGGCCCGTGGCAAGAGAGAGGGGTGTGAAACAGTAAAGCAAATGTCTTTGTTCAATTTAAAATATCTTTGGATATTTTCAATTCTTACACTTCAAAAGAAAAAAACAATGTATATATTATGATTTTATAAGACAATTACGAAAATTACCCACCTCCATCAAGATTTCTTGTACTGTATTTGCAAAACTACTGCGCTGGTGAGTGTTGTAGTCGTTGTAGTCCAGAGCTGTGCTTGGAGTATTTACGACAGTGTGATTCACTGAAGGAACCTGTAGGGGGAGCTTTGCAAATCTTACTGAGTTCCACTTTAAAAGTATGAACTATTCTTTGGCCCTGGGTTTACAGGGACAACAGAGATGGGTTTTAAAATAACCTATAATCAAAATCCTGTCCACAGATGGAACGACTACAGAAAAAATTCATCAAGAAAATTCTTATTATAACCAGGAGGCCTATATATATATAATATAAGGCACAAAGAAGTTATTGAACCACTCCTCCACATTTTGTCCCTCTCCATTTATTCCACTTTCTCTTTAAGAATAAACCATATTTTAATTTCACTGATACACATATATATGATCACAATCACTTTTTAAACAATTTGTAAAGATATGAATAATGCAAAACAAGAGTGAGCAGAAGAAAGTATCCACACCACCAGAATCCCAAGATCCCATGAAATCAACTGATGTGGATTGTGCTTTACTTTTTTCCCCTTTTAAATAGTCAATATGGTTTATGCCACATCATTGAACCATGATTTTCTAATTTCTGTTTAATTGCAATTATGTTTGATTGAATAGTCTGCGTTAAAGATATTTGAGTCTCATAAAAAGACTCTTCATGTGATACTCTTCAGTTACAGAAGTTATTTTCATTGTACTTTGATATAAGTACATTATATGATGAAAACAGAACAAAAAAAAAAAAAGAAAAGAAAAAAGAAAGAATCCTTCACTCTTAATTTCTGCTGCAGATGAAGTTGAGTCTGTCAGTCTCAGGACGGCTGATCCAGCGCTGATCTCCTCCAGACTGAACTGCTCCAGATCTCACTGCAGAATCACAGTCCTCTCCTGTGCCGTTCCCTGGAGCCCAGTTCTGATAGCACACGGTGTCTCCGCTCACCCAGTACCAGATGCCCAAAATGTGGGAGTGACGTAAACCCAACCACACCTCCCCAGTAGACGCCTGTTTAACCACATTCATCAAACGACGCTGAATCTCTTCTGAATGAACAGAGACCAGATCCACATGATTCTGTCTGCAGTATCTCAGAGCTTCAGACCACGTCAGATTCTGTTTGATCAGAATCAGTTTTTCTGGACACAAAACAAACCACAAGCAGAAACTAGAGAGAGACTGATCAAAAACAACATGCAGAACAAACACTGTGGAGGAATTTGTCATGTCAGACATGTAGTGTGAACTTTAAAATATCTGGAGGTGATGGATGGATTGTGTGTGTTTGTGAGGACCTGCTCACCTTCATGACACACAAAAGGAAACTGGTTGTTGTTGTCGCAAGAGACGTCTATCCATTGTCCCTGAGTGTTCAGTTCGATCGCTGTACAGTTTTCATTTCCTCCAACATTATTAGGTTCATTAGACCTCCAGTATCTGAATGAGGAGTTACTCTGATCTGACCACTGCCATGAATCTCTGACTCTGAACAGACCGATCCAGACCTTTGATCCAAATACGTGATGATCATTGATGAACTGCTGAAGCTGTTGACTCTCATTCTGGTTCCTCACACTGACCAGATCAATGTGATTCTGTCTGCAGTAACTCTGAGCGTCTCTCCAATTCTTCATCTGATTGACAAAGACGAGTCCTGTGTTCGCTTTAAGAAAAACAAATGGAAACAGATTCATGAATCAGTTTGTTCATTATTCTTATGCTGCTTTATGGTTTGATGTGAATAAGAGCAGCAGTGGAAACATCAGAAACACGTGTCATTCAAAGACTGTTTCTACAGCTGATGATATTAAATATTCACTATATATTCATGATGATGGGTTGGGAATTATTGGTGGGTTGGGAATTATTGACAGCCGTAACTTAGTGTCACATTCTCGTTCATTCCGGACTCCATTTCCCATAATCCTCCCTGCCAGTCTCATGCACACTCCACACCCATCACCTGTTGCCACATACAGCTTAGCACTTTACCTGGACTATAAGAGACTCACACACACACCACCTCTTTGCGAAGTCTTGATTCACCGGCGGCGGCTGGAGCGGGTTGCTCGGCGGCTGGAGCTGGGAGCTCGGTGGCGGCGGCTGGAGCGGGTTGCTCGGCGGCGGCTGGAGCTGAGGGCTCGGCGGCGGCGGCTGGAGTGGGTTGCTCGGCGGCGGCGGCTGGAGTGGGTTGCTCGGCGGCGGCGGCTGGAGCTGAGGGCTCGGCGGCGGCGGCGGCTGGAGTGGGTTGCTCGGCGGCGGCGGCTGGAGCGGGTTGCTCGGCGGCGGCGGCTGGAGCGGGTTGCTCGGCGGCTCGGCGGCGGCGGCTGGAGCGGGTTGCTCGGCGGCGGCGGCTGGAGCGGGTTGCTCGGCGGCGGCGGCTGGAGCGGGTTGCTCGGCGGCGGCGGCTGGAGCGGGTTGCTCGGCGGCGTGGAGTGGGTTGCTCGGCGGCGGCGGCTGGAGCTGAGGGCTCGGCGGCGGCGGCTGGAGCTGAGGGCTCGGCGGCGGCGGCGGCTGGAGTGGGTTGCTCGGCGGCGGCGGCTGGAGCGGGTTGCTCGGCGGCGGCGGCTGGAGCGGGTTGCTCGTCGGCGGCGGCTGGCGGCCAGGACCGTTGAAGTGTGTGTAGGGCTTTGGGGTGAGGTGAACTGGCGAGGCCTGATAAGCTGCCGATGGGGCTGGACAAGGATAGCGCTGGTTCTCTTTAATTTCGTCTACTTCGAAATTAGAACCGTTTAAGAAGAGAATTAAATTTAGAGAATTGACTAAGGAGAAATTACAGGCTGGGTTGTTATAATGAATCATTTCCTTGTCCAGTCCCATCAGAAACACAGCATTAAGACTGGCGTCCGGCCAGCTCACCAGATAACATACCTCCAGAAACTCCTCCACATATCTCTCCAACGGTCTGCCACTCTGCCGCAAACGGTAAAGTCTTTCCTCCGCCGTGAGAGACTCTGGGTAAGCTGGAGTCAGAAGAATACCCATTTTCTTTTGTGGATCTCCAGTCGGTATTGGTCTGTTCTTCTGTTACCGGTGCTGGTGCTGCAGTGATGAGTCGTAAACGGATCTCCACAATAATAGGTATTTTAATCAATAAAGAGGGAATAACACCAAACACATCAAACATAACATTATAACATTTAGAACAGACAAGGAGTGAAGGGAGTGAGTCCATATATATAGGGAGTGCAAACGAGGAAGTCCAGGTGATGGTGATGGGTGATGATGAGGAGCTGACGAGGGAAGTGAGTGCAGGTGTAGAAACAGGAGGATCATGGGAAATGGAGTCTTGTAGACGAGGGAACTGTAACATCAGCATTTATTCATCTTTGTTAATGTTAATTTCAACATTTACTAATACATAATTAAAATCTTGTTAACATTAGTTAATGCACTGTGACCTAACATGGACAAACAATGAACTGTATTTCATTAACTAACATTAACGAAGATTAGTAAATACAGTAACAGGTGTATTGCTTATGGTTAATTTATGTTAGTTAATACATTAACTAATGTTTAACTAATGAACCTTATTGTAAAGTGTTACCATATGAATGTTTGTTGTCATTGTAGGGAGCTGAACTTACTGTTGTTAGATGATTTGCAGATGAAAGTGAAGCTGTTACTACATGGAAAATCATGCCATTGTCCATTCCACATCATAGCACAATAATCTCTGCCTTCAGGTTGTCCAGATCCCCAGTTCAGATAGAGCACAGGATCACCTGAAGACCACTGCCATTCATCAACACTCGTCTTCTTCAGCCCAATCCAGACATAGTTATTAGGATTAGCACTCACATTCTTCAGCTCGTTCATGTCGTTCATGTTGTCAACGGTGGCCAGATCTGTGTATTTCTCTCTGCAGTATCTCTGAGCTTCAGTCCAGCTCTTCTTCACGTTTATAAAGTGATACTGACGCTGAACACATTCAGATACGGAGCAGAGAGCTGTGAAAGAGAGGGTTTGATTTAATGCTTTTCATAACAGAGTCAAACCTGATGAAACTATAAACCATCAATAAAACAACAAACACACTCACCAATGAGAAGAAGAATGAAATATAGAGTTTGCTCCATTTCTGAGGAAGAAACACATTGAAAAACTCAGATAATCCCATATTCATCTTGGAGTAAAACATGATCATGTCATTTAAAAAAACAGCAGAAAAACAAAATTCACAATCATTCAGACAATATTAAGATCTCAAAGTCTAGTTGTGTTTGAAGAATGAACATGTGAGTTGTTCTTACTTTAGAGGTCGTGTGTTTCTGTCCTGAGTCTGATGTTTCTGTCTGCAGCTTTAAACAGTGTGATCATTATATCTGCTCTCATCCCTCATTCATCATCACATCATTTGTGTACTGCTGTCAACTAATTTTCCTATTTTTCTTCCTCCTTATTTGTATATTTTTCCACCTCTCTTTTTTTATTTGCATATTGACGTCTGTGTCAGCCTTTTGACATTTTGTAGAGGTAAAAGAAAGGTTCATTGTTTCCAGTTTTGTCTCTTGTTTCTTAGAAAAAATGTTTCTTCAGAAAAAATCCTTAGCATTGAGCCCTGAATGGTTTCAATAATTTTAATATTTTCTGGTATATAAGTTACCCAGGAGCTCTGTTGACATAGACTTAGCTAACGTTAGCTACAGCTTGATGAATTGAGTCACTGAACACAGTAGGAGAGAACACAACGTTAGCCAGCTAGCTAAAGCTCCGGTGGAAATCTATTAGCTAATGCTACCGTTTTTGAGGAGTTAGATTTTGAGGTGAGGGGACTGACAAGGCAGAAGGTAAAGTGGTCCACTGTTCTTGTTTCACACCTTTGCTAAAATGTCTTTCTTCACTCCAGAATCGTTCACACTTGATTTAACCATCAGTCCTCTAGGGCATAACTGTGAAAACCCCCTTATGCTGCGTTCACACCAAACGCGAATAGAGCGTCAAATTCGCGTCTACCGCGTCTAGTTTGCCGCTTGAACATTTTGAATGCATTCGCGCGTCTAGAACGAAATAGACGCGCGTAAGCGAAATTGACGCGCGTCCGAGGCGAGTGGGAGGGGCAAGTGCTAGGCGGTTGTCTGTTTGCAAGATGGCTGATGTTGATCGTGCGTTCATCGAGAGAGCTACCACTTTGTATTTGCTCTGGAGAGCAGAACAGCGGCGTAGGAGTCAGCGTCGCGGGAAGGCCGCGGGTCGATAAACGTGTAACGTGATTTAAAAGTGAAATGTGCATTTACAACTTACCAGGTAGCCCAATCTCCTCACCGACACTCTTCCAAGCGAGCTCCTTTTTATTCCTGTCTGAAGTATGAACTTGTGTCATAAATCTCTGGGTGACTGCTCACTGATAATATCAGTCGTTCCTCCATTTTGAATGAGTGACTCCGGGCGGGCCTGCCGCCACAGCAGCAAGCAGGCTCCTGATTGGTTAACGCGGCGCGAATTTACGCCAAAGTTCAAATTTTTCAACTCAGGCGTCAAACGCGAATTCGCGTCAAACGCGAAATGCACAAAAAGCACCATTCGCGCGTAACGCGTATCGCGCGAAACGCTCAATTCGCGTCATTCGCGCGAACTAGACGCGCGAATGAGGCGAATTCGCGTCTTCCGCGCCGCGCTAAACGCCTCATTCGCGCCGCGAGACCTCCAGACGCGCGTAACCGCGTCTTTACATTGACTTAACATTGAAATCATTCGCGCCAGACGCTCTATTCGCGTTTGGTGTGAACACAGCATTAGAACTTTTTTTTTTTTTTCTCCCCAGAATGTACCATTTTTTTTTTTACTGTGAAGTTCATGGCAACCAAGCTGCTGGGTTTTAATGTAAATTTCACAGATTCTCAATTTCTGGTATGTTTAATCCATTTTGCTTGCATTTTGAAGTGAAGTGGTCAAATGTGTTACTATAAATATTCACTATTGTAGCAGACAGCAGCATATTTACAGTAACAGGCTGCATCATTAAACGTTCCAATAAGAGACGTTCCCGCAAAACTGACTGCCACCTTGTTCAACTGTCCAAACCTCCATGATCTGAATGTGGATTCACTCTAATCAGTCCAGATCCAGGGAGCAGCGGCATCCGTCCGATAAGAGTCCAGTCCAGATCCATTTTCCTCCAAAACCAGCAGAAAATAAAGTCAGAATTGCAAGTTACAAATTTGGAATTGTGAAATATAAACTCACAAATGTGAGAAAAAAAGTCAGAATTGCGAAATATTAACATGGAATTGTGAGGAAAAAAGACTAGATTGTCTAAATATTCCGCAATTATGATGACTTTTTTTCCTACAAATTATGATAAACTCACAATTGCAAGTCATAAAGTCTGAATTGCGAGATTTAAACTTGTGAGATTTAAACACAAATACAAACCCGATTCAAAAAAAGTTGTGACACTGTACAAATTGTGAATAAAAAAGGAATGCAATAATTTACAAATCTCATAAACATATATTTTATTCACAATAGAATATAGATAACATATCAAATGTTGAAAGTGAGACATTTTGAAATGCCATGCCAAATATTGGCTCTTTTTGGATTTCATGAGAGCTACACATTCCAAAAAAGTTGGGACAGGTAGCAATAAGAGGCCGGAAAAGTTAAATGTACATATAAGGAACAGCTGGAGGACCAATTTGCAACTTATTAGGTCAATTGGCAACATGATTGGGTATAAAAAGAGCCTCTCAGAGTGGCAGTATCTCTCAGAAGTCAAGATGGGCAGAGAATCACCAATTCCCCCAATGCTGCGCGAAAAATAGTGGAGCAATATCAGAAAGGAGTTTCTCAGAGAAAAAATGCAAAGAGTTTGAAGTTATCATCATCTACAGTGCATAATATCATCCAAAGATTCAGAGAATCTGGAACAATCTCTGTGCGTAAGGGTCAAGGCTGGAAAACCATACTGGATCCCGTGATCTTCGGGCCCTTAGACGGCACTGCATCACATACAGGAATGCTACTGTAATGGAAATCACAACAAAAACTGTTGGAAAAATTTTGGTCAGACGAATCAAAATTTGAAGTTCTTTTCGGAAAACTGGGATGCCATGTCATCCGGAGATAAAGAGGACAAGGACAACCCAAGTTGTTATCAGTGCTCAGTTCAGAAGCTGCATCTCTGATGGTATGGGGTTGCATGAGTGCGTGTGGCATGGGCAGCTTACACATCTGGAAAGGCACCATCAATGCTGAAAGGTATATCCAAGTTCTAGAACAACATATGCTCCCATCCAGACGTCGTCTCTTTCAGGGAAGACCTTGCATTTTCCAACATGACAATGCCAGACCACATACTGCATCAATTACAACATCATGGCTGCGTAGAAGAAGGATCCGGGTACTGAAATGGCCAGCCTGCAGTCCAGATCTTTCACCCATAGGAAACATTTAGCACATCATAAAGAGGAAGATGCGACAAAGAAGACCTAAGACAGTTGAGCAACTAGAAGCCTGTATTAGACAAGAATGGGACAACATTCCTATTCCTAAACTTGAGCAACTTGTCTCCTCAGTCTCCAGATGTTTGCAGACTGTTGTAAAAAGAAGAGGGGATGCCACACAGTGGTAAACATGGCCTTGTCCCAACTTTTTTGAAATGTGTTGATGCCATGAAATTTAAAGTCAACTTATTTTTCCCTTAAAATGATACATTTTCTCAGTTTAAGCATTTGATATGTCATGTATGTTGTATTCTGAATAAAATATTGAAATTTGAAACTTCCACATCATTGGATTCTGTTTTTATTCATAATTTGTACAGTGTCCCAACATTTTTGGAATTGGGGTTTGTATATATATATATACACATAGTTTATATATCCCACAATTTGCTGCAATCTGGATACAAATGTTCAAATATGTGGGAAACTTCCCATTTATTTCCCATAGAAATAAACAAGTAATTAAATGAGCAGGATTTTTTTAGTCCAACATTGAAATCATCACTTGTGAATCCTACAGAAGCACATACCAGCATTTCAACAGGAGAATTATGAAGTTGTATAGACCTCTTAATTCAGATTATATTATAGTGGAAGCTTGTAAACAAAACCCCTTCACAGTGTCACATGAATGATTTTACTTTTTAGTCGCACTTGTAAATAAAGATGATTAAAGTAATCATATACGCATATGGTTAGTTTTGATTGACAAAAAAACAAAACAAAACAAAAAAACAGTATTGGTCAGTCTCTGCTTTCACAAAACTGTGGAGTTAAACTCAATCTCAAACCATTTCTACAGAATTACACTCACATAATCAGCTAAAATGGGTGATTGTCATGTCACAGATTCTATTCTGTTTGTTTGAACTGTCAGATATAATAGTAATACACCAGATATATTAATATAAATTTTATTATCCCATTTGGAATTCATTTTTCTTCCCAAACCACATGAAACAGTGTGTCATCCATGTATGAATGGATCCGTCATTCATTTTAAAACATTCTCGGTCTGGACAATAAATGCTCTGCTAGAATGCATGTTAGATTATACAGCTCTATACTGTATGAGCTGAATCATCACATTGGAGTAGAACAGAACATTATGAACAAATGTTGCATAACACCAGTATTTCTATATTTTCTCTTTTCTATTTAAAAGTTTTAGTAATTTAGTTTTTTTGTTTGTTTGTAATTTTTTATTATTTTTATAAACATGTCTATAGTTTTTAAGTTTTAGTTATTTTAGTACTTAATCTAAACACAAATGAGAAATGTTGATTCTGTGTGGTTCTGTAGTTCAAAATGTTTAGTGTACAATTTGTTTTAAAAGTTCTACAGATTAAAACTGCTGGATCTCATGCTGTAGAAATACATTACTACAGTCAATAATGTGAAATTAATAACAGATTAGACTCCGGATCAGATCGGTTGATCAGACCACGACATGATGATTATATCTTTATCATCAACAAGTAGCCAACATCATCTGATCACATTTTCTCTTGCTGTTCCATAAACACAGTTACAGCAACCAGAGAAAAATTAACAATGAAAAGTCAAGAGTCAAACTGCCGAACTGAAGAAAACACTGATCGCCATAAAGGTGACAAATCAAACTATTATTTTCAATAAAACTTCAACACCTAAATCCCTGTTAATCCTCAATAAGAACTATTGCACAAGTATGACAAAAATAAAGTCAATCTGGTTTATAATAAGTGATGCCGGTAATGCTGTGTTTTTGGAGTTATTTAATGATGCTGAAGCTTGATGTCAAATAAATGTTGGGTTTTCACTTTCAACCAAAATTTGACATTTGAGCAACATTTGAGTCCACATCCAATGCCCAGTGAGAAGCTTCCCACTGAAAGCTTTATAAGAATGTTAGGGGATAATGTTCTAATGTTATCACTAAACATGTTTAGAATGTTTTTAAAGAATGTTGTCATGCCTTTCAGCAGAACATTCTGGGAATAAAAATTAAACTTGCCGCTGAAAACATTCCCAGAACATAAAAACATTCTAGCTGGGAACACAAGACAAGAATGAAGGAGACTGATGATACTCTAGTACATTAATTACAGAAGGCAGATTAAAAACTTACAGTAATAAGCATATGGTCTGAGATAGCAGTTTCTTCAACATAATCATTATCCCCAAAGAAAACACAAGTCAAGTGTATGCCCATGATCGTGTGTAGATCCAGAGACACACTGAGATAAAAGAATCAACTATACTTTGGTCATGGGTTTACAGGGAAAACAGAGATAGATATTAAAATCATCTATAATCAAAATCCTGCCAGGAACGACTACAGAAAAAAAAAAAATTTTTTACTTGCTTTTCTTCAAAAGAACATCTGTAAATTTGAAATGTATTGTGACTTAAAGCCACAGATTAAAACTCATTTAGAGTTCACTGGTTCTTTAAAATATAGTTACACTGATGTTAAAAAGATTCATGATACTCTTCAGTTACAGAAATTATTTGAAATTAAATTTCATTGTACTTTGATATAGCACATTATCTGATAAAAACAGTACAAAAAAACACAAACGAATACATCACTCTTCATATCTGCTGCAGATGAAGTTGAGTCTGTCAGTCTCAGGACGGCTGATCCAGAGCTGATCTCCTCCAGACTGAACTGCTCCAGATCTCACTGCAGAATCACAGTCCTCTCCTGTGCCGTTCCCTGGAGCCCAGTTCTGATAGCACACGGTGTCTCCGCTCACCCAGTACCAGATGCCCAAAATGTGGGAGTGATGTAAACCCAACCACACCTCCTCAGTAGACGCCTGTTTAACCACATTCATCACGTCACGCTGAATCTCTTCTGAATGAACCGAGACCAGATCCGTATGATTCTGTCTGCAGTATCTCAGAGCTTCAGACCACGTCATCTTCTGTTTGATCAGAATCAGTTTTTCTGGACACAAAACAAACCACAAGCAGAAACTAGAGAGAGACTGATCAAAAACAACATGCAGAACAAACACTGTGAAGGAATTTGTCATGCCAGACATGTAGTGTGAACTTTAAGATATCTGGAGGTGATGGATGGATGGATTGTGTGTGTTTGAGAGGATCTGCTCACCTTCATGACACACAAAAGGAAACTGGTTGTTGTTGTTGCAAGAGACGTCTATCCATTGTCCCTGAGCGTTCTGATCCATCGCTGCACAGTTTTCATTTCCTCCAACATTATTAGGTTCATTAGACCTCCAGTATCTGAATGAGGAGTTACTCTGATCTGACCACTGCCATGAGTCTCTGAACAGACCGATCCAGATCAATGATCCAGATATGTGACTCTCATTGATGAACTTCTGAAGCTGTTGATTCTCATTCTGGTTCCTCACACTCACCAGATCAATGTGATTCTGTCTGCAGTAACTCTGAGCGTCTCTCCAATTCTTCATCTGATTGACAAAGACGAGTCCTGTGTTCACTTTAAGAAAAACAAATGGAAACAGATTCATGAATCAGTTTGTTCATTATTCTTATGCTGCTTTATGGTTTGATGTGAATAAGAGCAGCAGTGGAAACATCAGAAACACGTGTCATTCAAAGATATATTAAATATTTACAATATATATTTATGATGATTTTGCTGATATAACATTAAGTATCATTTCTGAATTTCCTTGGTAATTTTATTGTAACTTTATATTTCTCAGTCATGTTGGAAAGGCTCAGTAAGGTGATTTTTATTGGTGGGTTGGGAATTATTGACAGCTGTAACTTAGTCCCGCCCCCAGAGTTTGATGTAACCAAGCCATAGATGAGTGTGTGTAATGCTGAAAACCCCCCACACACTATCACAGATATATATATACACTTGTTAATGCACCACATTGAGTGTTTTGAACCTTCTATTGAAACAACAGTGACTGGACTATTAGACTTTTGTGTATTCTTACTGATGCCCTGTGATGATCCCAATTAAATCAGAACCAGAAACCTACTGAACACTGTTATGTTTTGTTACATGTTTCTCTAGAATACTTGATTTAGACACAAAGATCTGAATGAGAGAAACATCAAACAAATGAAGATGTTTCACTGCAGCTGAATATGTTTGTTAACTAATCCAAAATGTTGGACTAGTTACATTTTGTAGACTAATAATATATACAAATATATTTTTGCAATATTATTGTTGGTGTTTGTCTTTGTCTTTCTCTTTTTTTTTTTACGTTGTAATGGATATTGTGTCTGTGAGCTCACTTATATTTAATCTTGATGTTTTTACTGGCTTTAATGAAAGCTGAATAAATCAAGCAATATCATTCAGCTAAAGGTGTTGAGATGTTTTATTACATCTACTTAAAAAATAGATTAATCTTTTTGAATTACAATCTCCAAACAAAATGACCATTTCATATTTTTTGTAATTCGGCTAAGAAAGTAAACTACTACACTAACAAGACAAGAACTGAACTTTGTTCTCAGGATGAGAGTTTTGTACATAAAAATGAAGATGGGGAAAGTTGTCATATGTCTATGCTGAAATTTTATGCATTCATTAATTCATTACCATTGGCCAAAACAATATAGTTCTTAATTCATAATTTACAGCATACATTTTATACAAAAATATAATTCTCTATGCTCTCTAATGGCAGTTTCCCACATTTATGAACAATAAAAGATCAACATTCGTTCAATACCAGTTTATTTTCTACACAGAAGTTTGAAGTGGACAAATATCTAGTCTCTCCATATGATTAACTTAAAAAGTAGCAGAATTTAGTATTTCATTAAAATTTTATACAGTGTATATTTTTATAAACTGAATGTTTATTGTCATTATAGGGAGCTGAACTTACTGTTGTTAGATGAACTGCAGATGAAAGTCAGGCTGTGACCACATGGGAAATTATACCATTGTCCATTTGAAATAGAAGCACACTCATTTGTGCCATCAGATTGTGCAGGTCCCAAGTTCGGATAGAGCGCAGGATCACCTGAAGACCACTGCCATTTATCAACACTCGTCTTCTGCAACCCAATCCAGATATAGTTATGAGAATTAGCACTCACACTCTTCAGCTCGTTCATGTCGTTCATGTTGTCAACGGTGGCCAGATCTGTGTAATTCTCTCTGCAGTATCTCTGAGCTTCAGTCCAGTTCTTCGTCATGTTTATAAAGTGATACTGACGCTGAACACATTCAGATACGGAGCAGAGAGCTGTGAAAGAGAGGGTTTGATTTAATGCTTTTCATAACAGAGTCAAACCTGATGAAACTATAAACCATCAATAAAACAACAAACACACTCACCAATGAGAAGAAGAATGAAATATAGAGTTTGCTCCATTTCTGAAGAAGAAACACATTGAAAAACTCAGATAATCCCATATTCATCTTGAAGTAAAACATGATCATGTAATTTAAAAATAGCAGAAAAACAAAATTCACAATCATTCAGACAATATTAACATCTCAAAGTCTAGTTGTGTTTGAAGAATGAACATGTGAGTTGTTCTTACTTTAGAGGTTGTGTGTTTCTGTCCTGAGTCTGATGTTTCTGTCTGCAGCTTCAAACAGTGTGATCATTATATCTGCTCTCATCCCTCATTCATCATCACATCATTTGTGTACTCTTCTAAGCTAATTTTCATATTTTGCTTCTTCCTTATTTGTATATTTTTCCACCTCTCTTTTTATTTGCATATTGACGTCTGTGTCAGCCTTTTGACATTTTGTAGAGGTAAAATAAAGGTTCATTGTTTCCAGTTTTGTCTCTTGTTTCTTGTCAACTGTGGGAGATGTTGATGCAGTTATTTCCTAACTTGTGCAAAGTAGCATGAATATATCCAGAGGCCCATCAATGATTCGAACAATGACTAAAGGTTGTTATATCAAAATAAAGAATTGCAAAATATATCAAACAGTCATGTTTGACTGCGAGAGCTCAGTGTTCACAGTCTGGGGTGTGTTTCCCAACACGAACTATGGTCGCAAGTTCTGTCGTTACCAATTGAGTTCAATGTGACTTACGACCACAGTTGACTAACGATGCTTTCAGAAGACGGATGTAGATGGAAGCACTTTCTTCAGCTCATAAAGTGACCCCCATTCACTGCCATTATAAAGCTTGGACACGTCAGGATATTTATTAATATTTCTCCAATTGTGTTCATCAGAAAGAAGAGAGTCATTACACCTAGGATGGCTTGAGGGTGAGTAAAGCTTGGGCTAATTTTCATTTGAAAGTGAACTTAACACTTGAAAAAGCAGTAGATGTTGCTGGATCTCACGAGTTGGCTCAAGCACAGTTGAAAACTATTTCAACAACATGAGTACTTCATGTGAACATGTAAGAAATGTAATGCAAAATACACAAAGAAATACAGTGATAACTTGAGAGAACCTAGAAATACTACTCCAGCAAGCCCCAAAGTATGCAGATATTGTGGAAACAAACCGCATGCTAACTGATCTTATTGTCTTGCAAGAGGGAAAGGGTGCAAAATATTTAGATCAACTTTATTGATTCCCGAGTGGAAATGAAATTGTCAATAAACACTTAGAATACATGTGACTACATACCATTTAACTAACATATTTCTGTCCTAGACAGATTCAATTCAGTTCAATTCATAACATTTAAAATCAGCCTGAGCTGGCCAAAGTGCTGTACATAGAGATTAAACAAAAAGGAGAAAGAAGAACATCAATATAAAAAAAACAAATACAAATTATGAACAGTTAAAAGCACAAGAAAAGAGATGTGTTTTAAGCATGGATTTAAATTCAGCAAACGTAGAGGCAGTTCTGACTGGTGGTGGCAAGCTACTCCACAGCTTAGGGCCCGCTACTGCGAAAGCTCGGTCTCCCCTGCGATGCAGAGGAGATTGTGGTACCAATAAAAGATGACAATTTTGGGATCTGAGTGATCTTGAAGGATTGTACATAGTACAATCAAAATCAAAAATCAAATCAGATAGATATTTAGGAGCTAAATTATTGAGAGCTTTGTAAACGAATAGCAAAGTCTTATAGTTGATACGGTGTCGTACTGGCAGCCAGTGCAGAGAACGTAGGATTGGTGTAATATGGTCATATTTGCAGCTACCTGTGAGTAGACGGGCTGCCGCATTTTGGACCATTTGAAGGCGAGAGATGGAAGAGAGAGGTAACCCAGAGTACAGGGAGTTACAGTAGTCGAGTCAAGTTAAGATAAAAGCGTGGATGACTGTTTCCAAACATTTCCTGCTTAGGAAAGGTTTGACTTTAGCTAATTTGTGAATATGATAAAAACTGGTAAACTATGGTGTTGATTTGTTTGTCTAATTTAAGACCATTATCTAGGTGAAATCCTAGATCTTTAACATCAGAGGTAAGATAAGGTGTGAGGGTACCAAGGTTGATAGAATCTTCATCTGGGTGCTCTTTTGGCCCAAACTGAATGATCTGGGTTTTATCATGATTGAGTATCATAAAATTATATGTAAGCCATAATTTGAGTTCATGCAAACAAGTTTCTAATTTCTTGTATGCCGAGGTATGTAAATTTGTGTGTCGTCCACGTAGCAGTGATACGACACCCCAAATTTATGCATAATTGATCCCAGAGGTAACATATATAGCGAAAATAATAATGGTGCTAAGATTGATCCTTGGGGTACACCACAAGTGACGTGGGCCACTAAGGATGAATGAACACCTAAATTGACTGTGAATCTTCTGTTTGACAAAAAAAGATTGAAACCATTTCAGCACTGTACCAGTGATACCAATCGAGTAGACGGGTAGAGTAATCAAGTAGATCAATTGTATAAAAACAGCTTTTTCAAGAATTTTGGATAAAAACGGCAAATTAGAGATGGGTCTGTAATTTGCATATATTGCAGAGTCAAGTACTGTTTTTTTGAGGATAGGAGTCACAGCAGCTAGTTTAAAATAGGCTGGAACAGTACAGGTGACTAATCAATTATTAATGATGCGCAAAATGTCTGGGCCGACTATATCGAAGATCTGTTTTAAGAAACGAGAAGGGAGAATGTCATGAGGGGAAGAAGTAGGTTTCAGTTTTGAAGTGATTTCCCTACAAGTCTGAAGGGAGATCAATTCAAATTCACTCCACTGTGAACTGGAGAAAGGGATCAGGTAGGCTTGCGGACTGTATCGCATTAAAAAATTGTGCTCTATTAGTGTTGATTTTGTCTAAGAAGAAGTTTAGGAAATTTTCACAATCAAAAGAAGAGATCACAGATGGAGTCTTACCAGGAGGATTTAAGACCGAATCGATAGTCGTAAAAAGCGTTCTAGAACAATGTGAGTTTTTAACAATGATATCAAATAAAAATGTTGATAAAGTCATTGATAAGTGAGTTTTCGGTACTCAGATACAAGTCAGAGAAGGCATGATTGGAGTGTGAGGTCAAAATGCAAGACCAACGTGCTTGTAGTGGTAAGGTTTTAGGTAGAGCAGGAAGGAGTGTTGAAAAAAGAACTGGTCTGTGGTCAGAGAGTGGAGTATCACTGATGTCAATATCAGCCACTGACAGCCCATAAGTCAATATTAAGTCAAGTGTATGACCATGACAGTGCGTAGGACCATTTACCCACTGAACAATATTCAAGGAAGAAAGTAAATTTAAGAATTCCTTAGCTAAGGCATTGGTAGAGCAGCATACATGAATGTTAAAATCACCAAGTATTAAAATATGATTGTGTCTAGTCAAGAAATCTCCTAAAAGGTCAGCAAACTCATTTATAAAATTACTGGAAGAGGGGGGACAGTAGATTAGTAAGAGTAAAATAGGATGAGGGCAGTTTAAGTGCATTTCCTGAATTTCAAAACTGCTGAAGCTGGCTGTGGGTAGAAGGCGACACTGAACTTCATTTTTAAAGACAGTCACGAAACTGCCTCCCCTGCCAGTTGGCCGGGGAGTATTAAAAAAAATCATACTGAGGGGGAGTCCGTTCAGAAAGAGGACTCGGATCACCTGATTTTATCCAGGATTCAGTCACGCAGAAGTAGTCAAGATCATTTGAAGAGATGAGGTCGTTGCAGATGAAAGTTTTATTTGCCAGAGATCGCACATTGGCAAGCCCCATCCTAAGCTGCGGAAGATCCCGTTGAGCATCAGATGCTTTATGTAGAGCGCGCAGGTTGCAGTGATTTACTTTCCTTCATCGGATCCGTAGCGGGATGCGTCGGGTAGTCGTGGGAGGTGAATGCGGGACAATCGAGCGAATCCACGTACAGCCACGCTCCGCCATGCCGCGAAAATCCCAGGAGCAGCAAACCAAGTTCGACGGCGCTGAGGCCTGCAGCAAGGCAGGAGTAGAGCCAGACGCCCAAGCCAACTTCAAACGGACAGCTGCACCACCCCGTTTTCCACGTTTGCTCCGGCGTCTCTTGCATGGAACCCCGAAAGTGCACCAGCGTAGGTAGTAGAGGGAGCTGGGTTTTGTGGGTGATGAGTAAGACTCATAGCTGTTTAAAGCGGTGTGGAACCCAAAAGGCTTTGGCACAGAATGATAGATATCGATCAGTTGTTGGCGATCATAAACGATTAGTGAATGACCGTATAAGAACAGCAGAGTCAGTAAAAACATAAATAGTACAAAGAGTGGACGGCAAGCCACAGACATCGGCGCCATCTTAGTTAGAGCATAGGTGTTCAGATGAATTATGTACTCTAATAGCACTAGGCAGGAACGATTTCCTATAATGTTCCTTCAAGCAACAAGGCCGAATAAGCCTGTTGCTAAAGCTACTCTTGAGTTTATCCAGAGTTTTATGGAGGGGATGAACATCCCTGTCCATAATCAGCAGCAACTTTGCCAGCATTCTGTCCCTAACCACATGCTCCAAAGTACCAAGTTCAGAGCCGATGACAGAATCAGCCTTTTTAATGAGTTTGTGTAGTCTTTTGACATCCTTTGCTTTGATTCCATTGCCCCAACACACCACAGCGTAGAAGATAGTACTCGCAACAACAGCAAAATATGCGGGAAAATAAACCACTTTGCAAATGTCTGCCACTCCAGCTGTGAGAAAACTGTCCACACAATGAGTAATGACAATACAGACCAGATTGAAGAGTGTGGTGAGCTGTTTATTGAATCACTGACACAGGGCAAACAGGGCTCAGTCACAGAACAAGTTTTTGTGAACATTTAAATTAGTCCAAATCAAGAAAATTAAATTAAGTTCAAGCTGGACACTGGATCCTCAGCGAATGTTATTCCTCTGTATGAGTACACCAAACCGAACACCAAATGCACTCTGCAGCCAACATCTCACCCCCTGTGTGGCTTGGTGAATGCCTGGTGCCTAAAAGGCAAATGCGACCTTAAATGCAAGCATAAAGACATTGAGATGGTCATGACATTTTGTGTGGTTGACACAAGTGCACCCCCTGCCATAGGTCTAAAAGGATGCATTGACTTTGTCTCTGTAACTGACAGTACAAGCGTACAAGAGGCCACAAACGAAAGCACCAGTCTTGGAGGAGTTTGCAGATGTTTTCAAGGGGATCAGACTGTTTCCTGGCGAGTGTACCATACACCTGGACCTGCACGCAACACCAGTAGTCCATTCACCCAGACGCATTCCTCTCACATTACGCAGTCATCTTAAAGAGGAGCTTGAGAGCATGAAAGAAGGATGTCATCATTAAAGTCACAGAGCCAACTGAACGGGTTAATTCAATGGTTGTGGCCGAAAAACCACATACCGGTCAGCTAAGGGTCTGTCTAGACCCGAGGGGCCTTACCAAGGCCATCAAGCGGCCACATTACCCTCTACCCACTCTTGAAAATATTGGGCTATTATTGGGCTATTGCCTTCCATTCGAACTGATTTCAGCCCAAGATGAGTTCCAACGAAAAATTGATGAAACATATGAAGGCCTAAATGGAGTCATGGCTATAGTCGATGACATTCTTGTTTACGGGAAGACTAAAGCCGAGCATGATGAACACCTCCATGCTATACTACAGCGTTCAGGAGAGAGAAGTCAAGCTCAATCCAGAAAAGAGCGTCATCTGCACTACAGAGGTAAGCTATTTTGGACATCTCACTGCTGAGGGAGTAAAACCTGACGCCGCCAAAGTTGCTGCTGTGAGAGACATGGAGCCACCTAAAGACAAAGGAGAACTTGAGACACTGCTAGGTATGATTAATTACCTCTCCAAATTGGCACCTGGCCTCTCTGATGTCAACGCACTGTTGCACCAGCTCTTAAAGGAGTCAAGTGAGTTTGTCTGGGATGTCCAGACTGACAAAGCTTTCAAGAGAATAAAAGAGCTGCTCACATGTGAACCAGGACCAGTCTTAGCCTATTTTGATACTCTCAAGTAGTTAAGGTTGCAAGGTGATGCCTCCAAGTACGGGCTCAGGGCAGTGTAAGAATTGAAAATATCCAAAGATATTTTAAAATGAACAAAGACATTTGCTTTACTGTTTCACACCCCTCTCTCTTGCCACGGGCCATTTGGGAGGCACAAAGGTGATAGTGATCAAGGTCTGTAGGCCAAGATGTTTGTACATCGGGGGTCTACAAATGGTCACACCTTTAGTACAGTGGGGGAAAGTTTTAATCTTCTCATTGGTCAGTTTGAATGTCTCACATTTGAGTTTCAGTCACATGGTCAAGGAAGGGATAAAAGAGGATTTTAACTGTTGCTCTGGGCTCTTTTTCTATGCTCTTCTTCCTTGGATCTCGGGCACTCCCTTGCCCTCTCTCTCTCTCTCTCTCTCTCTCTTTATTTCTCTTTCTCTCTCTCAGGTAACTTTTTACATACATGCTGTGTACAATTAATGGTATATGATTTTATCATCTCATACATCTATTTTGTAATTATTTTAAGTGTAACCATCATCAGATATTGTCATTAAACCCTTTCAATTACAATTGATGTGCTAACTAGTTTTGATTTAGTATTAACATTAGTGTGCTCCCTATTGCAATACAATATTGTCACACTATAGCAACGCTCTCCCACATATTTTGCTATTATAACTGCGCTTATTTCCGTCGTTGGTATAAGTTGCAGTGGGTGGTAATAGACAAGAAATGTACAGTTTTCTAACATCTTACTGATCAAGTTTCTTTAGTCGCTCGGCAAACCTTACAGTCTGAACCGCTGTAGGAGTTCCACCCTTACAGCAGTACTACTTCAGGATGGAAGACCCATCGCATACGCGTCAAAGTCTCTCTCTGAAAGCGAAATCAATTGAGAAAGAACTCTTTGCCATATTGTCTGGCTGTAAGCGTTTCCATCAATACATCTACGGCCGCCAGGTTGTTGTTGAGAGTGACCACAAGCCCCTCGAGTCTATAATGCGAAAACCCTTGGCATTGGTTCCCCCAAGGCTACAAAAGGATGATCCTTCAGCTCCAGAACTACATCATCATTGTACATTGACCTGGCAACGACATCCCTGTCGCAGACACGTTGTCCAGAAAGTCACTTTCTGACCAGGATATGAGGGAATGTTAAAACATATGCTGACAGGCAGGTAGGGCATCATATTATTTAATTCAGACTGAATATAATGATTGGATGAACATTTTATGTTCCTACACCTTCCGCAGAAAAAATATATTTATAAAAATACATTTAGACTGTTTAACATTGCCGTCCAACAGATGGAGCCCAAGGACTGTCACCACATAGGAAACAGTCTTCAAGAATATCCCCAAAACTTCACAGATGAATTTTAGTTCATTGGTATTTTTAAAGATATTTACATTCATAAGTTTTCAGCTTAACACTGACTTTAATTTTAGTTAATTTGACTTTAACTGTCAGTTATGAATATTGCAGCAGAGGGTTCAGTTGCATTTATGTTGCATTTTTTTTTTTTTTTTTTTTTTCATTTTAGTATTAGCCACAGAACTCAAGTATAATCCAGGGATCTGTACATCTGCAATATAGTGATATACAGATAAATGTTGATCAGACAAACCAAAGCAATAAAACTCCTATTTATCTACAGTTCTATTTCTCTTCATTACTATACTTCACCACAGCTATATTGCTATTATAGCTTGTTTACTAGTCTAGTTTTTATTAAACCTATGAATATTGCTTGTGATCCTCATTTGTAAGTCGCTTTAAATAAATGCACATGCTAAATAAATGTGTGTACATGTAAATCAGCTAAAAATGTGTAAATATGTGTTGACTTCTATATAAGCTACTATTATACTATGCTATAAGCTACTATTATTTCACAGCAGAGGATTAATAAAGTTGTATTGTATTACTGAACAGCCAGTTAAGTTTTATTTCTTCACTTTAAAAAGCTAGTGTGTTCAGTGACATTAATTATCTGGTCCTTTTTGGAAGACATTCCCATCGGATTGGATTCTATATGTCAGTTTAACATCTTCAGTCCTTTCGCCATCAGCATCTGCTCAATCTTAAGAACAGAAACAGCATTTTAGTATTTCACTCCTAAAATCTTTTCACAAAAAAAAAAAAAAAAACTTCTAACTGTAGTTCACAAATATCATGCAAACTACCTTAATATGCACAACTGATGATGAAATGTTAATTTTAGGTGAATTAAAACTCCAGCTGATTAAAAACACAATATGCAAATGAAAAGTGAATAGCAAAGAGAAAAGAGGCAGATATTGCTTTGATATTTTGTTCTCTAATGCAACTACATTTAAAAATTTGGTGTCCAGACTTTATATATATATATATATATATATATATATATATATATATATATATATATATATATATATATATATATATTAAAACACACTGCATTTCTACTCACCTTTGCTAAAATGTTTTTCTTCACTCCAGGATCGTTGACATTTTGACTTGATTTGACCATCAGTCTGACCGTCTGTCTCCTCCTCTCTGTGATACATACATAAAACTCATTAAAGCTTAGTGGTAAAAAGTGAGGAAGCAAAATGGCTTCTCTATGGCATCACTGTGAAAACCCCCTTAGAACATTTTTTTTAGAATGCACCAATTTTTTTTTTAATGTAAAGTTCATGGCAACCAAGCTGCTGGGTTTTATTGTAAATTTCACAGATTCTCAATGTCTGGTATGTTTAATCTGTTTTGCTTGCATTTTGAAGTGAAGTGGTCAAATGTGTTACTATAAATACTCACTATTGTAGCAGACAGCAGCATAATTAAGGTGACAGTCCGCATCATTAAACGTTCCAGTAAGAGACCATCCCGTGCAAAATTGACTGCCACCGTTATTGTTCGGCTGTCCAAACACCCATGATCTGAACGTGGATTTGCTCTGATCGGACCAGGTCCAGGGAGCAGCGGCATCCGTCCGATAGAGTCCAGTCCAGATCCATTTTCCTCCAAAACCAGCAGGCACAGTGTTCAGCAGCTCTTCATAATCAGTCTGATCATCAATGGTGGCTGTCACGGCTACACAACCTGCACCTTCAGACACGGACACTTACGCCACGCCCACTCGTTCACAATCACCGGAATACTGAACACCTGTGCATCATCACCAGAGCCACATATAAGCACACCAGTCCCGTTCACTCATTGTCTGGTCTTGCACCGATCCCTACACGTCTCTCAACCTCGTCTTTCCTGAACTGTGCACTTACCTGTTGTCTTCATCTCCAGTCCTTTGTTCCCCATCATCATCATCATCTGTGTCTTTGTCGTCATCTGCCAAGGAAAGTTATCATTGTCATACCTATTGTCTGTTCTACGTGTCAAGATTCTCTACCTGTGTTATCACCTGTGTCTGAAACCTGTTAATAAACACTGTTGCACTTACCTCATCTGTGTCCTCGTCTGTGTCTGACAGTGGCGAAGTCAGTGTAATGCTGTCTGCAGTATGTCTGAGCCTTGGACCAGTTCATGTTCTCATGAACAAAGTAAAACATATGAGTCTGTGAGAGTGACACATGCATCAAAGCTGAAGGAGGAAGATACAAAGACTTTAACATCTTATTTTGTTGAGATTTGTCATTTTTGTGCATGAAATAGGCTACAGCTATTTTTTTTTTTTTTTTTGGATGACTGATTGACAGAGACTGTTACATAATTTATGGAAGCTTGTTTCATCCACGGAATAAAAAGTAAAAAAAAAAAAAAAAAAAAAAAGGTTTATATCTCACAATTCAGAGAAAATAAAATCAGAATTGCAAGTAATAAATATGAGGAATTATGAGAATTTAAAGTTGTGAGATATAAACTCAGTCTGCGTTTACACTTGGCATTAACATGCAACCTGTATCTGGATGTCGTCCACATACGCATTGAAAAGACAAAGTGTAAACGAGTTTGTGATCAGAATGTTATCCGATCAAAGTGTCCTGGTTCGGAGGTAGTCGAGGACGCATTGTGATTGGATCTCAGTGTAATGTAAACGTGATCCAGCCATCATATCAACATTCAGAGGGCGATGTCAGATGCAGTTTTGACAAGAAATTAAACTTCTTTGAACTTTACAATAAACGTCAATCTTTATAATTTTATGTAGACTTATATGATGCATTGTGGGTCATTTTTCATTTTAACTGTGCAACTTTTCTAAACAAGGCTTATGTTTTTATTGTTTCAGTTTATTCATCTCCCATTACTGTCAATAAAGTCATTGTACACTATAATCTTAAACCCGGATGATGTGACTTGTTTAACATGATCAACCCAGTTATTTTTGTATGATCAATTCTGGAAGTATTCCTTCATTTAAAAAGCTTAATTTGATCTAAGACTGGAGATTGCATCGGAAAGTAGAGCAAGTCAGTGAAAGCAATGGGACATTGTTTAATTGGGACGGTCTTTACTCTTATCAGGTGTTATAGCCTACCCTTGTTTAGTTCTAATTAATGCTCTTCAATGTGATGTGTGTTCTTTTATTTCTTTAATACAAAGATGTTCAGATTCTACCATATGAAGCCATTTGAAGCTTCTGCCTTTCGAACGTACCTAATTTAAATATCGTGCGGGAAACAGAAATCCGAACGGTTATCCAGATACTTCATGTGAACAAATGTAAACGCACAATGTCCTGATTGTCAAATGATCCGATCTGCTTGATTTGATCACGGTGACTAATGTAAACGCAGCTTCAGTGTCAGGATCACCAATCACCATGTCTGTCACCTCTGAGCACTACATCTCCCACAATCCTGCCTGGTTATAACCTGCACTCACTTCACAATTACATGTCTGCCATCACCCTCATCTACATCAGCCAGAACCACACACACAGAGACTGTCTGGTCTTGTCTCAATCTAGAACTGCTATATCGTTTATGACTTCAACTAGGACTGCTATACTTACTTACCTGAGTCTACTCACCTGTGTGTTCTCCCCGTGCTCCGTGCGTCAGTGTTCCCGCCTTCCTGGATCCTTATTTTCTCCAGATTGTCTGGTTACTACCTGTAAAGATAAGAGACACTGGTAATATCCAGTGCATCAGTGATTTAATGGTGTGTGGTGCTATTTAACTCTTTGGACAGTCTTTGTCACTCTTCATCTGATTTTGTTATTGTTGTATATAATCCTCAATCACTATATTTCACCTGCTTGTTAATAAACTGAGTCAATAACTTTTACTCACCTGTGCCATTGAGTCTGTGTTCCCTGACAGAAGACCAGGCCTACAACAAACACAACCACCAAGATGGCTGCCCCATTGAGGAATACGCTGGGGAATTCCTGGTATACTCAGTGGATGCTGTGGTGAGATTTCTGTGGTGATTTGTACTCTAATGTGCCATGAGGTGTGAATAGGTGCACTTTAGAGCAATATATTCTCAATGCCCTTATACTCAGCCAAGCTAGTCCCGAAAAGACCACTCTTTCTTCCTGTGAATTCCAAGTCTGTCCCAGTGAAGCCTTCTCTGGAGTCTGCTCCAGCCCCAGAGTCCAGTCCTTTGACTGCTCCAGCCCCTCAACACAGCCCAGTGTTGGCTGAAACCTGACCTTAGTATAGTGATGGCTCCAGCCCCTGAGCACAGTACAGAGAAGGCTCCAATCCCTGACTTCAGTCCCATCCCAGAGTACAGTCACAAGTCTACTCCAGCCCCAGAATTCAGTCCGTTACAGTCTCAGAGTTCTGTATCGAGCCCGTTCCAGCCCCAGAGTCTGCATCGGAGCCAACTTGTACCTATGAGTTATCTCTAAATTTACTTCCAGTCCTTGAGTCAGTGCAAGAATTCCCCTCAGACCAAGAGTCAGCAAAGCTCAGCAAAGTACATGAAAAAAGTCTGAATTGCAAGCTATAAACTCACAACTCTGAGGAACAAAAAAAGTCAGAACTGTGAGATATAAACTTGGAATTATGAGAAAAAGTCTGAATTGCAATATATTAATCATACAAGATTAATGTTGGGAAACCTAAATTAGTAGATTAAGTACTTTAAAGTACATGCTCTACTGCCAGAATCCTCAGAAAACATGGCCATCATCTCAGAACCCAGCCAGATACTTCCAAGTCCAGAGGATTCGGAGACCTCTCTACCAATGATTGTTCTCCCTGTTACAGCAGTGGCCATAATGTGTGTTTGGGCCGCACACTGCTCTCCTACTTGTATAGAAGAGGAGGTATTTGTTCCCGAATTTCCGGTGACCAGATGCGACTAAAAAGGTCGTTCCCACGTTTCCTGTCTGTCCAGATGCGACCATGGAGGTAATTTCCAAGTCTTCTTTCTGTCCAGATGTGACCACTGATGTTGTTCCTGATTTTCTTGTCTGTTCAGATGCAACCATGGAGGTTGTTTTCAAGTCTTCTGTCTGTCTATATGCAACCACGAAGGTCATTCCAGAATTTGTCAATATGTTATTAAAGACATCATCACCAAGTTTTGTGTTTGCCCTGATGTAGCCAGAGGCCAATCTATATTCCCTTTTCATGGCCACAGAAACTGATCCCATCATCACGGACGCACAGGTCGATCAAAGTCCCATCATCACGGATGCAGAGATCATTCAAAGTCCCTTCATCACGATCACAGAGGTCAATTTGATCCACTGTGCTTTAAGTTCCTTTGTGACCGATCTGATCCCGTGTCCTAAGTTCCCTCAACGCAGTCATGGAGGCTGCCTTGTTCTCCTGCTCTCCATGCTCCTATTTTGCAATCATGGTGACCATTACTAGCATCCTCATCACGGCTACAGAATCCGGCATGACTTTCTGTTCTCCAAGTTCCTTCAATGTGGTCAAGCAGTGACCTACCTGCACCACTGTGCCCCCCCGACCTACCTGCACCACTATGGCTCGCTGAATTACCTACACTGCCATGGCTTCCTGGAGGTTCCCTGACCTGCCCATATATCCCTATTCAAACTCCTTGTCACCCGACAAAGCTCCAGGACAACCACCCTCCCACCTTGGTTGGATTGTTTTGTGCGAGGTTGCACCTTCAGGAAGGGGGGAGGTACTGTCAGGATCACAAGTTAGTATGCCTGTCACCTCTGCGCACTACATCTCCCACAATCCTGCCTGGTTATCACCTGCACTCACTTCACAATCACCCTCATCTACATAAGCCAGAACCACACACACAGAGACTGTCTGGTCTGGTCTCCATCTCGAACTGCTATATTGTCTATGACTTCAACTAGGACTGCATGGACTGCTATACTTACTTACCTGAGTCTACACACTTGTGTGTGTCATTTCTAGTGCAAAAATTCTTTAAAAGGTGCGTGGTGCTACTTACCTCTTTGGACGGTCTTTGTCACTCTTCATCTTCTCTGGTTGTCATATAAAACCCTTAATCACTATATTTCACCTGCTTGTTAATAAAATTAGTCAATAACTTTTACTCACCTGTGCCATTGAGTCTGTGTTCCCTGATACTCAGAAATGTGAGAAATAAAGTCAGAATTGCAAGAAATAGTCAATTGCCAAACAAACTCTGTGGAAAAAAAGTCAGAATTATTAGATAGTCAGAAACGTGAGATATAAACTCAAAATTGCTAAATATAAACTTGCAGATGCAAGAAAAAAAAAGTCTAAATTGTGATATATAAACTTGCAACTGAGGAAAATAAAGTCAATTGTGAGATATAAACTTGGAATTGTGAGGAAAAGATATAAAGTCGCAAACGCTGAAAAAAAGACTAAATTGCGAGTCAAGTGTGATAAACTCACAATTGCGAGTTATAAAGTCAGAATTGTGAGATATAAACTCACAAATATAAGAAAAAAGTAAGAAAACAAGAAAAAAAAGTCAGAATTGAGAGATATAAACTTAAAATTACTAGCAAGAAAAAAGTCTGAATTGCAAGCTATAAACTCACAACTCTGAGGAACAAAAAAGTCAGAACTGAGATATAAACTTGGAATTATGGGAAAAAAGCCAGAATTGCAAGATGCAAACTTGATGAAAGATGTAAACCAGAATGGCAAGTTTAGCAATCTCTCACAATTATGAATTTTTTCTCCAAATTGTGAAACTTGCAATTGTGAGTTATAAAGTCTGAATTGCAAGATGTAAACTCACAACTGTAAGAAAAAGTCAGAAATGTGAGATATAAACTTGAAGTTGCTAGAAAAAAAGTCTGAATTGAGAGTTTAGCTATATCTCACAATTGACTTTTTTCTACAAATTGTGATAAAATCATAGTTAAATTAATAGTTAATTAAAGTCTGAATTGAGAAAAACTTAAATTAGGAGAAAAAGTATGAATTGCAAGATATAAATTCAAAACTGTAAGTAAAAAAAAAAAAAAAAAGTTAAAAATGTGATAAATTTGCAATCTGAAAAAGTCTGAATTGCAAGTTTAGCTATATCTCACAACTGACGTTTTTCTGCAAATTTTGATAAAATCGCAGTTGAGTTATAAAGTCCGAATCGTGAGGAAAAAGTCTGAAATGCAAGAAATACAATTGCAATTACTTTTTTAAATTATGTGGAGCAAACAAGCTTCCATACTTAATCCCTGATTAAAAGATTATACAATTTTGCAAAAAACAAAACTAACCTAGCAAAAGAACCAAAAGCAAAACAATCTCCATCATGAAGCACCTGTTGGATGAGAAAACAACCAAACTTCTCTCATATACTTAAAACTGCTGCTCTCTTTAACCAAACACACAAAAGATCAATAAATGTTAGTTGTTCTGTCTCTAACAGTCTGTGTAATGAGTTTTCTTTTCCTCTCGTGTGTATCTGAATGACATTAACATGACCTGCTTTATCATTTTACATGCTTTGCAAACGATATTGAAATTCATTGAGTGACAGAGATTTGCATGTCAGCAGCATTTATATAGTTAATTTACAAACAGTTGAAGCATGAGTAATATGTTGAATAATTACAATTTAAAGTCAAAGCACACCAAAAACGTAGTGGAGTAATAAAAAATAAAAATACAAGCAGCCTAAACAAAACTCAAACCAGCATCCTGATAACCCGAAATTATTTTACCTGAGATTGCACAACTAAAAACAGCAGCCAGATTTAAAGTGGTCTGATATTAGCATGCAGTTGTTCATATACTGCATGTCACCCACATTTGTAGTCAAGTCATTTTCAGTGACATTAATGAAGCAAAATGCAAATTCAGTGTCACTGGCTGTTTGTATGGCTGTTACCTCCGTAAAATCGACATAACATTTGAACATTTGATAAGAGATCTACACAAAGTTTTTAGGTTAAACGCAGTACAATTTATATAAATAAATAAAATATCAATAAATAAATCTCAAACTATACATATATCCCACAAATAAATGGTAAATTTTCCAATTATTATCCCATAGAAATGAACGAGTAATTTAAAGTACGCAAGATTTGTTTCACCGACACTGAAATCATCACTTATGAATCCTACAGAAGCACTTCCCAGCATTTCAACAGGAGAATTTTAAACTTAAGAGGTCTGTACAACATCATATTATAGTGGAAGCTTGTAAACAAAACCCCTTCTCACATGAATGATTTTACATTTCAGTTGCACTTGTAAATAGATAACTGAATCACTTATGTTTATGGTTGGTATTGATTGGAGAAAGAAAAAAAAAAAAGAAAAAAAAAATGTAATTTGTAATTTCTCTAATTTCACCAAAATTTAAAACAATTTCTGCAGAATTACATTCACATAATCAGCTATAATGGTTAATTGTCAAATCACAGATTCAGTTCTTACTACACTAAAAATTCACCACAGCACATCAATAAAAGTGTTTACTGCTTTTCCATTTTTCAAATGCAAGGCTATTGAGTGACGTCACACTTCCAGTTCTTTTGGAAGACATTTCCATCTGACTGGATTTTCCACTACAGTTTTGCATCTTCAGTGAGTGCCTTTTTCTTCAGTATCTGCTCTATCTGAAGAACACAAACACACTTTTATTACTCGATACTCTTGGTAAGTTCCTCCATTATCAATATACATTCAACAAACTGTACATTATTAACTTGCCTTCAGCAGAATCTCTGCCTTTACTGAAGGATCATTAACATTTTGACTTGATTTAACCGTCAGTCTTACAGTCCGTTTCCTCTTCTCTGTGGGACAGAAATACACAGTGATCAAAATAATAAAGAGTAACATCAAAACAATCTAGTGAAATAACTGTCAGTCATGCTATTTACTACTTATTTTTACAATTTTTGCAATAAAACACAATTAAAATGAAAATTTGTAAAAGTAAATACAACAAACGAAGAAAAACTATTCAATAAAAATACAATAAATAAATGTAATTGCAAATACAATTATTATTATTTTTTTCTAAACATGTAAACTTTTGCACCAGAAGACTGTACAGTATTTTACTGCAAATGAGAGACAAAATCAAGTTTAATATGTCATGATATACATGATGAATCTCAGATAGTCAGCTTCGAACACACAAATCCAGATCGGATGTTTAGGACCATAATCTGGCGTCCAAATTCCTTTTCTATTCCAGAATAACCGCAGTTTAATATAAGTTTTGCACTTTTAAAATCAATAAAGCAGTGAGGTGTGTGTGCAAATACTCACCAGTGTAGCAGACAGAAGGCAATTTATTTTGACAGTCTACATCATTAAGAGCACCATCAGCCACTACAACACAATACTGGTTGCTCCCATAATTGTTCGGCTGCCCTGGAACCCATGGCATGAATGTGGATTTGCTTTGATCTGACCAGATCCAGGGAGCTTTTGCATCCTTCCGATGAAGTCTGATCCACACACGCCCTTCATAATCCTGGTGTACAGATCGCAACAACTCAGAGAGATCAATGTGGTCATCAATGGTGGCGAGATCAGTGAAATGCTGTCTGCAGTACTTCTGTGCATCGGACCAGATCATACTCTCAAGAACAAAGTAAAACATGCGAGACTGTGAAAACGCCACATACAGTGCTGAAGAGGGAAGATACAAAAATGTATTTAAATGGCAGTTTTGTGCTTAAAATACAACTATTTATTGTCATAGTTTCAAACTGGGTTAAAGTTAACTGAAACTTGTCAATGATTGACAGGTGCCTCTATTATGTCATCCCTGATTAAAAGTATCATAATTGAAAAATTAACTAACCCGCCAGGTTCGCAAAGAGCAAAACATTCTTCATCATGAACAACCTATAAGAGAACAAAACTAAACATTTTAAAAAGAAATCAAATTACTGCTTAAAACACCTGTGCTTTACAGAGTGATCAAGGTTTCTTTATGTTAAATATTTCTATTAAGCAATAAAAAAAATTACCTTTTTCCACAAAGTATTGAGTAGGTGAATGGCATTATCCAGACTCTTGTCATTTTATGTACTTTTCAAAAGATATTAAAATTCATATTATACACCACATCAATCACTGCCAACTCAACCCCGTCTGAGTCTTCAAGTTAGATTGATTATAGGTCAATGCACATTACTTATCAGAATATATATAAAACAGTTATATATATATACATATATATATATATATATATATATATATATATATATATATATATATATATATATAAGTACATTCTTCATATTTGTGTTTTTCCTGATTTGTAAGTTGCTTTGGCTAAACCCTCTGCTAAAATGAATAAATGTGGTGAAGCCAGAGCCGGTCAGCGTCTGCAGGTCCCCTTGCTTCAGGCCTTCACATCTGGCTCATGCAGCCTTTTCCCAATGAAATCTTGCTGGGGTCGACACTTGGATTTATGGACACACTTAAGTCAAGTCAAGTCAAATTTATTTATATAGCGCTTTTTACAATTGGTAATTGCTTCAAAGCAGCTTTACAGATTACAAGCACAGAAAAAAAAGAGAAGTGGTTAAAAATAAGCTGTACAAGCAAGCGTGGTAATGTACATATACAAGATGGTGCTACATTAAGCCAATGTCGGCTGACTCCCAGGGGTGGAAAAAAACCCCTAGGAGAAAAACCCAGCGTGCTAACACTGGGAAAAAAGTCATAGGAGGGAAAAAACCCCTTGGAAGATATATATAATATATGTAAATGGATATGGAGATCAAAATCTGAATTATACATTTTTATTATCGAGATTAAAAATAGAATATATATAAATATATGTAAGCGGATACGGGGATTAAAAATCTGAATTAAAGATGCAGCCAGAATTGGATCTTTAGGCCCATTGTCTCCTGGGCTACGTTGTAGTCAGGTCCAGACGCAGGTTCTCCATCTGATCTGGATACGGCCTGGATCCAACACCCGGCAAACCTCAGGATAAACTTAATGTGTACAATATTCAGTTTATAAAAGAACCTTGGGGATGAACTACAGATGTTTAGTACACAAGGAGGCCTTGCTAAAATAATGGAAACTGGGACAAAAGTAGTTCATAAAAGCACAAAAACATTCAGTCTGTCTTCAATAAATTATGGAAGAAAAAATAATTACAAAGCATAACAAACCATGGGCGTGTTTAAATGTACAAAACACATGATGAACAAATCTATTATAAAGGGCCCATTATATGTTCAGACTGTGTCTAAAGAACTAGTCTGACCAAATCATCATCATAATTGATGAATGTGATCAATCTCGATTTATTGTATTTTTTGTAAAGGTCCATTGCTGTGGCAATACTGTACCAGAGTCATGCAAACCAAGCTTGTTTGAATTTGGATTTGACTGTTGAGAGAGCGTGTAATGACCATCGTATGCTCTGTGACATATGCATCAGTACAGATGTGTAGGAAATCACGTTCAATTTATACAGTTGATGCCATTATACCACTATATACACCCACAGAATTATGCCACTGGCCAACAGACGCTCTAGAAGAGAAGTTTCCATGTGAAAGCCTGTTTAAGGATTCAAACAAAAGCAGCGTATCATTTGCAGCTGCTGCACCGATGACCTGGTTGAACGGGTCAAACTAATGGAACACAGAGAACAATTCCAACTCGCCTAGCCAATAAACTGCCATCTATTGACTGACAATCTGAAAAGTAGATTATATTGTAGTGCCATTGCAAATCCTTATGTTCAGGGGGCTAGAGAGTTCAGAGTTGGAAGTGAGAGGTCAGTGAGTTTGAAAGCGATATTAAAGGACTATAGAAAGAGAAATAAAGTCTCAGAACGAGAAAGAACCCACCTGGTTGCTACTAGTAGCGAAACACTACATTTGGCTTCAGAGAGACAGACTTCAACAAGATTTGAGCATTTGCCGCTGAGATGGACAACAGTGTGTGGGCGAAAGGGAAAAGCGATGCGGGAAGAGTTCGCAGGCCAACCCTGGCTAAGGATAAGGGGCAATGAGTCTAGGAAGGGGTTATACAACACCCTACAGAGTAGTGGGTTGGTCTTATGTTGGAAATTTCTGCCACATACCCAATATAGTGGCAGGAGTTGCTTGCACAGCCCTTGTTGACACCGGATTAAATGCAACCCTAGTTTGGCCTGATCTTGTTTCAGTGGGGAGGACTGTTTCAGGACTGTTTTGTTTGACAAAGGGTCTGTCCATGTCGTTCCATACATCATTGGCTGACGTGCAGGACCCCAGCATTCAGCTTCAAGCCCGACCCCAGTGCCCCTATCTGTACATCTGTCTATATGGCTTAAGGGAGTAACAAAAGGTGTGCTTGTGGTGAGTCAAAGAGGACTTCAAGGACATTTTTGCCCTCTGTGAAAATGAGGTGGGACTAACCCACTTAGTTCAGCAAGTTATTCACACAGGAGATACCGGACCAATAAAGAGTGAGTCTGTGCCGTCTTCCCCCTGGCCTGACAGGAAGCTGCGGATAAGGAGTTGGAGGAAATGCCATAGGTGGGTTCACCTGAACATTGAGAGAGCCTGTGGGCTTCAGCAGTCATCTTGATGCCATGGAAAAATAGCTTCAAATGGAGGTTCTTCAAAGACTATAGACACCTCAGCAAAGTTACAGAAAAGGAATTGTACCCCCTGCCTAGAGTTGTCAAGTCTCTTGAATTGGTGGCTGGTTCTTCCTGGTTCTCAACTCTTTACTTGTGAAGCAGCCACTGGCAAGTGCCACTGTCTCCTCCCAAAACCGCATTCTGCAGAAACAACCTCTGGCATTTTAAAGTACTTCCATTTGGGTTTTACAATGCTCCCGCCACATTTGAACAGCTCATGGACAGTGCTGGAAGGAATCCCTTGCCGTGAATGTCTAGTATATTTGGATGACCTGTTAGTCCATGATGGGTCATTCGATGAAGCACTCAAATTCCTTAATCAAGTGTTGGGAAGAGTAGTGGCGCCAGGTTTGAAACTGCATCTAGATGTGCCACTTTGAGGCAAGAGTTTGAATTCCTTGGTCACAAATTGAGGAGGGAGAGCATAGGCACCCTGGAAGATAAAATTAGTACCATCAAATACTGATCGACCCCTACAGACCTGAGACAAGTGAAAAGTTTTCTGGGACTAGCCTCTTACAATAGGAGAGTTGTAAAGGGTTTGTTGTGCATGGCGGCAGCACTCTTCCACCTCCAACAGTAAGACCACGCCTTTCTCTGAATGCATTTATTGAGGTTCTTGTTCGACCTGACACTGCACTGCCTTTTGTTTTAGACGTGGATACAAGCAACGTTAGAGTGGGGGCGGTGTTATCGCAGGACGGGCCAGATGGAGAGAAGAAAGTAGCATACTTTAGCAGGGTCTTTAACAAGTCTGAGAGGTGCTACTGTGTCACCTGATGTGAGCTCCTTGTGGTAGTTATGGCAGTGAGGCACTTTAAATATTACCTGTGTGCCACACAATTCAATAAGGTGCCACACAATTCAATAACCAAGCTGCACTCCAATGGTTGATGTCCTTGAGCTTCAGGCTCCTTGAAGTGGCCCAATGGCTGTAAGAACTCCAGTCATACAAATTTACAGTAGTTCATAGACCCAGGTCTAGCCACACCAATAGACCTTTTTCACAAGAAAATCGGAAATCACGTGATGACGGGTAAAGTTAGTTCCGCTGTGCGTCTACGGCTATTAGATTGATATGCTTTTTCTCAAATATCGCTTCTTACCTTTTCTGTTTTCCAACCTGCTGTTGTATAATCTACAAATAAATTATTTTCTACTGGTTTGTAGCTTATACGGCCACTCAGACCGTTGCTCGTATTTACTGGCAGGTGGATTTATATCACCAGCTGTCATACAGTAAAGGCTACACAGCTACTCATTCAGCAATTTCCCCGATCGTATCACTTACGACGAACATTATTTATATAATTAATTAATAATAATAATAATAAAAAAATAAATAAATAAATAAATAAATCACAATAGGCTAGGGGATATAAAGTAGAGATGCATAATATTGTCGTTTAATATGTTTTAAAAATGTATAGCATGTAATCTCATATGGCATCACTTCCCACATTCAAGCATTATGTTATAATTAATCCTGATCGATTAAAATGATTAAACTAAGACATAATTAATTTCCAACACCACACTTTACAACTATCAGTCTTTGCATTAATGTTGCAACAGCACAACACTGTGCATAATACACTTTATGATGATGACGACAGGAAAATACGAGTGAGAGACCGAAGTGTTTATATCCAGAAATATCAGGGTGCGAGCGGTCCTGTTTCATGAATCAGAGGATCAGGCTTGTGTGATAAGGGAGCTGCCAGCTGATCATTTCCCCAGCACGTCACTAAAAACAATCTATATAGCGCACATCCCAATGTGCATATCCAACCTAAACTGTACTGAATATTACTAATGTCACATAGACTACTATTTAGGATGTATAGTATGCACGTTGAGAAGCAGGCACTGTCTTTACAGCACATGGAGCGCGATAATGCACAGCCGCGCCAAACAGACACGAATAATTTAACCAGTTTAACCGCCATCACTTTGAATTATTTATTAAATGTAGATCTTAATGAGAGCTCTGTAGTCTCACCAATAATTCACCAAGAACGTTCAAACATTTTCATGGCATTTAATTCGTAAAACGACTTTGATTCCCGAGCTGGTTCTGAACAAGGCTATCTATCACTGCAACCGGAAAAACCTTTGCACGGCGAGGGCCATTCCGGAAGTGTGAAAAAGGTCTATGGTGATGCTTTGTCACATCGCCCCTGTGCTGCTGAGGGCTGTAGTCACTGTGAAAAGAGACGCAGGAGAGGGAACTGTATCAGTAGAACGAGACAGCACAGACTTCATGTGGGAAACTGAGGGTGGTTAATGCACCAGAGTGGAAGTTGCAGCAGGAGCAGGATGAAGATCTGAGGCCTGTGCTACATTGGCTGGAGGCACAGTGTAGACCCGATTGGTGTGACATTGCAGGGAGCTTGTTGGTCACAAAAGGGACTGTGGTACAAATTCAACACAGCAGCTGAGTGCAGTGCTCCAGTGGGCATAGAAGGAGCCCATCACCTGGGATGACAGACAGCAAGTGGTAATTGTGTTGACAGCTTGTCATGGGAGTACAAGGGTCTGGCCATTTCGGGGTGTCCAAAACACTCTACCTCCTTTGCCAGGGGTTCTACTGGGAAAAGTACAGAAGATATGGGGAGGATTTATGCAGCAGATGTGATGCCTGTGCAGCCTATAAGGGCTCTTTTGATCAGTCCCATGCTAAACATCAACAGCAGGCTGTAAGAGCACCAATGAAAAGAGTAGCTGTGGACATCATGGGACACTTCCCAATCACTTAGATGTTACTAGTTTGTTCTCAGTGCTATGGACTATCTTACAAAGTGGCCTGAAACATACATGACACCGAACCAGGAAGCAGAGATGTTATCTGATGCACTGGTGGAGGGGATGTTTAACAGGTTTGGTATTGTAGAGGTCCAAACTGTTTGTTGCCCTATGTGAATTGCTTGGCATGGAGAAAACATGCACAACACCCCTGAACCCCTAAAGCCATGGCCTTGTTGAAAGATTGAATAGGACCTTGGTCAAGCAGCTAGCCATCTTTACAGCTGACCATCAGCGAGATTGAAAGGGAGGTGAGTGTCCCATTCTCATGGGCCACAGATCTGCGGTACAGGACTTCACACTGTGCACCCCTGCTTTGCATATGATGAGCATCGGACCCCCCCCCCAGAATTGATGTTTGGGAAGCCCCCAGACACACCAGCTGTACCAGCATACAGTGTACTAGTTCAGCGGTATCAGGGGGTAGAGTTTATAGGGAATTTGGGAGCAAGAGCATCGAGCTACATCTTTTATGTACGGCGTGGGTTGCAGCCAAAACAGTAACCCTGCAGTTTTTTAATAAAGTCTCAGAACGATAAAAAAAATATATTAGCCTGACATCTCATGTGGTCAGATGAGATGTCAGGCTAATATGTCAGTGCCATTATTCTAACATTATTTCGTAACAAGTTATATAATAAAAATAAAGTCGCTTACAGGAAAAACAAACATTGTCATACAGTAAAGGCTACACAGCTACTCATTCAGCAATTTCCCCGATCGTATCACTTACGACGAACATTATTTATATAATTAATTAATAATAATAATAATAATAAAAAAAATAAATAAATAAATAAATCACAATAGGCTAGGGGATATAAAGTCGAGATACATAATATTGTCGTTTAATATGTTTTAAAAATGTATAGCATGTAATCTCATATGGCATCACTTCCCACATTCAAGCATTATGTTATAATTAATCCTGATCGATTAAAATGATTAAACTAAGACATAATTAATTTCCAACACCACACTTTACAACTATCAGTCTTTGCATTAATGTTGCAACAGCACAACACTGTGCATAATACACACTTTATGATGATGAAAGTGGCCTGAAACATACATGACACCGAACCAGGAAGCAGAGATGTTATCTGATGCACTGGTGGAGGGGATGTTTAACAGGTTTGGTATTGTAGAGGTCCAAACTGTTTGTTGCCCTATGTGAATTGCTTGGCATGGAGAAAACATGCACAACACCCCTGCACCCCTAAAGCCATGGCCTTGTTGAAAGATTGAATAGGACCTTGGCCAAGCAGCTAGCCATCTTTACAGCTGACCATCAGCGAGATTGAAAGGGAGGTGAGTGTCCCATTCTCATGGGCCACAGATCTGCGGTACAGGACTCCACACTGTGCACCCCTGCTTTGCATATGATGAGCATCGGACCCCCCCCAGAATTGATGTTTGGGAAGCCCCCAGACACACCAGCTGTACCAGCATACAGTGTACTAGTTCAGCGGTATCAGGGGGTAGAGTTTATAGGGAATTTGGGAGCAAGAGCATCGAGCTACATCTTTTATGTACGGCGTGGGTTGCAGCCAAAACAGTAACCCTGCAGTTTTTTAATAAAGTCTCAGAACGATAAAAAATATATATTAGCCTGACATCTCATGTGGTCAGATGAGATGTCAGGCTAATATGTCAGTGCCATTATTCTAACATTATTTCGTAACAAGTTATATAATAAAAATAAAGTTGCTTACAGGAAAAACAAACATTACTGTCTGATTTTATACTGTGCTCACGGCACACAACTTCTCTCACCAAAGACAATATTTCACCAAGACCTTGCGGTAGAGAAACAAGTGCACAGCCATATTTAAAATTTTGTGTGTGAACTTGTTTTTGCGGTGGCTCCGTATATCTCTATGGCATCACTGTCTAAGAGTAATGAGCTGGTGAAGTGGATTTACTTTTGGTGGAGTTGACTACAGTTATTATGAGCACTGTAATGTTTGAAGCCGATGTCATAAATGTCAGGAGACAGGGAAGATTTTAAAGTGAGCGTTTCATTTTTAAATCTGTAAGAAATTACCTTCATGCTGTGGAAATATACACCAGAAGAGAGAACAGTGAGCGGAGCGCTAAAAAGACCTGGGGCTACATAAAGTCTCTAAAAAGTGCAAATGAAATTACGGGCATGTGATGTTGCAGTTATGTTGTTGTTTAGCAAGTCATAAAATTACAAATAAACTACCTAACTGTTATGTTGTGTTTTAGCTGGGAAGAATTTGTATGCATTTTTGGTGTTAATTCTATTCTCATATATTTATGTTTATGCTAGTATTATTGTGTATTTTCCAGTGTAAGTAGATTCTAACCTTAGCCCAAAATACCAGTTTGTGTTGTGTTTTTTTTTTATGAGTGTGACGGCTCATACTAACTTTGTTTTAACAAAAACTAGTTTTGGACTGCTATTTAATAGCCTTACCTTGTTTATTCATCAGTGTTGGTGAAAATTCTTACAATTTGTGCGCATGTTAAGTAAAGTAGGACGGTACTTGTGGCACGTCCTGATATTGCGGAGTTAGATGCGTTCCTGGGTCAACATATTTTGTTGATCCTGGAACAACATTCTAGTCTGAAAATTTAGTCTTAACCCTATTCCTACCCCTAAACCTAACCCTAGCCATAAGTTATCCCAAAAATCAGAGGGAAATGATTGATTAATAACACTGATGTAGAAGCACCAATTCATGATTTTAAGCCTAAACCTGACATAATCTGTACACTTGTCCCTCAAATCTGATTGGTTGATTTGAATGTTGTTCCAGGATCAACAAAAATACCAGGTTATGCGTACTTGTGTGTGTCAACCTTTTTTGAGAAATAAATTTGCTTTGTACCCTAGCGAGCTCTTAATGCATTATAATCCTTCACGTTTATTGCGATCTCAGAATTCAGACCAGCTGATAATACCTAGAATATCAAAATCAACTGCAGGTGGTAGATCCTTCTCCTATTTGGCACCCAAACTCTGGAACAATCTTCCTAGCATTGTTCGGGATGCAGACACACACTGTCAGTTTAAATCTAGACTAAAAACACATCTCTTTAACCTGGCATACACATAACACACTATCAATTTAGATTTTCAAACCCGTTAAAGAATTACAAGGCTGCATAAATTAGGTCAGCCGGAACCGCGAACACTTCCTATAACACCAGATGTACTCGTTACATCAGAAGAAGAATGGCATCTACGCTAATGTTAGTCTATCTGTTTATCCCGAGGTTTACCGTAGTCAACCGGATCTGGGCCGTATCCAGCTGAGACCAAGGACCTGCGCCTTGACACGACCACAACGCAGCCCTGAAGTATCAGCAGAGATCGAGTCAACTAGATCATCCATTGTGAAGGCCTCATCGACACGACAACCAGTAGCACAGTTCCTCAACAAACCGCCCCCCGACTAAGCCTGGTTTCTCCCAAGGTTTTTTTATCCATTTTAACACCCATTTGCCACTTGTTTGCCACCTGATGTAACCTGTTGGAGTTTGGGTTCCTTGCTGCTGTTGCCTTTGGCTTGCTTAGTTGGGGACACTTGACATTTAACTTGACATATGATATTCAACAGTGCTTTGATCTGCCTGCATTGACACTATTCTTTAAGAGCTGCTGTGAAGCAAAAATAATGTACCAGTTATGAATGTGAAGCTGCTTTGTCAATCTGCATTGTAAAAAGCGCTATATAAATAAAGGTGACTTGACTTGACTTGACTTGTTCAAATTCCTAAAAATGTGGGTCACGGCTTATTGACCATGACCAAGCCAGCTGAGAACCGCTGCAATAAACCACTTGACATGAAAAGAAAACCTTTGGTCCAAAAATAAGCTTTAAAATGAGAAAACAAACAAAGTTTTTTTTTTTTTTTTAAATTTCACTTAACTTTTATTTAAAAAAGAAAGAAAAAAAAAAAAAACAATATTTGATTTAACAATACAAGGCTACCAATCCAGAATGAGCAAAGAGTATTAAAGGGAAAAAAAGAAAATAAGTGTATGTTTACAATGTGTGTTTGTGTCCCCTCGTATTAGAAAAAAAAACAAAACAGAAAAAGCACAAATTGAATCATTTTGTACTAACGTAAAAGCCATGAATGCCACGTGTCTGTTCAGAAACAAACAGGACTGGCGGGAGAACGAGAGATGAGCCGTAAGAATGAGTGTTACGTAATGCTCGTAAAACACCAACACTACGTCACATCTACTGCTTCAGAAAAGCGCTCACGCACACACACACACACCAGAGGGATGCCAACGCAGGAAAACCCAGAGGGAACGAGGGGTCCGTCCATCAGCTGATATGAAAACCACTATCCTACAGCACACATCAGCGCTGGCCAACGCTATTTACATCAAACAGTGTGTGTATGTGTGGAGGGGGCAGTAAAAGGACTGTGGGAAACTTGTTTGGCAGTGGGTGTGTGTGGGTGTGTGTGTTTGTGTGTGGGTGGGTGTGTGTGTGTCTATCTAATGTCGCCTCTTCTTCTTGCTGCTGGGTGGCGGAGCTGACGAACGGCCTTTCCTCTTCCTGTTTGTAGTCTCCTCTGCATCCTCATAGTGACTCTCTCGATCAGCTGATGGACAGAATCACAAGACTGTCAAGAGTCTGTACATTTCAGTTAAAACATACATACATACCTTTAAAAGCTTAAAATGAGTTTTCCAAACTCCTCTGGAATAGGGAAATACTATTATAATAATCTTAAAATTAAATAAATACTTAATACATTAGTCTTTACTTAAAATAAGCTAAAATGGACAATATATTTATCTAAAAATTAAATCTTCAAATAAGCCATCATACATTTTATTTTTAAATTTAACAAATTATTTACTTAAAATAAGCTAAAAATAGATTCATCTAAATTATAAATATATTAAAATAAAGCAATATATATATATATATATATATATATATATATATATATATATATATATATATAAAATATATATAATATATTTTATTATATTATATTATATTATATTATATTATATTATATTATATTATATATATATATATATATATATTTTTTTTTTTTTTCACCTGTGCCGTCTTTCGATAACATACTAATATCTAACAAATCCTCCAGGAAGTGACATCATTCTGGAGGGGAAACAGCAGTTTGTGAATGTGGACTGTACTCACCTTTCCTGGCTTCCTCCTCCAGTTCGTCCCAGTCTTTTCCGCTCTCCTCCTCGCTGCCTAGAGACGCGCTGTAATCTGAGATCAACAATCACACGTTAGACGCACAATCACTCAGACAACCAATCAGGACTGTGATCACGGCCTCTGCGACGAACTAATCAATCAGCGTTTCCCATATCAAACAGTGTAAAAATCATTTAAATGAGTAACGACAATCAGTCCTCATGATGCACAGGTAAGCGTTTCAATCGTTCAAGGTAAAGAAGCTTCAGTACCAAAGACAAATTCATTGAATCACTCACTCACTCCATTTAAAAAAAAAAATAGCCTTATATTCTGTTTCTTTCCATTAAAAAACAAATACATATTTCCATGAATACATTTCAATTCTTCTCTAGAGAAGTATGTCATTTTTCTCAATCAAAAAGAACTATTTAGCAAAACAAAACAGTACTCTCTTACTCACAACAACTTCATATTTCCAAGCCTGAGAAAAATTACAGTTTTAACGGGTTTTCCACTATGTTTGGTGCCTCCAACATGAGGTGATGTGACAAAAGCTGCGTTCACACTACCACTGACTTTATTCGCTCCTGAAAGTGGCTCTTCACTTGCATGAAGCTAAACATCTCAACTTTATCGCACTGCTGGACATGCCTGCATCACTGTTGCTGGAAATCACCAGCTCAATACTGAAATGAATAGGATTGTGATGCTGTCGCTGCGTGTCGCTGGTAGTGTGAATGCAAAACTGAACTGAGCCTTACCGTTACCCGAGTCCTCCGTCTCTGACGAGTAATCTTCATCACTGTCCTCCTCTTCCTCCTCTTCCTCATCAGCCGAGGGATTAAAGGTCTCGTCCTCCATCTCAGACTCGGAGTCCTCCTCTGCTCCGCTTCCCTGAGACACACGGACAGAAACACCACCACCGTTAATAACCGGGTGAATATTTAAAAAAAAAGGGCATATTCTGCTTTTTTTCCCCATGTTCATCTTTCTTGAAAAAGACCCTCCAGCGGGAGTTATTCTCTTTATCAGTGTCACTGTTCCTGAACTCCCTGAAACGCCTCCATTGTAGTCTTGAGTTTTCTTACAGGAATGTCACAATATTGCTTATTTAAATAATTCATATGCAGAATAAAGGGGTCGGGGCCTGTTTGAGTTAGTAGCGTGTGGAAACTGGCGGTTATATTAAAAGTGTCTTGATACTAAAGCACTAAAATAAGACGCCCAGGTCAAGTTGCTCATAGCAAGATGTCTCACCTCACTCTCTGGATCGAGGAAGGACCAGCCGCCCTGTTCGAAGAAGCCCTCAGGGTCATCCACTATAGTCTTCATGATCTTAGTCCAGTTCAGAGACTGGACACCCTCAGTGTACTTGATATCACACGAGCTGCACACAGACACATTCACTAATCACGTTAACAATAGCCAGCGACCGTTTTTTTTCGAAGATATATTGGCCAATATATTTAATGATGATTGTAATTCATTTTACATACAGCCTTGGCGATATATCAGTCGATTACTAGCAGAAATATCAGTAGGAGCTTACTTGAGCCACTCTTTGATTGGATCCAGAGAGTTGACGGGCACGGCGTTGATCATGGTGACTTTCTTGTTGTAGTCTTTATAAACGATGACCACGTCGAAGTTCTTCAGGTGGAACTGGACTCGCTCGAAATGAACCAACTCAACTTCGTCGAGCGTCACCACGAACGGAGGCTGTGAGAGAGAGTCGACTCGTAAGAACGGGTGTTTGTGACTCTGTATCAGTTGTGTGGAGAGACACTCACCCACTCTGTGACGTTGCAGAGGGAGCTAGACGTGGGCTGCAACAAGCAGGTGCTCCTGTAGGGGGCGCCCTGGAACCTGAAACAATCACATGAATGATGTCACATGATACTGCTTAGAAATTTGGGACAAAGCCACTGGGTTTCACTCACTAATAATTATAGATCAGTTGTATTTACATGCACAGGAGAACATCTCTTTATACCTACTTCATGTGTATGCACATGAATTTGTTCTTAACCTTGATACAATATTAGAACCAAACCATTGCCATAGAAGGGCTTTTTGCACAAACCTCACTTTGTAGACTTTCGACACTTACCGATAAACACTGCTTTCATTTGCTAACTCTTTGCAAGTTGTGCGTTTCCGTGACAAACTTACCACTTGTTTGCAAAACTCATTTTACCCAAAAATTGGTTAATTTTTTTTTCAAAATTTGGTTAGTTTGCAGAAACTTCTGCAACTTTTGCATTACCCTGATAAACTGTGCACGGTTTTCAAAAATTTTCAAAAGAAAATTTGAGTTTGCGTTAATCCCCCAAAAACACTTTTGTTAACCCCCCAAAGAAACACTTTTGTTAACCCCCCAAAAAACACTTTTGCATTAACCCAAAAAAGCTTGTGCGTTAACCCCCAAAAAAACACTTTTGCGTTAACCCCCCCAAAGAAACACTTTTACGTTAACCTAAAAAACCCACTTTTCTGTAAACTCCCACAAGAAACACTTTTACGTTAACCCAAAAAAAAAAAAAAAAACCTGCCTGTGTTAACCCCCCCAAAGAAACACTTCTGTGTTAACCCCCCAAAAATGCTTTTGTGTTAACCCCCCAAAGAAACACTTCTGCATTAACCCCTTTTAAGGAACACTTGTGTTAACCCCCAAAAAACCCTGCTTATGTGTTAACCCCCCAAAGAAACACTTCTGCATTAACCCCTTAAAGAAACACTTTTGCGTTAAACGAAAAAACCCACTTTTCTGTAAACCCCCACAAGAAACACTTTTGCGTTAACCCCCCAAAAAAACCTGCTTATGTGTTAACCCCCCAAAAAACTGATTTTGCTTTAACCCCTTAAAGAAAAACTTTTGCGTTAACCCAAAAAAACCCTAATTTTCTGTTAACCCCCCCAAAGAAACACTTCTGCATTAACCTCTTCAAGGAACACTTTTGTGTTAACCCCCCACAGAAACACTTCTGCATCAACCCCTTAAAGAAACACTTTTTCATTAACCCAAAAAACCTGCTTATGTGTTAACCCCCCCAAAAAACCTGCTTCTGCGTTAACCCCCCCAAAAAACCTGCTTATGTGTTAACCCCCCCAAAAAACCTGCTTATGTGTTAACCCCCCCAAAAAACCTGCTTATTCGTTAACCCCTTAAAAGGAACACTTTTGCGTTAACCCAAAAAAACCTGCTTATGTGTTAACCCCCCAAAGAAACACTTTTCAGTCTGCACGTACCTTATTTAAATTTTTCCCACTTACCCGAGATCTCTGAAAGGAACCTCAAACTCCAGCTCTTCCTTGGTGAGGGACTCGACCTTCTCGATGAAGTTCTTGAAGGCGGATTTAAGTTTGTGTCGCATTTCTCGTTCCATCTGTTCGGCGTAGAGGTCGTCGCGATCGTGCATGTGCTGGTGTTTGCCCAAATCTGTTGTGATCTCGCCCACCTCCGTGTAGAACTGCACATCTGTGTGGCGCTTCTTACCGAACATGATGGCGTTCTACGACAGTCAGAAAACTTCGTTAAATTCAGTCAATGTACTGAGAGAAACAGAAGGAATGTGTTCAGAATGGAGCCCGTCGCACAAGGGTTATCGCCAATTAAAAATTAAACTAAAGAGATAAACAGTTTGTTACATGAAAAATAAAAACCATTTGAAATAAAAGAAATACCTAGCTTAACTTTTCATAGTTGCTAGTTGTCAACGCATCATTTCTGACTTTAGTTTAACTTGCAAGTTTTTTTTCTTTATCCACCCCAAAACACTTTTGCATTAACAAAAAAACAAAAAACACTACCAAAACAAAAGTTAAATACATACACAACTAATAGCTGATAAAAGAAAAATGATACTACTATAACTTTAAAATGAAAAATACAGAAAATATAAAAATGAAAACCAATTAAAAATATTAATAAACTATAATAGTAAACAAATTATACTAAAATGACACTGCGTCACACACCTTCAGATGGAAATGCAGCACAATGATCATTTCCCCGTCGCAGGGCTGGAATATGGCGTGTTTGATGTTATTGTACAGGATGTCAACTTTATCTCCGCGTACTGACGTGAAACGGAAACCTGGAGATGTGAAGACAGTCAGTCGTTTGTGATTAATAAGTTTTATTTGATAAAGATTGAGTAGCTGGTTAGGAAACAATTATTGCAATTGATTGATTACATTTTAATACTTCCTGATCAAGTATACAATCTAGGGCTGCACAATATTTTTTTTCTGTAATATACTGCGATATGGAGAAAAAGGAATGTTCATCAAAATTACTTGAATAGCTGTATTTGGAAATAATTAATCATTCTAGAATGAATGGGGAGATTTTTTTGGGAAGTGCAAAATAATTTATGCTGGATTTTTTTTTAACCCCTAAAGAGTGTGAACCATCTTTTTAAGGCTGAATGCTAATCCTCGCTCACCGTTGGTGTGTGCCTCCAACGAGCCCTGCATCCTCTTCTGAGCGATGTTGGGCCGAATGTAAAGGTCTTTGAGTTTGGGGTTGCTGCGGTTGAGGTTGATGACAAGCGAGTCCTGTTTAACGATCCCCTCCTTCTCCTTCTCCTCTGCCTCACGGGTCTTGTAGCGCTTCTGCACCTCCTTGATGATGCGGAAGGCGTTCTGCAGGTTGGTGGAGGGAACGGAGTGATCGCCGGGGGATTTGAGGTTAGACGCGCGGTATGTACTGAGAGAAAAAGGACCGTGTTAGAGTGCAACTTGAATGTTGGTCGTAAAATCATGCTTAACCTTGTGATGTGCTGAAAATTCTTTACCTAATTTGGTGTTCCAGGTCAAAAAAAAAAAAAATTATATATATAATTTTTTTTTTTTTGACCTGGAACTAAATTAAATTTCAAAGTCAAATTCACATACTTCAAGTACTTTGTACGAACCATGCATAAAACTATGACTTGGTGGCACTCAAACAGACTAATTATTTATGCAAAAGTGAAATGCAGAAGAATAAAAGAATCCTTTCTTCTTGCTTTTGGTGTTTATTAGGGGTGTGACGAGATCTCGTGTCATGAGATCTCGCGAGACTAATATTTGACGAGATTTCTCGTCGAGGCGAAAAGTAGTCTTCCTGTGGTCTTATTTGCACTTTGAATAATGAGAGTGTGATTATGGTTGCACTTAATGTAAAGTGTTATCATAAAAATGAATAACAGTATTCTCTCAATCTTATTAAGCACAAACAGTAAGGTTTCATTTGTTAACATTAGTTAATGCACTGTGAACTATCAAGAACTAACAATGAATGACTATTTTTATTAACTAACATAAAGATTAATAAGAATATATTGCTCATTGTTAGTTGATGTTGGTTAATACATTAATGTTAATAAATGAGACCTTATTGTAAAGTGTTACCATTTTTATTCATACTGTTTATTTCTATGATTAGTTTGTGGAAAGGAGTTCAGTTAGGAGGTCAAAGGTTGTAGAAGCTCATAAATCATGTACAGTAAGGTCTGAAGAGACTGAAATCATACAGAAGAGAAGTCAGTCAGTTGAGTGTATGGCAAAACCTTTTACAGTACTTGAGTGTTGTTGTCTTTTACTGCATATGATAATTCATACTCGTCTCACGTCTCGTGAACTCAATCTCAAGTCTCGTCTCCCCTAGTGTTTATTAACACGTGTAACAAGTGAATACAAAAGTTTGGATAGGATAAAATGAAACTGTTGTTCGAATAGGATTGGTTAAATGGGCTGAACGGCTGTTTAGAAACACTGTTTGGCATTTTCTTTCCTGCATTGATCTGAACAGGCAAACAGCATTTGGAAATCATGCGTGATGAACATTCGTAAAGGGGTCTTTACGGAGATTACAAAGCTTTTTTGGCATTTTTTTTGTTCTGTTCTGGGCCACATTCAAGAAACGCATATTTTTTGCATGAGGCAAATCATTGAAAACAATTACAAGCAATTTATACACGTTTGTTCGGCTTGTGTTTCATGAATCAGGCCCAACAATGGATTTCAACATTATGAAGTCTCTTACATCTCTTTGACAAACGTGGCCTCTGGGTTTGGGAAGATGTTGCCCTCGTGACGCCCCAGTGAGCTGCCCGGCACGAAGAAGTTTATCCTCAAATAGGTGTAGTCTCCTTCCACAGACATACTGATGTTCTGCACACACACGAGAAACTTAGATGAGGCCAAAACACGGGCCAGAACCAGAACAATCTTCTTCGTAACAATGCAATATTTCTTTAATATTGTTATTTAATACATCAAAACATTTTATTCTTGAGAATGTTTGAATCTGGCTCCAGATTACCTTGATGGTGGCGATGTGAAAAGGTGTAGCGATGCCAAACACCGGCATGATGACCGTCTCGTACTTCTTATCGATAAAGATCTTCATATCTCTGATATCCTTCTCCCGGGGCATCTGGGATACATTCTTATACGACACATTTGACTTTCTGGCTCTGAAGGGGGAACATTACGAGAGAAGAGTGTTTACATCAATGCTGGTTGCACTGACAAAGATTCAACATAATAAAGTTTTTCTGGTTCCATCTCACAAAATAAGTCCTTCAAAGTTTGTCAAGATAAAAAAAAAAGTCTCGCGAAAGACCAAAAACAGGCAAGTTAGTGCGACAATACTGACATTTCGGTGCTTTTTCACCTTTCAATAAATGACCACGAGTCAATCTAGTATTGACCAATCTAGTATTATTATGTCCCCTTACTTCTGGATCTGCTGTCCTCCTTTCTGCTCCGTCAGACGACGCTTGGCCTCCTCGTTCACCTGATTGGCCAGTTCTTTCTGGTGGGCCCGCCTCTTCTCCTCAGCCGTCATCTCATTCTGACCAATCAGATGACAGCGAATGTGAGCGCACGTACAAACCAGATGATTATATGATGATTAACAAATAAAGGCAGTAAATACCCTGGTTCTGTCTGCCAGCAGGGCGGCGCCACGAGCTCCTTTCCCCAGCAGATCATCTGCATTATTGTCCTCTTCCTCCTCGTCATCTTCATCATCATTCTAGAAACGAACACAGAAAACTGTTTAGCAGGCACAAACCGACAAGTTCCTTCCAATTTTTTCCGACCACTTTGAATATGGCATAAAACATTTGCGATTAAAGCACCGCGGTCAAGAAAGTTTTGGATCAGTGAGTTCTCAAACTGAAACAAACACAGAAGGACGACTGACGTTACCTTGAGGAAAATGCCGACGTTTTTTATCTTCTTTTTCACAGGGGTGAGGATGGTGGCTTGATCCTCCTGTGGACGGACACATGAAGATGGATCATTGAAAAGCATTTAATATACATTCACTCACAACAGGCACTTTCAGCCCATGAAATATTAAGAAGGTAAAGAGCATAACCCACCTCATTGATCTGTATGGTGTCTCCGACGAAGAGGGCGTATTTTTTCTGCTCGTCTTTCTTTCCCTCTTTGTTGATCAAATCAGCAAGTCCCAGACTTATACTGAAAACCATCCCTTCACAAACACACAAGCATCAGAAACCACATGATTAACTCAAATAAAGCTGGAATCATGATACAGCTCAGACTGATTATCAGCATAAACAAACATGAGTGTTTCAGAGTAAAACGCAGCACTGTGTCCTTCTACACCCGTGCAGCTCACGATTGTGGCTTTTCACACTTGAAATAGTTAACCCTGGGTCATTCTAAAACACTGCTCATAATTTACCCGGGTTTAACACTTAATCCTGAGTATTCATAAACTGATGTTTCACATTGTACATTCCTAAACCCTGGGTTAACGTTCTTATTTGCCTATATTCGGTGTCAGCAGCGCATTTCCATTACAGATTTACGCAAAACTTTTGCGATATTTTCTGCGTTTCCATTAACTGACGTTATGCGACAAACTCTCGTGATGAGTCTTTTTACAAAAGATACTTCTTTCTGGGATTCTTCCATCCTCGTTTTCTTTTCTTGCATCCTCCTATTGCGTCTATGGGGTGAAGCTGAAGCACGAGGACATAAAAAAGTAGCAAATGCATAGCCTAAATAAACGAAAAGCATCCTTTGCCTCATCTTCTGTACAAACATATTGCGCTCTTTAAAGAATGATGATGTGACTGTACGTCAGGTGACCTGTAAATGCAAAATATTCCTTTTTCAAATTGCCCGAGAAACCACATCATGCGAGCATAATAACTTTATTGCAATATTTGGGAGTTTTTGCGAAATTCACCCGTTTCCATTGAGCGTAATTTGAAGGGTAATGGAAACGCAGCTATTGATTGGATAAACGCAGCGCATAACCGGTTTACACAGGCTAGCTCTAGCATTGAGCATCCTTGTATTGCTAACTGTACTATCAAGTTTACTGAATTGAACTATAAAAAGGCAAGAATAAAACTCTTCTTCACTCAAATTGTTGCGTTTTGTGTCAGCATTTGACATTTTTCCTCTCAAACACTGAATTTACCGTTTATATACAATACACAGCGTTTCCGTGACGGAAATAAGAGTATGTGATTGGTTGTCTGTAGCCAAGTGTCTAGCTGTAACATTCTAACACCGCATCATTTCACACTGTAGAAGTTTGGCAAAGCAAAGCAGGGTTTCATAACCCCAGCTAAAAAAGCAATGCTAACCCCACTTCTAAATTACAAGTGTGAAACGTTCCTGTACCCGGGGTTAAAAGTGGTGTTTAGAATGACGATAACCTTGCTTGTTTATAGGGCTGCACAATCAATCAATCAAAAATGTGTTATATAAGAGTTTGGTTCCAAAACACGATAAACGCCATTACGGAGTTGTCAAAATCAGTATTGTATCTGGTCGGTTTTGAAAAGTCACTTATTAATTTTGCGCAAAATGCGTTATCCGCTGTGTTGTGGGGTCATGTTTTCTCCAAAACGCGACAAACGCCAGCCTCCTTTCTCTGCAGAACCCGATATATGTGCTCGACCAATCACAGCGCACCATTCCACGCACTGTAAGCAGTAATGGTGGCGCTCTGAATACACCCGGCATCCTAGTTTTCCTTATCTGCTTTGCACTTTATGATCAACAAAAACAAATGAATAATTTTGACGGCATTGATGAACCTGTGGTGGTTTCTGCGGTGGGGAAGAAACAAGTCATGGAAACGTAATCATTTACGTGAGGAGATTAAGAGGATCAAGCTGTTGCTTGTTCCACAACAGCATCAAACTTCTGTCACGCTCCCCAAAACTGAATCATGAACAGTTTTTAAGCCATTTTTAATACCAATGTACTCAGCAAATGTGTTTATTTTAACCGTGCGGTGGCGCCAGATACTCTTTAATTGGTAATGACAAACGGAGACATAATTTAATTAATTAACAAGATGACTCTGAATTCATTTTAGGAGCGACGACTGAATGTATTTTTAATAAAATGCCTGTATATAAGATTAGTATACAAAGTTCACAGGCTGTCATATATGTGAATCAACTTTTATTCAAAAAGCAATTAATCCATCACTATAAAACAAACAAATAAACAAAAACACGCGTCATGGATTTATTGCATTTTGAGAAAAAAAAAATGCTTTTATAATAAACCTATGAAAAATCTAAATCTTGTGAATTTTTGAACGTTTTTATAACAAAAAAATGCTATGTGAAAGTTTGAAACAGAAAATAGCGGTTTTCATCTGGCTGCTTTCTTGGTAAAGAAAACATCTTTTTACTCAAATTAATCAAAATGGATTTATAGCATTTTGGAACCAAACTCTTAATTTCATTTAATGTTATTATAAGGTCATATTGAGTGGGAAATATATTATATGACCATTATTTTTACATCATTAATGATGAAATGTGTGATGAGTATATGAACAGGCAGTTTATGTTATACACCCAAGCTAATATGTTGAGATTTTGTAAGTCAAGAGTAAAATCTTTTATGGTTTATTGAGAAATTTGATGTGTAAATGTATTTGTCGGCTGGATTATTCACAGAATGCTATTTTGATAATGTTGTGTACTACCAGTCACCTATGAGAAAATATTGGTATAACTGTCTAAGTGGTTATTGTATTTTGTATTATTTGTTATTGCTTATTTTCTAATAGACCTTGAGTCTGGAAAAAAGTTGAAAGAATGTAGATAAAATAAATAAAACAAGCAGAATTTTTATCAGAAGCTATTAGATTTTTTTGATACACAAACAAAAACATTGAACTTTACACACAATACACTTGTCAAACAGCATCATAAATCTTTTAAAAATGCTAAATGAATAAAATTTAATTACAGGAACAAAATACTTCTGTTAATGTTTTAATGACAATACAAAATACTGTACAATACAGATCGTTTCAGACTCCCAATGATCAAGTATTTTCACACACACTCACCTCTCTTTAGTTTGAACTGATTTTTTGCGTTCAGCACGAGCGATCCTTCTCTGAACTCAATCCCCATGGCGAACCTGCAGCACACACACACGTCACACACCTGTGATCGCGGCTCATTTCACACGCTTTCGTATTGATCATTTACAGTGCCAACAAACAGAAAACACATCCCGAGGGTTTCAGACACAAACCCGAGGTTTTTCGTGAGCTTGCTGACCAGGTCTGGTTTCTCTTTCTTGACGAACTCCAGGACGGTGTTGTAGGCGTCACAGAGCTTCACACCTGATGGACAGAAACAGATTATCACACTGTTCCTCAACACACACACACACCTGAAGACAGAAGAATATATAATGGTATTTTCTGGAAAATAAACAAAAGATTCAGAAAAATTACAAACACTATAAACAGGCATTTTAGTTTAAACAGAAAGCCTAAAATGTATTTAAGGGCCGCCAACCGATTAAGTTTTAATCCGATTATTTTTTTTATCCAATTACATGATGAGCTGTTTAACTAAACGAATTAATCATTAATTAATTGCTCAAATTCAGCTGAGAAATTTCCCCCAAAATATTTAAAGTCATTGTGTTAAATGAGAAAAGCATTAAATAGACTTTCGAAGGAAATAAATATTTTATTTGATTCAACACAGAATTTATTACAAACTTCTAGGCTTAAACGGCCAAGATTTTTTTTAGACTGAATCTGAATTGACATTTAAATATATTTACAGACCAAAACAGTTTGGTTACAAACACTCTTCAAAATATCTTTTTAGTGCTGCCAAAATCAACATGTTATTTATTTCAGTTTAACACGTTACAATTAACACAGCATCTATTTTTTTCCTGCCATCCTTTGGTTAGCATTACATATGATCACGCTATCATTCATTCAAGTGGTTTTAAACCATTCAAGCATGATAAGACATACAAAAAAAATAACTCAAATCAGCACTGGCGAACGCCGCTTTCAGACAGCAGTGCCGCATTGACATCTTTCACGCTTGAACGGACAAAAACACAGAAAAGTATGTCAAAATGCCCGTTATCCTCGAAAGCAATCTTACATGAGTCAAGAAGTGTTAAATGAACAAAGAATTAAGAAAATAGGATGTGCGTCAGGTCTTAAAGTGACAGCAGCCTAATATACCTGTTGTGGTCTGTGTCATTAATGTTAATCAAAGAACGAAAGACAAAAATTCCATAATATAATTATATAATATAATATAAAATAATATAATATATACATACAATAAAATAATATATACATACATACACACACACATAGTAACACTTTAGTTTAAGGTCCAATTCTCACTATTAACTACTAGTATTAGCTACTTATTAGCAAGCATATTACTAGAAAATTGGCTGTTTATTAGTACTTATAAAGCAGATATTAATGTCTTATTCTGCATGACCTTATTCTACATTCTTAATCCTACCCAATACCTAAAAATTAACCTTACTAACTATTAATAAACAGTAATTAGCAGTTTGAGGAAGAAGTTGTAGTTGGCGAGAATTGGACTAATCTAAAGTGTGACCAAAAACATGAACTTTTCTCTGGCTCAGAGAAACACTCACCATGCTTCAGCTCTTTGAGAAGCTCCTCCTCCACCTGCAACAGGAAGTTGTAATTGTCCTGCATTTCCTGCGGCGGATCGACCATGAGCGTGCGCACCAGGTTCGAGCAGTAGGACTTGTACCGGATCCCCATGGCGCATGTTATCGCTCCGAAGTGCATGTGGTTCTTATCGCTGAGAGAGACAGTCACAGACATTAGCATCTAAGCAAGTGTCGTTTCAGAGGAACGAGCTCCGGCGGATTTCACCATCTCACCTGACGACGCTGAATTTGAGGCTGTAGTTGCCGCCGCTCTGGATGATGGGTGGGTAGCACATCTCCACGGTGGAGGGGTCGACGCCGCCCAGATACTTCCTCTCCTCTATGGCCTTCTCGACCGACTCGGCCAAACGACTGTGCTTCACTTTCTGATGCAAACAGAGTTAACAAAATTGTAGCTTTTTGACAGATGAAAAGTTTCCCATCTTCTGCATTATACGCAGGATAAACTGTGTTGTGTGCGAACAAACCTCGTCTGCGTCTACGATCTCCATCACTCTCTCCTTGAAGAACTTGGTGAAGACGTCGCTGGTGATGGCGGCTGCCTTCTTCATGAGCGCCAGCTCTCCGTCCTCCTTCACGGCCATCGTATACGCCACCACTGTGCTGATGTCCACCTGAAACGCCAGCGGAAGAGCATTTGTGCGTTTATTTCATAGAAATCACGATGGCATGATGATGACCACAAAGGTTTATAGGTCATGTAACGGTAAAAAAAACAACAAAAAAAAATTTTTTATTTGTGATTTTAAAAAGAAAAAGCTGGAGGCGTATCCGGATCTGACCTTCTCCAAGCCCTCGGCCGTGATCATGTCGCTCCAGTTCTTCATGTATTCTCCGGGGAATTTGTCCTTGATGAACACACCGACCGTCTTGCCGTCTTTACTTCCACGAATGGCTTCAATCATCTTCTCAAAGTTCACCTTGTTGCTCTCGCTCTGTCACACAAGCAGGTTTTAAAAGACGTTAGTGTTTTAAAGCATTTCAGATCGATGGTTTGTGTCCATCAAGATGAAAACAGTCGACTGAAACATATGATGTGTTCAAATTGGGCTGCATGAAATGTTGAAATAATACTGATATCATTATTATGGCTTATGTGCAGACTGTGATTTAACTGATTCGACAGAATACAATTCTTATGTTTTTATTTTATTTTATTTGATATTATTTTGGATCAGTATATGCCACATTTTCTAGATGAAAAAAAACTACACATGGGAGTCAGTTGGTACTACTATAATAATATTGAAGGTTAAATAAACTTATTTATATACAAACACAAATTACACTCAATAATTTTTTAATGATAAATAAATTTTAGAATTACATAATCATATTTTTACTCCAATTCGCCTTTTTGAAATAAATCGCGGCTGTCATGACTGATTTATTCAAACATGCATTAATATTGAAGAATATTATAATGAACATGTAACGGTGCATAGCTATATTTATCAGAATGTTGCTTTCTAGAGCACTTTTCTAGCTGACTAATGAGTTTATGGTCACTGAATATGTTTTTCTGAGGTAAATGTGACGTCACGTGACATTGTATAAAATAATATTTTATTCTGATTACATAGTCTTATATAGTCTCACTGATTTGTTCAAAACAAGTGGAAATGTGGCCAATGAAGAAAAAAAAAGCAGGTTTTTTTTTTTTTTTTATTACAGTGCTTCCCACACATAGACTTTACTTAGGCGTGCCGCCCAGGTATATTAACGGCCGCCCAAGTATATTTGGAGACACATTTTTGCTTTTATTATTTTTATCCTCTTATACTTTTATATCCGTCCAAGATAATGAAACCATCCGTGATCGATTAACTAGTCATTTCGTACCTGCTCATTACGTGTGCGTCAGAACTGTTTACTCCCGCTAACATTCCCAAATGGTTACACAATAAATTGTATATTAATTCACAATAATCAATAATCCCTATTTGGTTACACAATAAATTGTATTTAATTTGATTTCCATTTAATTCATAGTAAATTATTGTAGTCTCACCCACAGGAAGAAAAGACTAAGAACATGATTTGACACATTATTCATTTTATAAATTTTACTAGAAATGGAGAACCATTTAAATGCTGTAATTTTGCATAATTTATAATGCATAATATTAGTATGTAATTAAATGTAATATGCTATGTAATTCAAATTAATTTCAATAAATAAAAATACTGTTAAAAATCACATTATTTGTTTGTCACATGTAGTAGACCATTTTTGTGCCGTGGGTAATAGGAGGATTTTTCACCCGGATACCACCACAAGTACATTTCAAACCTGTGGGAAGCACTGTATTATTATTATTATTATTTTTTTATTACACTTACATTCTATATTATTATTATTATTATTATTATTTATAGTAAAACACATAACTCTAGAATGATTAATTCTTTCCAAATACACTCATTCACATCATCTGGTGGAAACCCCTGTATTTTTATATTGTGATGTCAGTTTTGTCCAATAACCAGTGTTGCCAAATCTGCGGTATTGGGCTACGTTAACACTGTCGCTGCAGGTTGTTTATCATGTCTGCAGGTTGAAGCGACCCCAAATAACATGATATTTAGCCCCTGGTTTGCAAATTTTACCAAGGGAACGCCACCAAAAATGTGTACTTCACCTCTCAGAGCGAGAAACCCCCCATGGCATGTGATTGGTCTTGTTTTGACTAACAATTGGGCGAGTTTTGTTGTGAAAACAGCCAATATGGTGCGTTACCTTTTCCCGGACGAGCAGCGTGATCGGAGGAATCCCGTTTGCGTTCTCGTTTCCTTTAGTTACAGCCACCTGCTTCAGGAACTCCACTTTCTTCTTACTGGCCAGAAATATGATCTTAGTCTCACAAAACACCATTATAGTGTCAGTGAGCTCGTAACCAAACAGCCACGTCTGCCGGAGAGAAAACAGGAACATTATTACCGCGCTGTGAGGGTGTAACGACGGTATAAATACGGTGTTTCATCACACCTGGAGGGCTGTAGATTTGGCGTAGACGATCTCCTCGTCGACTCCGACAGACACCACGATGGCGTCCACCTTCCCGAACTCATCTTCACCTTTCTGTGATGGAGAAATACATCATAAAGAGTTATGAGAAGCCACTTATACAGTTAGAATTTTCTACACAATAAAAAGTAAATAGTATACATTACAAAATAACTAACTGCAAAATTTCCATATCCAAATATATTAGTGCTGATGGAAAAGAATGTGCTCTTCTGACATGATTTAGTCTTTTATTGATCGTTGTAAACAAAAAAAAAAACTAATATTCCCACCTGCAGCATGAGCTAGCTCACAGCTACATGCTACATCAGACAAAAGTTTTGAATCCACATAAAACTTTTATGTTATAAACATATACTAAAACACAAAAGCTAGTTTATGTTATATCTACATCATAAACGTGAATAAAAGCCGAGCGGAAATGGCGTGAAAACATTGTATGCTAACAAGCTAACACATTAGCCGCTATGCTAATCAAAAATAAACGGTTGGAAATAACCGCGAACTCCAGCGTTCCGTCACGAAAAATAATCAAATAAAGCACAATACAGACTGTCAGACACAAATGGAGTCGATCGAGTGTGTTTATATAACAGTTATATGGAAATGAGGCCTGAGAACGTGTGTGTAAGTGTGTGTGAGAGGATTTTCAGCATCACACACGCTATTAAACACATCATACATGAATAATTATGAGTGAATATGATCGATAAGATGGGTTAGAGATGTTTATGATAGACGTTGAGCTCTCTGTACCTTCCAGTTGCCGTAGAGTCGCTTGATGCGGCGGTAAAACGCGTCTTTATCCAGATTCACCGCCATAATATCACATCAACACACACACAAACACTGAGGAGAGGAGAACACACACACACTCACTTATGCACACTCTCACACACGCTCTCTCGTGTGATTTACACTATTTCTGCTCTCAACTCGACGACAGGACAACAACAAACGAAAATATGAAAAATAGTCGCTCAATAAATTCAAAGGTGTATTAAAAAGAAGACTCTTCCTCTTTAAAATGGATTAATTTTAAGTGTGGATGCAGTGATGATGTGAATATATCGTGTTAAAACACGCATGTGTGTCTGATCTTTAGCTCCGCCCCTTCTGCATCTATTTAATATTTATATATATATATATTTAGAAATCAAACCTGTTTTTATTCATTTGAATTTCATTTAGTCATTTAGTCACATGTATTAATTTCTTTGTCGTATATTTATTTATTTATTTAGGCTGCCATTTTGCGTCTATTTATATGTTTATGATTATTAGTATTATTAGTCTTATTTTGAACTAAAATGCGCGAATGTTTAAAATTATGTGTTAAAAACGGAATGTGCGCATTTATTAACTATATATTAAATATTAAACACATTAGTGGTGTTTATTATGGCTTTTGTTTTCCTGCGTTTCCCTCCCTCACAGAAACTCCCGCCCTGACGCTCACGTCATCGGGTTAGCGGCAAATGAAATCCCGCCGTTGCGGTCACATGCTCTCACTCAAGCTCCACCTTGGCCCTCACGTCACCGCGTTCTAGCCGTCCGCGCGCACGGCTTTTTCCCGCCATCTAGTGTCATTCGAAAGAGCGCGAATTCCATCAGAGCACGTGGGATTGCCTCGCTCGCTCAGACCAAACGAGCCGTTACGTTGAATGCGTCGCATTTTGAGATTCACGAGAATCATTTTATTTATTTATTTTATAGAAAGGGATTTTATATGCAATTTTCAGAATATATATATAAATCACTACAGAAACTGCGAGTGTCAGTATATGTAAATTAATTAATTCTCTTCACAACTTCAGTTTTAAATTCACAAAAAAAAAAAACAAAAAAAAAATCTAGTTTAACCATTTAAATTAATACCGAAGCAATTCAATAATTAATAAATGATTAGTAACATAATAATAATGAAGTAATTTAATAATTAATGTTGAAAAATGTATTTATATTTTCTGTTCAACTACTACTTCCATGACTTTTTTATGCATATTTGTTAGAAAGTTTTGAAGTTTTGTTTGCATTTTTTTAAAAAGTGTAATTACAATTGACTTGCTGCTAACATTCCTAATAAAAATATTTAAACAATTTTAAACCAGAAAAAAAAACACTATTTGTGACCTCAAACCTTAAAGTTTCTGATTTAATTATTTAATTATTAACTAATAGTGTCAATATATGTAAATTAACCACAATTCTCTTCACAATTTCAGTTTAAAATACAGAATTCGCTAAAAAAAATCTAGTTTAACAATTTAAATTAATACTGGAGTAATTTAATAATAAATAGTTAGTAATATTATAATAATAATGAAGTAATTTAATAATTAAATAAAAAAAATATTTATATTTTCTGTTCAACTACTACTTCAATGGCTTTTTTATGCATATTTGTTAGAATTTAAGTTTTGTTTGCATTTTTTAAAAAGTGTAATTACTAAAATTCCTAATAAAAATATTTAAACAATTTTAAACCAATGCTGGAGAAAACTATTTATGACCTCAAACCTTAAAGTTTCTGATTTAATTATTGCGACAACTTCCCCTTTAACTATTATAATCTGTCATTTAAAACATTTTTTAAAAAGCTTTTTTCTTTTTTTAGTTTTTAAGGACAGAATTCGCTAAAAATCTAGTTTAACAATTTAAATTAATACTGAATTAATTTAATAATAAATAATTAGTAGGCTAATATAATAATAATGAAATAATGTAATTAATTAATCATTTAAAAAAATATATATTTATATTTTCTGTCCAACTACTACTTCCATGACTTTTTTATGCATATTTGTTAGAATGTAAGTTTTGTTTGTATTTTTTAAAAAGTGTAATTACAATTGACTTGCTGCTAAAATTCCTAATAAAAATATTTAAACAGATAAAGCCACTATTTATGACCTCAAACCTTAAAGTTGCCGATTTATTTATGACAACTTCCTCTTTAACTAATATAATTTGTCATTTAAAACATTTTTTTAATTGAAGAATCACCACAATTATAATTAGAAAAGCATATGTAATGAGCAAACAAACACATGATTGTTTTGTTTGATTTCTTTGATTTTATTCCATTTGATTGTTCAACTCTCAAACTCCTCAACAGAACTGAGATGATAAAACAGTCCAAAAGGTAAAAGAAATGAAGAAAAAAAAAACAAAACAAAGAAAAATCATATTTTCATGAGCAGTTCAAAGTATAATATATTTTTCTGTACATTTCCCCAATATAAAATCCATTAGTTTTTGTCCCACAGTGTCACAGTGAGATTTAAAAAGTTTTACTCCTGATGTGAAAGATAATAAAACACTCATTTGCAAAAAATGTACTATAGTAAACCATCAATTCCCTTTTTTTTTTTCCCCCATTCCTAACGTCGCGGGATCGATTCCCAGGGAATGCATGAACTAATAAAACATACAGCTTGAACGCACTGGATAAAAGCGTTTGCCGAATGCATCAATGTAAAAGTTTCTACAATAATTACTATAACAAAAAAATCACAATAAATTAGAGCTTCCACAACCGATTTCAGAACGTTTGTCATCTTTTGATGATGTAATGCTCAAGTTACCAGAGTTCTACTGTAACAGTAACCACAGCAACCATGGAACTCCAGTAACCACAGCAACCATGGAATTCCAGTAACCATAGCAACCATGGAATTCCAGTAACCATAGCAACCATGGAATTCCAGTAACCATAGCAACCATGGAACTCCAGTAACCATAGCAACCATGGCATTCTGGGCATAAACCGTGGCTACTGTGGTCAATGTTTGTAAGAGCCTCATTTGACGTCATGGTTTTAAAACAGTCTGTTCATTATTAGCTTAAGAATCGTGTGCAGAAACATCCTCTACGCAAACACAAATTGAAACGTGTCATAATAACCACGTACATGTTTGCGTAAACCGTTTCTGGCCCACACACACACACTCACACACACACACTCACGTGTAAAATCTGCCTCCATCCTCCACTTTGACACCAAACTCCACAGTCGCACCTTCAGATACACAATTACCTTATTTAAATCATTTTGAATATTCATATTTTCATTCCTAAACTACTTTTTCCAATAAATCCCAAGATTGTGTGTGTCAGTCTGTGGATCTGCACTGATCTGATGACGTCTGATACGCTCACGAACGTCCGTCCGTCTATGTGACAGTGGTGGAGTTGTGTCCTCTGATCGCACACCAGGCCATGAACACGTCCCTGCAGGACACACACGTCACACGCTTAATGGACAGTCAACACGCAGACACACTGCGTCACTTCAATAATGTCATTAATCACAATGGAAGTGTATGCAACAAACATATGTGTGTGTGTGTGTGTGTACCTGCAGTGTGTAGCCACACACTCATTGCTGCAGTACTCTCGGTCCCAGTCTTTGCTCTCTATAGGCGGGTTGTTGCAGCCGGCGCGGACACACACACTGGGAGCGCCTGCAGGAGTCGCGGCTGGAGCCGGAGAAACGTTCAGCTCCACCTCCATCTGAACAAGAGAAGAAGAGAAAGACTGGAAACCAACGACAATTGTCTGTTAACGCAGGGATACCCTTAGATCTAAAATATATAAAGTACCAGATATTTTAAATTAATATTTCAATAATTTAACAACACACTTATGTTCACAGTTCTCTGAAGTCAGTTAATGGTCACATGACAAAATAATTATTTTTTTTTTTTAAATGTAACATTTTCATGATTTAATTTATTTATAGTGTTTTATTTGTCATTTTATTTATTATTATTATACATATTTATGGTTTAATTAAAGTGTTTTATTTTTTATTTAACATTAAAATAATCAAAATTAAAAAAAAATTTCTAAAAAATAAAATAAATTGTAAAATAAAAAATAAATCAGAAATGTAAAATTAAAAAAAAAAAAAACTTTCAAAATGTCAAACCATAAAAATGTAAAATTAAAATATAATTTTAAAATAAAAATGATCAAAATACAACAATTACTATTTTTATTTTCAATTTCAAATTTATGATTTCATCGTTTTTATTTTTAAATGATTTAATCACTAGTTTGCGTCGACTCACAAACCTCCTGCAGTTCATTCACCAACAAAACAACAGAAAGACAATAAATATAATTTCCATTAAGAATCAAATGTTCGACTCACCCCTTCTTCAGCCGCGTCCTCCGTTGCCGACGGCGACAGGGTCGTGACGATGGCCGCGGGCTGCGCCACCTCCACCGCAGAGGCGGCCGATGATGCGAGCGGCGCCCCAGCCGTCGTCACGATTATGGGAGCACTGGCATCAGACTGCGCGGGGGCGGGGACGATCTTGATCTGCAGAGGCGGCGGCGGCGCCGTGGCGACCACCTGTCCTGCGGCGGCGGCTCCGCGCGGTTTGGCCTGCAGAGGGGGCGGAGCCGGGGAATGTACCATCTGCTGCAGCCGCGGCGGTGGAGGCGTGTTCTGCATCTGCTGGAGGGGCGGAGGCTGCCGAGGCGACTGCAGCTGCTGCTTGGATATCACGATCTTGCTGACGGTGGGCGGGGCCGGAGGCGGGGCCGGGGGTTTGTGCGCGCCTGTGCGCGAGCGCGTCGTCACCTGCGGCAGGTCTAAGATGATGTTGGACGTGCAGATGTTGGTGATGGTGTTGTTGTCGGGCGCGTGTACGGGGATGCGGGACGAGCGCGTCGGGGCGGCGACTGGCGTGGGTTCGGGAGGCGGGGCGACGGCGGCTGGAGGAGGAGGAGACGGCGGGGCATCTAACACTTCAATAGTCGGCTGCTGTGGAAAATCAAAACATTTAACAACTAGAAGTCACATTTGTTTTAGAAAAGTATCATTTGAAATCCCACACAATCAAGCAATATTCCTGAATGTTCCTGTCTGTCTGTACTTCACCTGCGACAGCTGATTGGCTTTATAAGCGGCCAGCGCCTTCAGATACTCCTTCCTGGCTGCTTCTGTCTTCCTCTTGTACACCTGAGAAGGTGAAACATGAAGATTTTGAGCTCATTAGTCCATCTTGTTCAGGTATTGATGTAAAAAGAAAGAACATCTAATAACATCTATTAATCTTCTGAACATCTAGTTTGCACCTGTTTCTGCTCCTCTCCCAAACTATCCCACATGGAGGCGACGATCTTGGAAACCTCTCCGAAGGTGGCGTTGGGATTCTGACCCTTGATGGCGGCCTGTGTGTCCCTGAAGAACAGCGCGTACGCCGACACGGGCTTCTGCGGCTCGTTCGGGTCCTTCTTCTTCTTGCCCTTTTTCCCACCGACTCCTTTCCGTACGGGAGTAGAGGACGCTGGGATGGCGGGCTGGTCCGACAGAGATGGCGAGAGAGCGATGACACCGGGAGACACGGACAGAGACACTGGAGAATCCACCAGCACGCTCTTCTGAGCCGGAGAGAGACGACACATGGGGAGAGAAGAACAGGAACAGGAACAGAGATCAGTTCTGAGCGATTCACCAAACATTCTGAAGAATAACAGCCTTTGTAACGTAAGAATATTCATTTCTTAAGAATGTTTGTTGTTCTAAATAGTGGTTGACCGATATTGATTGTTTAATGGCAGATGTCGATATCTTATAGAGCTGGTGGCTGATATAAAGCCAATATATATGACATCACACTATAAACGTATGCATAACTGCTGGCATTTATATTTTGCATGTTTACTAATTAGAGATAAATAATTTGAAAATGAATATGGAAAATTTTAACTTGATAAAATAATATGCAAAATAAACAGATTTGAATTTTAAATGTCAAAATAAAAGTCCCATCTCCAACACAAATAGAAAAACTACCAACACCGATAATTAAAGGGATAGTTCACTCAAAAACCTGTAATCATTTACTCACCCTCAAGTTCTAAACATGTATTCCATTTTTGAGTGAACTATCCCTTTAAAAATGCCAAATATCAGCCGATATATCGGTCAACCACTAATTCTAAAGAAAATCGTACAGGTTTAGAATAACTTAAGGTTGAGTAAATGTCAGAATTTACATTTTTCGGTGAACTATCCCTTTAAAAATGCCAAATATTGGCATATATATCGGTCAACCACTAATTCTAAAGAAACACGTACACGTTTAGAATAACTTACAAGTGAGTAAATGTCAGAATTTACATTTTTGGGTGAACTATCCCTTTAAAAATGCCAAATATCAGCCGATATATCGGTCAACCACTAATTCTAAAGAAACACGTACACGTTTAGAATAACTTACAAGTGAGTAAATGTCAGAATTTACATTTTTGGGTGAACTATCCCTTTAAAAATGCCAAATATTGGCATATATATCTGTCAACCACTAATTCTATAGAAAATCGTACAGGTTTAGAATAACTTAAGGTTGAGTAAATGTCAGAATTTACATTTTTGGGTGAACTATCCCTTTAAAAATGCCAAATATCAGCCGATATATCGGTCAACCACTAATTCTATAGAAAATCGTACAGGTTTAGAATAACTTAAGGTTGAGTAAATGTCAGAATTTACATTTTTCGGTGAACTATCCCTTTAAAAATGCCAAATATTGGCATATATATCTGTCAACCACTAATTCTATAGAAAATCGTACAGGTTTAGAATAACTTAAGGTTGAGTAAATGTCAGAATTTACATTTTTGGGTGAACTATCCCTTTAAAAATGCCAAATATCAGCCGATATATCGGTCAACCACTAATTCTATAGAAAATCGTACAGGTTTAGAATAACTTAAGGTTGAGTAAATGTCAGAATTTACATTTTTCGGTGAACTATCCCTTTAAAAATGCCAAATATTGGCATATATATCGGTCAACCACTAATTCTAAAGAAACACGTACACGTTTAGAATAACTTACAAGTGAGTAAATGTCAGAATTTACATTTTTGGGTGAACTATCCCTTTAAAAATGCCAAATATTGGCATATATATCTGTCAACCACTAATTCTATAGAAAATTGTACAGGTTTAGAATAACTTAAAGGTGAGTAAATGTCAGAATTTACATTTTTGGGTGAACTATCCCTTTAAAAATGCCAAATATTGGCATATATATCTGTCAACCACTAATTCTATAGAAAATTGTACAGGTTTAGAATAACGTAAAGGTGAGTAAATTTCAGAATTTACATTTTTGGGTGAACTATCCCTTTAAAAATGCCAAATATTGGCATATATATCTGTCAACCACTAATTCTATAGAAAATTGTACAGGTTTAGAATAACTTAAGGTTGAGTAAATGTCAGAATTTACATTTTTGGGTGAACTATCCCTTTAAAAATGCCAAATATTGGCATATATATCGGTCAACCACTAATTCTATAGAAAATTGTACAGGTTTAGAATAACTTAAAGGTGAGTAAATGTCAGAATTTACATTTTTGGGTGAACTATCCCTTTAAAAATGCCAAATATCAGCCGATATATCGGTCAACCACTAATTCTAAAGAAACACGTACACGTTTAGAATAACTTACAAGTGAGTAAATGTCAGAATTTACATTTTTGGGTGAACTATCCCTTTAAAAATGCCAAATATTGGCATATATATCTGTCAACCACTAATTCTATAGAAAATTGTACAGGTTTAGAATAACTTAAAGGTGAGTAAATGTCAGAATTTACATTTTTGGGTGAACTATCCCTTTAAAAATGCCAAATATTGGCATATATATCTGTCAACCACTAATTCTATAGAAAATTGTACAGGTTTAGAATAACTTAAAGGTGAGTAAATGTCAGAATTTACATTTTTGGGTGAACTATCCCTTTAAAAATGCCAAATATTGGCATATATATCTGTCAACCACTAATTCTATAGAAAATTGTACAGGTTTAGAATAACTTAAAGGTGAGTAAATGTCAGAATTTACATTTTTGGGTGAACTATCCCTTTAAAAATGCCAAATATTGGCATATATATCTGTCAACCACTAATTCTATAGAAAATTGTACAGGTTTAGAATAACTTAAAGGTGAGTAAATGTCAGAATTTACATTTTTGGGTGAACTATCCCTTTAAAAATGCCAAATATCAGCCGATATATCGGTCAACCACTAATTCTAAAGAAACACGTACACGTTTAGAATAACTTAAAGGTGAGTAAATGTCAGAATTTACATTTTTGGGTGAACTATCCCTTTAAAAATGCCAAATATTGGCATATATATCGGTCAACCACTAATTCTATAGAAAATCATACAGGTTTAGAATAACTTAAGGTTGAGTAAATGTCAGAATTTACATTTTTGGGTGAACTATCCCTTTAAAAATGCCAAATATCAGCCGATATATCGGTCAACCACTAATTCTAAAGAAACACGTACACGTTTAGAATAACTTAAAGGTGAGTAAATGTCAGAATTTACATTTTTGGGTGAACTATCCCTTTAAAAATGCCAAATATCAGCCGATATATCGGTCAACCACTAATTCTATAGAAAATCGTACAGGTTTAGAATAACTTAAGGTTGAGTAAATGTCAGAATTTACATTTTTCGGTGAACTATCCCTTTAAAAATGCCAAATATTGGCATATATATCGGTCAACCACTAATTCTAAAGAAACACGTACACGTTTAGAATAACTTACAAGTGAGTAAATGTCAGAATTTACATTTTTGGGTGAACTATCCCTTTAAAAATGCCAAATATTGGCATATATATCTGTCAACCACTAATTCTATAGAAAATTGTACAGGTTTAGAATAACTTAAAGGTGAGTAAATGTCAGAATTTACATTTTTGGGTGAACTATCCCTTTAAAAATGCCAAATATTGGCATATATATCTGTCAACCACTAATTCTATAGAAAATTGTACAGGTTTAGAATAACTTAAAGGTGAGTAAATGTCAGAATTTACATTTTTGGGTGAACTATCCCTTTAAAAATGCCAAATATTGGCATATATATCGGTCAACCACTAATTCTATAGAAAATTGTACAGGTTTAGAATAACTTAAAGGTGAGTAAATGTCAGAATTTACATTTTTGGGTGAACTATCCCTTTAAAAATGCCAAATATCAGCCGATATATCGGTCAACCACTAATTCTAAAGAAACACGTACACGTTTAGAATAACTTACAAGTGAGTAAATGTCAGAATTTACATTTTTGGGTGAACTATCCCTTTAAAAATGCCAAATATTGGCATATATATCTGTCAACCACTAATTCTATAGAAAATTGTACAGGTTTAGAATAACTTAAAGGTGAGTAAATGTCAGAATTTACATTTTTGGGTGAACTATCCCTTTAAAAATGCCAAATATTGGCATATATATCTGTCAACCACTAATTCTATAGAAAATTGTACAGGTTTAGAATAACTTAAAGGTGAGTAAATGTCAGAATTTACATTTTTGGGTGAACTATCCCTTTAAAAATGCCAAATATTGGCATATATATCGGTCAACCACTAATTCTATAGAAAATTGTACAGGTTTAGAATAACTTAAAGGTGAGTAAATGTCAGAATTTACATTTTTGGGTGAACTATCCCTTTAAAAATGCCAAATATCAGCCGATATATCGGTCAACCACTAATTCTATAGAAAATCATACAGGTTTAGAATAACTTAAGGTTGAGTAAATGTCAGAATTTATATTTTTTGGGTGAACTATCCCTTTAAAAATCAAGCTAGAATAATCTCTGACTTGTCTTAAATCCATAAAGGTAAGATGTTTACTGAGTTTATTGGGTTGTTTAAATTATTAAGCATTACAAAATAACACATGATATATATTTCTACTACTAAGGATAACTAAAAACTATATTTTTAATAGCACTTAACTGTATTTAGACAAATATGTCAAATCATCTGAGAAAATATTTTTTTTTGTTTTTGAATAAATTAGCTACATTTCTTTTTCCTTTCACAAATTTCTGAATCTCGACAAAGATGTGTCAAAATGGACCGAAACCAAATGAATAAACAATAAAAGATTTTGGCAAAACCCACCCGTCTGAAATCGTCCATGTCGTCGTCATGCAGCGAGTCGGACGGCGAGTCGGTGGCGGACAGCGGCTGGTCAGGTGACTGCGAGCGGGGCAGGATGGTGCCGCCACCTAGACTCAGGCCGAGCTGCGCGCTGAGCTCTGATTGGTCAATAGTGGTCAGCTGGTTGTGCCCCAACAGACCGTGGTTCATGTCACTCAGAGGGACGTCAATGGTCATCGGAGAAGAGCTACTGAACTGTGAACCGATGGGATGGCCGAGATCCTGCAACGAAAAAAAAAAAACACCTTAATTTCAACCGGAAAATATTAATGAATGCTTTAATTAAGCATAATGTATTCAGCAGATACTATTTAAGTGCAGATTTCTTATACTTCGGTATAAGAATTAGTTTTATACATTCAGACTCAGTTCAGCATTTCAGAAGATCACTGAATTGTGGGTAAATGCGCACCATTCCCAGCGTGGAGCCCAGCATCGGCCCGCCGCCCTGCTGGCTCATCAGGCTCAGGTGCTCCAGGCCCTGCGAGGGCGTGTTCACAAAGGTCGAGGCGAACGAGGGGTCGTTCCCTCCAACCACGGCGTTCCCAGGAACACCGGAGGACGGCCCGCCATCGCCCAGCTCTCCGAAGTGAGAGACGACATCAGAGACGCCGAGCGCGGAGTCCGGGTCTAGGGAGATCGGAGGGATCTCGAACTCCTCGTCGCCCAAACTGGGTGTGTGAAACGTCTGGAGGGACAGATGAATTCAACTCTAACTAGTTATTTAGTTTGACAAGTGTGAAACATTTCAACAAACCAAAGGCTGAAATCCCGACATGATTATGATGATGAGTGTGTGTGTGTGTGAAGCACCTCTGCATGATGGATTTGAGCGGGGAACGTGGAGGAGAGCTGTACCTCTGAGGAGGACAGGAAGTGATGCCCCTCGCCGCTGATAGCCAGGTAGTTGTCATTGCCTCCTGGGAACTGTTTAAGATGCAAACACACAACATGAATCACTTCTCTAATATCAATTAAATTACTTTCAAACTTTAATAATGTGCATATTGGTGCAAATTAATTAAAACATAATGATGTTTTAATACAGAACCAGGTGATTTTACTTATAAAAAAATAATAATAACATGGAAGTTTTTGTAAGTACCTTGTAAATACTATACAAGTAGAATTTTGTTATTATAAATTTACTGTAATCACTACAAATCTACAGAAACTCCACTCATGAAGAGACATTTTAATTATAAATAACTTTAAAATATAAAAGGGCTGCATGAATTTTCATAAAAATAATCAGTTTCACGGAAATAATAATTTACAGAAAATGTATAAAAATTGCACTTAGGAGCCATTTAATATTAAAAAACAAAACAAAACTTTACAATATAAAATTGATGCATAAATGTTCTTGAACAAAAACTGTTTCCCAGAAATAATTAACAGAAAATAAAAAAAATAAATAATGAAAAGCAATTTAATATAAAAAATAATATACAAATATACAAAAATTTACAACATAAAATTGCTGTGAATGTTCTTCAAAAAAAAAAAAAAAACTCATAAAAAGCAATTATATTAAAAATAATATACAAAAGTAAAGAACTTTAAAATATAAATGAGCTGCGTGAATATTCTTCATGGACATAATAATTTACGGACAATTTAAAGAAACTGCACTCAAAATAACCAAATAAATATTAAAATTAATATACAAAAATATATAACTTTAAAATCTCTTTGTGTTTCACAGAAATAATAACACAATACAAAAAATATAGAACTTTAAAACATAAATGACTTTTCCCAGAAAAAATCAGACTTAAAATTCTCTGTCATTTCCCGGTTTTCCACAAGCGTGATATATTTTTCACCTTCTGAACGGTATCAAATCCGTTAAACGCCTGGGGGTCCAAGAATTCCGGGTCACCGGGCTGCCCGGTTCCGTCCGACAGATCAGAGTAGAAATTCAGGTCCATACCGCGTCTCAAAGAAACAAAATCAGAGACACCGAAACCCACGAAAACCGAGTAACGTAAAAGTAACGCGTGTAATAATGTTACAAACGCGCAGAAGGATCTGCGTGACGTCACGAGGACCGAATCGGGCACACGCGCTCGATCATTTCGTCCGATTTCAGGCCTGCAGTCGCGCACTGCGGTACCGATCACATATAAACACGACTCTTGAACTCATATCGCACGAGAAAAGGGAAAAACGAATCGATCGCGTCGGATAATTCCGACTGAAGTCCGCACTGACGTGAATGACAGCAGCACAAGACTAATACCGTCCGTCACACATTAACACACACAACAACACTGCTCGCGAATGTACAGAATTGGTTGTTGTTATGAAGACGAACGCGTTTGAAAAACGTCAATAAATATATGCGTTAAAAAAAAAAGATCCGATGCGCTCGCGATTTTCCAGCTGATCTCAGCGCTGCGCGAGGGTCCGCAGGAATAACGCATCTGAGATTCAGGGAAACACTTTCGACGAGGGGGGTTTGCGTCTGATCGAGAACATTATTGAAAGACACTTTTATAGATATATCAAGATAAAATATTGTAAACATACACAACTAAAGTGAGCAGACAGAAAACACCATTATTAGTTATTAAATGCGTTTAATAAACAATAAAAACCCTCTGGCGCGCGGTAATGGTATGTCCTACGGCCTATTAAAGAGTAAACATATAACTAATACTTCAAAAGTTTATTTTTAGAATACATTAGATTATTTCACTAATTTAAATACTATACATTTAATATTAAATCACCAAACACACCCGTGTATGTCAGTTGTTTACCTTTAAACCCAAGTTATGCATATGATAATAAGAAGATGTCACGTGTTGAGGTGTATATATATATATATATATATATATATATATATATATATATATATATATATATATATATATTTAAAGCAGAATAATTGTGGACACTGAAGAAGAGAAGGACAGAAGAGGAGTGTGCTGAGGGACTGAATGTGTCTCGGGCGAGTTTCGGGTTGAGTTCGGGTGTCTGTTTGGATGCTTCTACACACATTCAGCACTTCTACTGTCTTCTTACCTCCATACTCGCCCTGAAATCGACACGCTTTTCTCTCTGTATGTGTGTGTGTGTCCGATCAAAGCGATTCTCGCGGAAAAAACACAAACAAATCGCGGATCATGGCACCCGATTTTCCGGGTTGGAGATGAGCGGATGTGACGCAGCGGCGCGCGCCGCCCATGACAGATTTTTTTTTTTTTTTCGTAAAAAAAAATAAATAAATCAATGAAATAGGATGTTTTCGAAGCTTTTTATTGGAGATTTTTGAAGCGATGGCAATAATAAACGTAGATTAGAAGTACAGGTAGGTTTAAATGTAAGGTATCGTGATTTGTGAATATTTAACCGTCATTCAAAGTCCTGTCAGAAACATCCGAGTGAAAAAAATAAGAAATATAACACAGCTGGTGAAACACTAGAATGATATTTAAGATGAAACTATAAAACTAGAGGTGTTTAGTGTAAGAACAGAACTAATAAGCGTGAGGGAGATTGGCAAAAAGAGCGGGGGAAAATATTTTCCTAAAATACTTACTGCTAGACTAATAATTTCATTATTATAAACAACAACAACAAAAAAAAAAAATGGTTTGGCACGGTCCATGACTTCCGAATATTACCATTTTCCATTAGCTTTTATAATTAAATTGTTGCTAGCCATGAAAAAAAAATCTCAAACGTAACTTGTACATTTAGTATCCATAATACCCCTTGAATAAAAGATTTAAAAACTCAAATTACAATATATTTTGTAAAATTTAGCTAAAAAAAAAAAAAAAAGTTATAGGGGGTAGTATTTGTAAGATTAATAATCCTGTTTTGAAGCATTTATTCAACATTTATCAATAACATATAAGAATATAAATCCACAAATGAAAAAAAAATACTATAGTAATTTATAATTTATAGTAAATACTTAATGTTTTTGAACCATACTATAGTAAAATACTTTAATTAAAGTTTACTTTAAAATGAAAATTAGCCCAAACTTTACTCAAAACCAAGCCATTCTGGGTGTATATGACTTTATTCATTCTGATGAACACAATCAGAGTTCTATTAATAAATATTCTGACGCATCCGAGCTTTATACTGGCAGTGAGCCATACAAATATGGAGCTGAAGAAAGTGCATTCATCCATCATAAATATGTGCTCCACACGGCTCCGGGGGGATAATAAAGTCCTTCTGAGGCAAAGCGATGTTTGTTTGCGCAATGTGTTATGAAGTAAAATGGCTTCCGCCAGACTAACGTACAAAGAAAGTTTAAAGCTCTTGCAGTTCAAAACGCATACGCTACATCCTATGCCTTCCCTATTCAATTTACAGAAAAAGCTTAACTGACGCGGCACCGGTTTACACTTTCTTCGTAACTTGAATACGGAAGGCGGTCTGGCGAAAGCTAGATATTTTACTTCATAACTTGTTAAATATGGATATTTTTCTTACACAAACTAATCTACATTCAGTTTTACAGTAGTATTACTACAATATAACTGTAGGTAAACCATGGTTCACACGGTTACTACAGTTTTACTATAGTAAAATCATGGTTAATTTTCATAATATTTCCATATGAATAATAGAGTCCATAGATAAATAGCTAAACAATGCATGAAATTCCTCCAGTTTTGGAAATCTGTGTAAAATCTCTCTGTAACCATAAACTAAAGATTTTTTTTGTGTGAATTGTGCACAAATACGATCAGAAATGATTTTTGATTTTTAGCTGTTAAAAATATGATGCTATTTTGCTAATTTATTAATATAAAGTGAATTATTAGTGGAGCACTAAAGATGGATCTCCCTGAAAGGAAAAAGAAGAAAAACACAAAGTTTTCATTTTTAAAAGAGGATGTATTACTGTCATTTTATTACTGAACGTGATAGAAATAGCAGATAACACTTGAGATTGAAAAATGACAATCTGACAAAAACAAAATCACAATCCCTGCACATAAAGATATAAGCAACTGATGATAAAAATTCAACAAGAACAACAAAAAACAATGCATAAAACCCTCCACAAATAAAGCAGGACACAAAAACACAATAATTTCAGGGATTTAAAGCAGAGGCGACGCAGTTTCAAATGTGTATGAACATTTAAACATCCAAATCCACAGGAAACATGAACGCGCGTCATGAACGTATTGCTACGGTGATCTCTTGTTTGTACAACATTGATTCGCATTCAGGTTCTCCATGCAGAACAAATGTGAAATGAGCAGGATCACATAATAATCGGCAACCCCATTTAAAGTGTATTTCTCTCGCTCTTCTCGAAACCTTCAGTGCACACACACACACACACACACACACACACTAGGTCCAGTATCAAACGCTTTAGCCCTGAGTCAGTCTGACGAACACACGTGTGATGCATGTTCTCGCGCTCTCCACCGATTGGTCCATCACATGCATGTGAACGATGATGGTCCTGAAGGAGCTGTGGTTTAATGACATGATATGAGTGCACAGATACCGCCGCTGTGGGTTCTGCGCGCTGTCGAACGGTTGTGGCGGCGCAAACTAAAATCGAATTGTTACCGCGCAGGCGAGACGGCTGGCAGATTCTCGGAGACACAGTCAATGATAATCATAAAACACATGAGTTAGGCAAATGAAACATATTCAACTGGCCACGCTTCCCTTTTGAGTGCTCTCTCATGCCAGTAGATGGCGTATGACTGGCTATCAGGAGTAGATGGTGATGACCTCACTTCCTCCTCCCCTCACCAGCAGGACTCGCTCCAGGCCCTCTGTCAGCACCTCCAGAAACTCCATATCTGCGGGAACGAGAGTCAAGGAGCATCTGTGCTTCATTATAAATAGACGAACGGACGTAAACGAACGATTAAAATTATGGCGCCTTTGAAAAGCGCTAACAACAGGCTAAAACATGCTAAGAATGTTAATTCATGCTAACAACATTCTACAACATGTTAACGCATTAAATCAAGCTAACATGTTAAAAATGCCTGCAACGTTGAATTGTGTTAGCAAAATGCTAGCAACATGTTAAATAATGCTAACATGTTAGTTATAGTGACGAGCTAAAACATGCTATCAACATGCTAAATCATGCTAGTGACATGCTAAATCATGATAATAAAATAACGATTACAATTACAGCGCCTTTGAAAAACGCTAACAGGCTAAAGCCAAGAATATTAATTCATGCTAGCAAAATGCTACAACATGTTAACACATTAAATCATGCTAACATGTAAAAAAATGCCTGCAACGTTGAATTGTGTTAGCAAAATGCTAACAACATGTTAAATCATGCTAGCAACATGTTAACAACATGTTAATTATAGTGACAAGCTAAATAATAAATGAACGGTTACAATTACAGAACCTTAGAAAAGCGTTAACAACAGGCTAAAAAATGCTTAGAATGTTAATTTAGGCTAGCAACATGCTAACAGCGTGTTATAACATGATAACAGCAAAATGATAAATCATGCTAGCAACATGCTAAAACATGTTAATGTGTTAAATTATGCCAACATGTTAAAAAACGCCTGCAACGTTGAATTGTGTTAACAAAATGCTAGCAACATGTTAAATCATGCTAACAACATGTTAATTATAGTGACGAGCTAAAACATGCTCAACATGTTAAATCATGCTAGTAACGTGCTAAATCATGATAATAAAATAACGATTACAATTACAGAGCCTTTGAAAAACGCTAACAGGCTAAAGCCAAGAATGTTAATTCATGCTAGCAACATGTTAACAACTTATTATAACATAATATGTCAATCATGCTAGCAAAATGATAAATCATGCTAACAACGTTATAACATGTTAAACATGCTAGCAAAATGGTAAAACATGTTAACATGTTAAATCATACTAAAATGTAAAAAAAATGCTAACAACTTTAAATTGTGTTAACAAAATGCTAGCAACATGCTATCAACATGTTAATCAATGACAAGTTAAAACATGCTATCAATGTGTTAAAATATGCTATCAACATGCTAATCATGCTAGTAACATGCTTAATCATGATAATAAATAAACAATTACAATTACAGTATCTTTGAAAAAAACTAACGGGCTAAAACACGCCTAGAATGTTAATTCATGCCAGCAACATGTTAATCATGCTAACAACATATTATGATAACATGATGTTAAAAAAAAAGCTAACATACTAAATCATGTTAGCAAAATGCTAGCAACGTGTTAAAACATGCTAACAACATGTTAATCATGATAACAAGCTAAAACATGCTATCAATGTGTTAAAACATGTTTCATTTAAATGTGAACGTATTGTAAATATTTGAACACAAGGTGCTCAAAAGTGAAGGATACAGTTCTCGTCTCCTTCCGTGTTCCTGGGCGGCCCGGGCATGTTGAGCAGGACGAGCCGGGCATCATGGGATTTATTGACAATCACCTCGTTGAGTTTGACAGCGGTGTGCATCCGCCGCACATTGGACTGATCTCTGTGAGAGACACACGAGTGATCAACAAATACATCACATAATTACTTATATAACATGATATAATAAAACATAATATTATTTGTAATAATAATAATAATAAATATGCAAAAAACAATGCTAATTATGTTCTAAAACATGCTAGCAAAATGCTAAATCAAGCTAGTAATGAGCTAAGTCATGATAGCAATGTGCTAAATCACGCCAGCAACATGTTAATCATATGTTATCAACAATCTAGCACCATGTTAATTATGTTGAAACATTAAGAATGTGTTAATTCGTGCAAACATGTTAATCATGCTAACAATATGCTAACGTGTTATAACATAACAGTTGTGTCCGACGCACTATACACTATGTACTTATGCACAATGTACTCATCCATGTAGTGCGTGAATTGTATAAGGTTATTTTGTCATTTAACATCAGAGTCTGATACTGCCTCCACCTCCGCTATGTAATTAAAGCTAAGTCGAGTGCATGAAGTGTCCAACATTCCACACTTCGTTTTTTCCGTTAATTTAGTGCATCATCCGGGTATTTAAAGTGTACTTTTTCTTTTTGGAATTTTTGGAACGCACTACTCACTCTATGTGTACTTAAAAACATCATAGAATAGTGAATAAGTATGCAAATTGGGAGGCACCTCATGTTAATCATGCTAACAAAATGATAAATCATGCTAGCAACATGCTAATCACATTAACAACATGCTAAAACATGTCAACGTGTTAAATAATGCTGACGTTAAAAAAAAAGATAGCAACATGTTAAATTGTGTTAGCTAAATGTTCACATGCTAGCACCATTATAGCAATGTGTTAAAACATGCTAGCAACATGGTCATCATGGTCACAAGCTAAAACATGCTATCAAAGTGTTAAAACATGCTAACAACATGCAAAATCATGTTTGCAAAATGATAAATCATGCTACTGCTAACAAAACATGCTAATGATAAAACGTGTTAAATAATGCCAACATTTTAAAAAATGCTAGCAACCTGTTAAATCGTGTTAGCATCATGTTAATCATGCTCCAACAAGCTAAACATGTCAACAATGTGTTAAAACATGCTAACAAAATGCTAAATCATGTAAGCAAAATGTTAGCATGCTAATAACATACTAGCAATATGTTAAAACATGCTTGCAACATGTTAATTTGTGCTAACAACGTGTTAAAATACGTTATAGCAACATGATAAAGCATGCTAGTAACAGGACTTTCTCTGAGTAAAACCTTCAAGTGTTTCAAAGTTATTTTAAACTTTCAGACCTTCCTTTGTTAAACCAACATCAAAGTTCGTCATCAACTTCACTCATCTAGTTTGTAATTATACAGTGATGGGGAAGGTGATGATGTCATGAACTCACGGCCGGATGTTCAGCATGTCTCTGAAGCCCTCCGGCGTGCTGCAGCAGGAGGCCGTGTTGGTCTGCGTGTTGCTGAGGAGCTGCAGGGCTTTGTCTTTGGTCCAGGTCATGTGGACGCGCCGGTGATCCGCGCTCTTGTCCAGCCCGTCCGTCTCGTCGTCGTCGTCAGAGCCGATGCTGGTCAGACGCAGCATCGAGTTCCTGTCTTTGATCAGCTGCGCCTGCAGACGCCGCCATCACAAACACAAACACTGTGACATCATGTGATAATGAACGAACGATCTGAGAATGAAATCCGTCAGAATGCAAAAACCACAGCCAGTCAGAACACATACTCAGATTATGTCGGGTCGGATTCTAGACCAATGAGATTTCAATGAGGGCGGAGCTTAAGTATTATAATAGTAGCTGCAGCTGGTTAAAACAAGCCAGGATGTCTGTGACTACTACAGTCTTTCTAGGGTACGAGGGGCAGTAATGGTGCGTTCACACCAGACACAAATGAAGCATTTTTTTACCTTTATAAAAGGGCTTTTTCCCTTAATCTTATTAAATGCTTCATCTATCATTTTAAATTCTTAAATTTGATCAATAAATGATATAGGGCTGTTACCAGTCAAATTAAATAATATAAAATTACAACTGCATTAAATAATATTATGAGATTGTTTTAATTTTTTTTAATATACAAATAAGAAATGTTGGAAAAAATTATACTTTTAAAAATGAAACTAAACCACTAGTAGGTGGCGACAGGTGACCGTGTTAATAAGTGAGTAATTGAATCGTTCACTGAAATGATTCGTTCGAACGGATGACTCATTCCATAATGACGCAGTTGTTTATTTATTATTAGTTTGCAGTTGTTTAGTTGTTCATTGATTCTTTGACACAACCAATTCGTTCAAAATGCGGAATCATTCAGTGATGAAAGAAAACACGATTGTGTTGTCATGAAATGTGCGATGGTTCTGCTGTGATCTTTGTTTGGTACTATTGTTTCTGCTGAAACGAAACAAAAACAGTCACTATTGCATCTAAAATGTAAGTGATTTAATTTAACTACTTTTTACAGTTCATTGAACTGTTCTGTGAAATTAGTGTTACATTTTCAGTTGTGATGTTCAGGATATTCAGGAAAACTGTAGGCCTATTCTTGGTCGTGTAATGTTGCTTAACTGTATCATACGTTTTAAATAAAAATTTTCGCCAAAGTTCAGATTTTTCAACTTGCGTGATTTGCTAGAATTTGCGCCATGTTAACCAATCAGGAGCTTGCCCTAGAAGTGATGTGATTACGACGTAGCGGGCGGAAAATCCGAAACAAACAAATGGAGGACAAAATCATTGTTGCTGTTTGATACATCTTCATACTTTTATAGAAACAGGAATAAAAAGAGTCTTGCTTGGAAGAAAGTGAGTAAGGAGGTCGGACAATCTGGTAAGTTGCAAGTCGTAAGTTGGTATGTTGTCTTTACTCAATTTGAGCTGTATTGAGACTACAAGCTAGCTAAAAATTGAGCTTATTTGCCGTATTTTACAACTACTTTCCCGCTGACGAGTTGTGTTTATTATTAAGTGTGCAGAAAGAAGTGAAAGAGTCTGGGACACATATTTAAATTCATGACGCGAATTCGCGTCTGTTGTGAAGTGAATTTCACGCGTGAATGAAGTGAGTAAACTCAGAAAGTTTGAGCGTCCAACTATGATTTATTTGCGCATGTCGCGTCTGGTGTGAACGCCCCATAACGCCTACAAGCAGACAAAAACACTCACGAGACACGAACACAGACTCTCTAATAATCAGCCTACGTTTGAAGCTCACTAGACTTTAAGATAGCGCTGAATGAAAGCTTGAACTTACGTCATCGAAACTCCAGCGAACTCGCTTCAGATTGAGTCCAGATGAAATGACACATGAGCCGATGAAACGAGTATTTCTGTATCTTTCGCTTAAACACACCCTTTCTCTCTCTTCACTCACCTCTCTCTCCCGATCCGACTTGGACAGACGCATCTGCCGGAGCATCTGCGACCTCTGCTCCATCATCAGCGTCCTCTCGTACGTGTACGCGCTGATGTCGCTGTCGTGCTGAAAGATGCAGAACAACAATCTGATTCAGGAAAATCTGCACAAATAGAATTAGCTCCATATGTCCATACAGAACAAAACAGATTATAACAGGCCCAGACATAATCAACTGGAAAACTTTTTTTTTTATATTCAATATATACATGTTTTGCAATTGGTTTATGTACTAATTAGGGCTGTTAATTGATTAAAATGTTTAATCTAATGAATTAGTATTTTGATATAATTACAGATCAGAACAGTTTGGTTACTAACATTCTTCAAAATATCTTCTTTTATGTTCCACAAAAAACATAACTTTCATTTTTGGGCAAACTATCCACAAAATACGAAATTATTTTCTTTTAATGAAATGATACTCTACATAAGAAACCTGGGAGAAACCTGCCAGTAGGTGGCGTTAAATGTCTAAAAGAGTGAGTCATTGAGTCATTAATTCATTCAAAAGGCTGATTCATTCAGGAATGAAGTAAAAAAAATGTTTGAGATGCATCAGCGCTGTGATTGGCATATGACATCAAAGTACTGCAAGAGCGATTCAAAAGCGAATCATTTGCTCAAAAAGAGTTGTTTGCTCTCCAATCGCTCTCGCTGTCCTTTGATGTCATTGGGACAAACGATTATTCTGATAATCTATTAATCTACAGATTATTGGAACGATTAATCGACTAATCGTTGATTAATCGGTATGCTTTGTTTCATTATTCCACTTTAGCAATTAGTTAAAATATTGAGTTATACTTTAACTAATAAATAAAAATCACTTCAGCTTTTGAAAGTGTATTTTTAATAAATTTCGATCATCTACTTCAGGTTTTCTTTCCTTCTCATCAATAGTCCAACTGTTACAATGACCGGTACTGTGTTTTTATTTAGTCTGGGAATTGTAAAAATAACTTTTTAATAAGAGTAAAAATATGAATATGTAAAATTGTGCATATTTTTTGAAAAATACCCCACTCTAGATTTAATTTTTTCTTCTTTTTTACTAACTATCAAGTTTATAGTCGTTGAATGGCTTTCTTGAGGTCTGCAAGCTGTTTTACTGACGTCTTTCTGTGAATAAAACTCTGATTACGTGATTACATTAGAGATGGATTCATTTCAGTAAGTTGTACTGTATCTTTCAACATATTTTTTGATGTTCATTCATGTTTATTTCGTGCTGTAATAGCAGAAAAGAGGAAGAGATAATGGGTTCACGTGCCGCTTGACCTGAGGTGCTACAGTGATCTGTCACGCCACATTAAAGAGCATCAAAACCACTACAGCGCCCCACTGGTCAAACCATGTTATTGCAGGCCCTTCAAATAGATCATATGAGATCAAAAATCTATTCGACAACAAAAATATCTGTCGACAATTTTATATTGTTATAATGTCGACTAATCGTTGCAGCCCTAATTGGGAACACAATCATGTGAGATGCCTCTGGAGGGAATTAAACCAAATCATTCTGATCAAAGACTTTGACTCAGAACCACCAAACCAACATTTGAGATTCTGCGATGTGATTGGTCCGCTGGTTAGTCCAGTTATCCAATCACAGTTTATAGAGTACCTCAGGGATGACGTGTTTTTGTAGGCAAAACCCAGAAGCGAGTTTAGGACTTCCGCTTCCATCGCCGCAAAGGGTTTTTTGTATGGGTTTTTGCTAAATCGCCTGAAATAAGGTCTGTGGTTAACAAAGCTGCTAAATATTTTCACGTTTTGATCTATGACAGAAAACACACCAGTTATAACCCACTTGTGATTATTTAAACCTTTATTGTGTCTTAAAAATGGCAGTTGCTATCAAGTTGCTACATCCTTTGGCGGGACTTTAGACGTCATTATTAAAAACGGGACATTTGGACAGCATTTCTCATGAAAAAGTGGATAAGTATTCATACACAGCGCAAATCATAATCATGTCTTTAAATAAAGTTGTTTTCCAAATGAAGTTTGACTTTGACTTATTATGTGTGCATTATTAGGGATTAAATGTGTTTCCATCATAGTTTATGAGCATCTTCTTATCGGATTAAAAAAATGTATCCGCCTCAATTGAGCGCATCTTTAGAATTCATGCACATCCAGTGTTATTTAATGCGATATCCCGGATAGGTGGATGGAAAGAGTTTGGAAAGATGTAAGACCTTTTGAGAATCTACAAGGATCTGCAGGTATATATATATAGGTCCAGGACATGATGAACCTATGAGGAAGCTAATCAGAGTTTAGCAGGATGATATTAGCAGTCATATGGATCATCAGGATCAGATTATCAATCATAATCGGATTTGAGCGTTGCCATTTACATGAATTAAACTGGTGGTGAAACAGAGAGTCGTTTACCATCTCCACGACCTCCACGTGAGCATCGATCCGCAGGTGGTAGAGGAACGTGGCCAGGTCTTTCTTCATCTGGATGGAGTTGTCTTCCATCTGAGCCACGGTGAAGATGCGCATGGAGCACTTCCGCCACACCTGAGACAAACACACGGCGTTAAACGCGGCCGGCGTCACAGCGGCAGCACAGCGACAGCGGCGTCACACACCTTGTGCTGTTTGAGCAGGAAGGGCAGCAGCATCAGCATCCCGCCATCATGGACGATCCACCACACGTCGATGAAGCCCTCCGTACACGGCTCGCTGTTGCTTGGAAACAGAGAGATGTTTTTGGGCACCAGCAGAGCCAAATGAGCTGTTGTGGTGACGCGCACCGTGTCTAAATGAGAGAGAGAGACGAGAGGACTTCCTGTACAGTGCAAAACTTTCTGATGTCACACAAATGAAAATCCATCCAGGTACACGTCAATCTTAAAGTGCCCCTCTTATGCTGTTTTAGGTCAAAAACACTCTCATAATATCCACTGCAGCATCAGCTCTTTTCTCAGTGTCTGAAAGCGGTTCGATCAAGGATTCGGTCTCTAAACCCCGCCTTTCTGAGAGCCTGCTCTGCTCTGATTGGTCAGATGTCCCAGTTGAGGGCGGGGCAAAGAGATGCTGTTCAGCCAATGAAGACCAGAGGTTGGAATTATGCAAATTAGTTACAAACCTACGTAGGTTCAGAATAATTAATTAATAATAAATTAATGTCAGAGAAAGCATAATAGAGACACTTTAAAAGAATTGCTGTCCAATTTATGAATTTTGTGTCTGATTCGGTTCACAGAAATGGTGATCGGGGTTATTATTGTTAATTAAAATTAAAAACATTTCAAAGATATTTTTGGTACTTGAAATAACAAATAAAATATATAAAAAAAAACTACTTTAGTTTAAAAAGAACTACCAAAACATAAAAAATAATAATAATAATAATAAAAAATAAATAAACAACAAAATTACTAAAATGTAAAAATGGAACATAAAAATAAAAACAATTATTAATAAAAATTATAAAAGTATATTAATGATACTAAAATAATACTAAATAATAAATGATAGTAATGATAATAATAATGATACTCAACTAAAATAAAATGTGCATTATAAATATTTAAATAATCACATTTATGCATATCAATCGATTTAGCAATCATTCGTAGTAACATTATTGATTTAGCTGCACTGACACTATTGGATGAGAACAAAAATGAATGACTGTTATTGAACTGAATTGATCTGAATAAATGTAATTTTCATATTTGATGAATTTTGCAACTGTTATTTCACAGTTTATTATTATTATTATTATTATATCCATAAAATAAATGAGTCAAGCTTCTTATAGAATGTTTTAATGTTCATTTTGGAGTTTGCCGATATATAAATTACCACAGAGAGCAGAAGCTCGTTTGTGTGTTGATCGAAGACACTCACTGATGAAGGTTTTCCAGCTCTGCGGGTCTTCGCTCTGTCTCCAGGCGTGCGGCCAGCCCATGACCACAGTGTTGTGCCGCATGCCGCCCAACCCGCTGGACTGGATCATGTGACTGATGCCCTCGCGGGGCTTCTGGGCCACGATGCACTGGACGAAACCCTTGACGCGCTCCTTCTCCATCAGAAGCTTGAGAGTCTGAGAGGAACAGAGAGACGTTTGCTCACATTCTTGCAGGAAAAGAAGCCTATTTTATGACCATTACAGTGGGCCATTTTTTACAGTCTTGATGTTGTCATGCTTGAATGTTTATTATTTTCGCCATTGTTGCAGCTCCATTACACACACACAGCAACAGTACACACTAAAGACAGATGAACATGAGAAAAAACATCCTTTGAAAGATTCTTTCACGTTTTTAACGAACAACACAAACCTGCTCTGCAGCCAGAGCCTCGCCGTAGGTCTGCAGGAAGTTTCCCGGTATGACGGTTCCCACGATGGTCAAACCTTTCCCTGCTTTCAGCTGAGACGCAAACGTCAGCAGACGTGGAGATTTGACGTGAGCGTCTTCATCGAGCTTCAGCAACACCAGCAGCTGCGGCCTGAAACACAGACACGCATAAGCGTAAAGTATTATGGGTAAGTACTGTGTAAAAATGTTGATTTAATTCCAGGATGTCTCATTTCCCACCATTAAAGGGTTAGTTCACCCAAAAATGAAGTTTCTGTCATTAATTATTCACTCTCATGTCTTCCACACCCATAAGACCTTCGTTCATCTTCAGAACACAAATTAAGATATTTTTGATGAAATCTGAGAGGTGTATGACTCGGCCATAGACAGCAGTATAATCAACACTTTCAAGGTCCAGAAAGGAACTAAAGACATCGTTAAAACTGCATAATAATAAGTCGGCGTTCTGTCGATGAACCTGGAAGCGCTGGACGTAAACAACATATGAGAATGACACAGAAGAGAAGAGATTGTTGAATAAAGTCATTATTTTTGTACAGAAAGTATTCTCGTCTCTTCATAACATTAAGGTTGAACCACTGCAGTCACATGACTGTTTTAACGATGTCTTTAGTTCCTTTCTGGACCTTGAAAGTGTTGATTATATTGCGGTCTATTGACCGCTCAGATTTCATCAAAAATATCTTAATTTGTGTTCTGAAGATGAATGAAGGTCTTACAGGTGTGGAACGACAGGAGGGAGAGTAATTAATGACAAATTTCATTTTTGGGTGAACTAATTGTATTTATCATTGAATCATTAATTCAATAGATTCATTCAAAGTCTTTATGAGAGGGTCATTGAATCATTCACTCAAACTTTTTTTTTTTTTTTAATAATTCATTCAAATTAATTAAACATTTTAAATAAACAGCAGGTATTAATATTTTGTCAGAAGCTTTGTTAATATACGTGTTATTTTATTTAGCTTGTCTGTTCAGAATCTATTTGAAACAAACAAACAAACAAAAAATCTGGATTTTTAATTTATCCAGAATCGTGCAGCTCTACACACAAGTTCACACAATCTAAATATATCATGTTTCACAGACTACTTTAATCAATCATTAGTAAACAAGACTACATAATAGCGCTGTGACAATACATCGATTCTCGATTCCTGATTCGCCTATAATCATGATATACGTTTTATTCTTTCCCCTCAAATTATATTTTTTACCAAATTCTGTTTTCTGGATTCCATTTTAATGGTTTAATTAAATTTTAATAATAAAAAGCATGTCTAATTAATTGAATTCTTAAAGACAACAATATTTATTCATTAAAAAATATATTTTTATTACATTTTTTTTATTTTATTTAAAATTTTAATAAATTTTATTAAATTTTCTTAATTGTTTTTATTTTTATTTTTTTTCAGAAATTCTGTTGTGTGTTTTAATTTTCCGGCAATCAAATGAACGCATACCATTTAATTTATTTTTTAATCATTAAATTAAACTTTTTTGTGCTGCACAACAGAGCTTTACTGTTAAAATTAAAACACTGAAGAAAAACTGAGATTACTCCTTAAAAATATAGTTTTAATAATTTATTATTAAATTTACTTATCTAAATTCTACTGTAATTAGAATACTGTAATTCTACTGTTTCTGTCAAGTTAATTTGAACTTTTATTTTGAAGGGTTGCCTAGAGCTTTGAGTTTTATGGCGGTAGTTTTCTCAAATGAAGCGGTTTAATGCTGATGAAATGAATGTCAGAGATGAATTTCCTGATTCCGTCTGTCGCTGAAATCACAGGGCCCTGTTACTGCCCCACAGGAAGCCTGTTAATGGTGATTTCTGAATTGGATTGGAGTGTTTGTGTACTTCAGGCATGTGTGTGTGTGTGTACCTCCAGTTCTTGGTGTGCGGCGGTCCCTCCTCCAGCCGGAGCAGAGCGAAGCGGGCCGCACTGAGAGACAGACCTCTGATGCCGTCGCCCCACTCCTTCTCTGCTCTGAACACACACACACACACACACACACACACACATCAGTCATGAATCGAGATCTTTTCAGCACTGGATTGCGGTTCCCATGGCGACGTACCCGTGATACTCGATGTATTTGTAGATCATTCCGGCGATCACCATGGCGACGATAGCGTAGTACCATGACGATATGAACATGAGAGCCAGACAGATCGTCATGCCTAGAAACGACAATGTCCTGAGGGCGACAGGAAATGACATCAACAGACTGAAGCAGCGTCACGCCTGCGGAGTGTGTGTGTGATGAGCGTGTGTCGCACCAGTGGTAGTAGGAGAATCGAGGTCTCCAGTTGGGCGTCCTGAGCAGCGTCTGCAGAGCGCAGGCCAGATTCACGAACAGATAACACATCAGGAAGAACCTGCCGAGACACAGACATCATCACATGACACTCCTAATTTATTCCGAAAAAATAATTCCAGTATGTGTAATAGTGTATGAATGACCCTGAGTGAAGCTGCTGAACTCTTACATGGACAGTATGGGAGCGACGAGGTCCAGCGACGCGATCAGGATGCCCAGCTCAGCCAGAACCGCAGTGAGCAGAAGAGCCCATGTCGGCTCTCCGTTGGCTTTCCCGTGACCGAACACCTGCACAAACACACAAACACACTCACCGTCATCTGGGCATGAAGTACTTCGGGCTTCTTCCACATTTATCAACACTCTTGTTTAGCAGCAGGATTGAGTGTCAGACGGTCAGTGTTCACACTACTAATGTGCTTTAAATGATCTGACCTCAAAGCAGTTTGGATCCCGTTTACACATTAAAAAAAGGCTGCAGGGAAACACCAAAAATACAGAAAAAACATTTCACAAGAGAACATCAGAGGCCTGTTTGAGTTTCAGAGCCGGTTTAGAGGAGACAAACCCAAACCTGTTTAGATCGGGTTTAATATGAGTTTAGGATGAACTCTGTTCATTTTAATTAACAAAATGTATTCAAGTAAACATATAATTTATTAATCATATATTTAAATACAACTGAATATATAATATTCATATTAGAATTTAAATCATTTAAATAATTAAAATGATTTTAATATATATTATAGAAATAATTAAATACATGTTAATTTCAGAATTAAATACATTTTTATTTATAAATTAATATATTATAATCAATTAATTAAATGCATTATTTACAAAATGTAAATAGAAAAAAGCCAAATTAAAATGAATTTAATATATAACAATGTTTAATTAAACAATATTAATGTCAGAATTATTTTTTATAAAATAATAGAATGTTATTAATCAATATATAAATATATAATTTAAATATATGATATTAAATCTAGAATTAATTTTTTTTTTAAATTAAATATAATTAAATAGAAAAAAGCCAAATTAATTAAATAAATAAAATGAATTTATATATATATATATATATATATATATATATATATATATATATATATATATATATATATTTAATTAAACTTTATTAATGTCAGAATTTAATAAGATTTTTATAAATTAATATATTATTAATCAGTATAAAAATACATAAATTACATATATAAAATGTACTTAATATGTTGAATTAATTAAAAAGAATGTAATAAATTATATAATTAGTTATGTATGATTAAATAATTACATCTCAAATTAAGTATGTAATATTAATGTTATATTTTTTTCATTTAAATTAAACACTTGATGTAAATTGTTCTATCAATTAACATTAATTAAAGATTGAAATATAATTGCTCAAGTGTTTCAAGTGTAATGAGCATAATGTAATTTATATATAACTCCTATAAAATAATTAATTAACTGCAAAAGCCGGGCAATTTTTGTCTTTAATAAATTAAATAAGACACACAAATTATATATATATATATATATATATATATATATATATATATATATATATATATTAAAAATAAAAAAAGGTAAAATAATAGAAATTGCTATTTAATTATATAAATTAATTTAATATACAATACTGTAAGAATTAATTAAATGATTAAATGTATATCAATTGTAGAATTTAATAAATGAAAAAAAATTATTAAATATATAATCAAAAATGACATTAAGGTTATATTAATGTTAGAATTTAATAAATATGAATTCTAATATATATTAGAATATATTAGAATTCATATTTATATATATATTTATATATATATAAATATATATATATATATATATATATATATATATATATTTTTTTTTTTCTTTTTTTTTTTTTTTATTTCAAATGACACACGTAATGTTAATTGTTTCATGAATTAATATAATTGCTCAGGTATAATGAATTAAGGGTATAATCTACACTACACATAATTCACATATAATAAATAACGAACAGCAAGCGCTGGTGCTTGTGTCTCTTCCTGTCTCGGCTCTCTGGCGTCTGCAGTAAATATGTTCTGATCACATCTCACCCTCAGGAAAGGAATAATGTTGTCTTTAGCGATGGCCTGCAGCAGGCGAGGAGCTCCGGTCAGCGATTGGAGGCCGGCGCCACACGTGGAGAAAAACGAGCCAATCACAATCACCCACGGCGAGGGCCACGAGAGCGTCCCGACCACCAGGTTTCCTTTCACCGAGTCTCCAAACCTGAACAACGGCCAGAGGAGGAGAGCTTTAGAAACATGACTCGCACATCTGTGTTCATTATGCTTTTCCAAAGAGACGGAAGGAGAGACGCACTTGTCTCGAAGAACGACGCCCTCCACACAGGCTCCAAACAGCAGCACACAGCTCAGGTCTGAGCCTCACGTTCAGGAAACATCAGAAATATGAAACGCAGACTGATGAAAATGTGAGCGGATACACATGTGTGTGTGTGTGTGTGTTTGTAAGGATACAGACGAGGGAGGTGGTGAGGATGGCGAGGATCGTGCCGATGGGAATGGAGCGCTGCGCGTCCTTCAGATCTCCAGAGCGGTTCGATCCCGCCATGATTCCTGACACACAGAGGAAATGATGAGCATCAGTGTAGTCACATGACTAGAGGTCTGATTTGATGTCACATGACATCACGTGGCATCGTTTCAGAAACAAACACTCACGCCATTTCGCATGGGCGGAGATTGTAAAGTATTATAAAGTATAAAAGTGAATATATGGCATAAAGTTAAATATATATATTATCAATGTTAGAGTTAGTTAAACAGAATTTAATACATTATTAAATATTGTATTTAATATACAATTAAATATATAATTAATTGTATTTATATATAATTATAATGAAAAATAATGAAAAATATCAAAGCAATTAAATACATATTATTATTGTTAGACATGAATTTAATTAGAATTTATAAAATACATAATTTAATGAAATCTAATTAAATATATGAAAGAACATTAAATATATAATATTTAATAAAATATATAATAAACTTCTACAGCTTTGATTTATATGTATATATTTATTTAAATGAAAAGCTTAATATTAATTTAAAGATTAATACATTAATATTAAGAGTAATTAATAACTAATTATTATTAGTATTAATATGTAGTATTAGTAATATTATTATTACTAATTAATATGTAGAATTTATTTAATTAAACAATTTATAAAGTATATAAGTGAATATATAACAAAAATATAAAAAATGTTATCAAAATTAGAGCTAATTAAACAGAATTTAAACAATTATATATAAAATTAATAAAAAATATTATTCAAATAAATTAATGAAAAATATCAAATTAAATTAAATACATAATATAATGAATTACTTAAATTTAAACAGAATTTACAAAATACATAATTTAAATAACTAAATTATTCTAAAATAATTAATAAGAATTATTTTAATTTAATTTAATTTAAATATATAGAATAAAATTAAATAAATATATTGTATTAATTTTAGAATTAATTAAATATTATTTCTAACGCTTTGATTTATATGTATATATTTATAATTTAAATTAAAACTTTAATATTAATATAATGAATAAATCAATATTAAGAGTAATTAATTACTCATTATTACAATTAAAAGTTTAAAAGTGTAATGCATTAAATGTTTTTGATTAACTGTAAACTTTAATTAAACAGAATTTAATAATTAAATTAATTATAAGTAATAATATATAATGAAATATAAAATATAAATGTTAGAATTAGTAAATTGAATATATATAATATAAATAATTAAATATGAAATTAAATATATAAAGCAATTTTAATGAATATAAATTAATTAAATATATAATTTCTAAAAAATATAATTTAAATTAATTAATTATATTGAATAAACATGATCACAGTTCATTCTGGAAATACAGGGTCAAGTTGAGCGCATTGCATTGTGGGATCCAGTATGCTCTTCCTAGTATGATCCAGATTTAACAGCACATTTTGTATTTCTGTACAAATGCAGCGAGTCATCCAGGTTCTCTAAGCATGTAGGAAATTAGCAAACACTTTATGCGCACATTGATGGTGCGTTATTATAGACACAACCTTTGACTGACAGATAAAAGAAGAGAAAGGCAGGAATACCAGTCACAGACGGAAAGAAAATCCCAACCAACAGCGTGAAGGAGGTGGTGATGTCAGCAAACACATAAGGGTAATGATTGGACACGGCGGGCGTGTGGGCGGAGCGATGTGAGCCGCGCTCCAAAACGTCTCCTTTAGCAGAGTACGAGCTCCAGAGGTTCTCTAGACACACGACACACAGGTTATATCGCTAACTACAGCTGAAAACACACTAAACTTGAAATAAAATTATGACAGAAGCACAACAAAATGACTAAAATGTTAATTATAAAAACTTATTGAAGATAATAATAATAAAAACCAGCACTGGCGTGTTGTACCTGTGATCACGCCGCTAGCGAGACCCGGGATTCCCGGTATCTGCGTGACGTTGTTGTGGAGGAAGTAGTCGTCGCACACGGCGTTCAGCTCGGAGCTGTTGCAGAAGTACAGCCACAGTTTGGTGGTCTTCTCCAGCGCGGCCGCAGTGACGGGAGGAGCGTCTGTGCCGTTGAAGCTCTCGCTGACGTTAGCGGTTTCCTGCGGCAGCGGATCCGGCGGCATCATCACGGTCTTGGCGCACTGACCGTCCTTCAGCTCGTGCTGAGAGAGGCTTCTGTCTCCCAGCATGCACACACTACACCACATCACACACTGTCAATCACTGAGCACACCCAATAATAATCTAATACTAGCATTAAAAACCTCCATACTGATGTTCAAATATGAATAACATCACTGTTTTTATATAAATCATTACTATAGGTCATGTGTCTGTGGGTTTTACAAATACTTAACAGATGAAAAGTATCAAAAGGAACTTGTGACTGAACCTCGGAACTCGATTGGCTCCTTAAACTGTCAGTCAAACCTCATAACTCCTCCCACCTCTATCACAGTTTGGAACATCTTTGCTTGTTTGCAATGCAATGGTAAATAAATAAGTGTTTGTTTGAATAAGTACAGCGTTTTCTTCACTCTAGAAACACTATAGATGATGTTTGATGTATTTGAGGAGCGGAGAAGAGCGTCTTCGTCTAGGATTTGTCGTCGCGTCATAGTCAATACTTAAATCCCCTGACTGAAGCATTTTCGTCTTTAACAACATGAGATTTCGGTCAAATGACAGAAAAATCCGAGCACCCACATATAGCTACAGTAAACTTAATAACTTATAAGTTCATAAAAACGTAATGCGACGCACTGACTGCCGTTCTAATGTCCGACATTTGTTGGTCTAAAACCTCGTAACTCCATTTGAGCTTGATTTCAGTAAAATGTTAATAGTAATGACACATGACCGTATATAAAGCCACAATATCAACTTTGACAACACGGATTTTAAAAATGACAGTTTTTTTCATTTCCTGAAAAGTAGCGTTTTAGGAGATATACGGTTTTCGACAGTATTCAAGTGACATTATTCAAACTAATGCAAATGAGATGCATGTTAAAAAAATGGAGGTTTATTGATTGATTTCAGTTATTTTTAAACTAGGGATGGGCGTTTTTCCAAAATATTGTATTTGAATATTTGGGCTCGTAAAAAGCGAATATTTGAATATTTGTTTGTTTAAATGGACTTAAACAAGAAGGACTTTATTTTTTTTTTAATTCATCAAGAATTTGTAACCATTTCTGAACAAGCTTACGATTAAGCACACAACAAGCTTACGTTATATCTTAGGTTTTTTTTTAGTTTAAAGCATTAAACAATTTGTGCAAACAAAAAATATATATATAAAAGAACAAAAGCTCAAGCAGCACGAACTAGAAAAAAAGCTAATAAAGCAGAGAGGGCCAGTTATCGTACAAAACGTACATAATACACGCGAAACAGTAGCCTATATGGTTATCGTTTTCATATTGTTTCATATGTTCATGTTGAGAATATTGCATTTATTAGTTATAACTGCGAGTTTTAGTGCTTAGGATTTATCATGGATTCACTGCATTTACGGCCAGCAAAGCAACATAGTAAAATTAATAGTATTTTTATTTTTTGAATATTAATTACAGAACGAATATTTGACTATTTGTGCACACCCCTATTTTAAACAACAAATGTGACGTACAAATGTACTAAGTGACGCCATGTGCTTCCAGTGAAAAAGTAAAAAAAATAAAAAATAAAAATTATATATATATATATATATATATATATATATATATATATATATATATATATATATATATATATATATATGCATATGATACATTTATGCATATATGCATCTATATATATAAAATTTATATTAATTAAATTAGCTTAATTATATTCATAATTATCTTATACATTATTCTTATACAAATAGATGTAAGATTTTCTTATACAAAATCTTATGACAAACTGCTTGTGATGTTCTTATTTTGTAAGTCGCTTTGGATAAAAATGTCTGCTAGTGAAAATCTACTGACAATATTGCCAAATAATAATGAGATTTTTTTTTAGCAATAATTAGGCAAAAAAACTAATTTAAGTGCAATTTTGTGATATTAAAAACAAATTATGTACAAAAAAAGTAATTTTCTGTCATTACATTTTACTGCATGCATATAAATATGCAGTAATGCTCTTTATATTTCAGCCATCAATCATGATAATGTACAGTAGAAAAGATAACTGTTGTTTCTAGTTAGGACTGATAATTATATGACTGATATAAATTACTGATCAAAAATTTGGGGACATTTTTTGATCAGCCAATAGTTGAAAGAGTCTCTTCTGCTCACAAAAGCTGCGTTTATGTGATCAAAAATACAGTAAAAACAGTGAAATATTATTGTAATATAAATCAGCTGTTTTCTATGTGAATATATAGTAAAGTGTAATTTATTCCTGTGATCAAAGCTGAATTTTCAGCATCATTACTCCAGTCTTCAGTGTCACATGATCCTTCAGAACATTTCTGATTATTATCAGTGTTGAAATGTTCATATTTTTGTGGAAACTAATACATTTTATTTTTCAGGATTCTTTGATGAATAAAAAGTTCAAAAGAACAGCATTTATTTGAAACAAAATCATTATAAATGTCTTTACTGTCACGTTTGATCAATTTAATGCGTCCTTGATGAATAAAACCATTAATTTCTCTCAGAAATAGTATTTTTGAGCAGTTCAAGCTTTAACCGGTATTTAAATATAACTAATTAGCGGCTCCATCAGCCGAAGATGTTGGTGTTGTTATGAATCACTCGTGCAGATGTCCACAGATACTCACGGGAAGGCCGGTGGGCTGAAGGCGGACACCAGCGCTCCGGTGTAGATGGAGAGGATGGACACGATGACGCAGGCCAGAAACACCGACGCCAGCTTGTTGACGTACTTGACTCCCACGAACACCAGCAGCGACATCAGCAGTAAGAAGATGGAGCCGTACACGCGCATGTTATTCAACATGGCCGAGGCCTCGCCGTCAGGGGTGTCCGAGACGAAGATGGCGGCCCTGGGAGCGATATACATCTGCAAACGGCAAGAACCAATTCAACAAAATGATGTGACGTGACTTAACTGAGCATGGAGCGCTCAATGTGAAGATGATGAAGATGGGCGCACCAGCAGGATCTCGATGGCACCGAGGATGTACATGGACCCCGCGAAGGTCGTACCCAAATAGAAACAGGAGCCCACGGCCCCTCCGAACTCGGGCCCCAGCGAACGGGAGATCATAAAGTACGACCCCCCCGCTGGACGAGCAGAGAGAGGACAGGAAGACAGTGTGTGTTAGTCACTATGTTAACACTACGACAGCAGGAGAGAGACAGATTCAGCAAACTACAGCGGCACATGTTCAGATATAAGATTCATAGTAAGATATCAAATCATCATTATTATGCATGCAGATTTCATTATATCAAATCAACAGAAAAACAACATTGAAGTTTTACTATATATATATATCAGGGCTCAAGGCTAAGGATTTTTTGCCCCACCAAAATTTTCACTTGCCCCGCAACAAAAAAGAAAATGGGCCTATAAAATAAACCTAGTTATTGTTTTTGTTGCAGTTTTGTTTTGATACATGTAACCTTAATAAATAGGGTTATGGCACCAAAAGCTACTAGATTAACTCACTTAAATTTTATTGTTAGACAAGTAAAAGGAACAAATAATCAATAGCACAAATAAATACAACAGAAGAACAAATATATAAATGTAACAAACGGTGCTTTAGATTAAACTTTATTAAAGTTAATCAGTCGAGAGCAGTTACAGATGCATAAATTGTGTTTTGAAATGCTGAAAATATAAAACGTTAAATACTCTTATTTTAAATTATTTAAAAAATGAAAAGACACTTTAAATGTGAAATTTAACCACCAATAGGTGGCAGTAAATCACTATTAATGAGCGAGTCATTGATTTCAGCCGATTCATTCAAACGGCTGATTCATTCAGGAAGTGTTGCTCGGAGACACAAAACAATTCTGTATCAATATCAATTACGATATTGTCGAGCCCTGAATATATATATATATATAGTATTTAATAACAAATTACAAATAATTTTTTATAATATATTATAAATAACTTATATATATATATATATATATATATATATATATATATATATATATATATATATATATATATATATATATTACTCATTTATAAATATTTTTATAATAAATAATTTTATACATATATGTATTTAAATTATTTATTATAAAATATTACAATAAACATGTATTAAATAAAAAGTTAAATACATTTTATTTAATATCTGATATATATTATATATATATATATATATTTATTAAATAAATAATTTATATATTTAATTATTTATTTATAATTAATATATTATAGTAAATAAATATACATAAAAGATGAATTTACAAAGAGAGTTTAAAATAAATTATATGTTTATGATATATATTAGAATAAATCATTTATATGTATTTGTTTTAATACATTATAATGAATAAATAATTTATATATCTGAAATCACCATTATTTTTAGTAAAACAAACTCAAAGTGGTAAAAATTCAGGAGATATTATTCTTATATAGGCTGTAAAAAAGTTGCAAATTGTTTCGCATCTGCAGTTCTCTTGTAAACAATAGTTAATTTATGAAAATAACATGTCAAAAAATTATTTTTAAGGCGGAGTCTAGAGAAAGATCAGTTCATCTGTGGTGTCAAAAAGTCATTAAAACTAGAGATTAGCACCTAAAATTTTGATGTTGACCAAGAAATGATTCATATAATGGTTAATGTTCAATATTCAATAAAGAGAAAAGCTATTTTAATCAATATTTGCAGTATTGAATGATTCTGGATCAGAGTCGCTGCAGTTTTACAGGCTGTTTATCAAAGTTCAGTGCTGTAAACTGATGCTGCACTTTCTGATGTCATAAACGCTCTTTTCTCTTTGTCAAGAGGAGAAGGTTTACCTGGCACGACTCCATTGGTAGCGATAGCACTCATAGATATGGCCGTCAGCAGCGTCTGTCAGGAGAGAGACACGCCCGCCAACATCAGACATGCTAATGGTTATACCAGTGGCTGATGCGTCATCCAGATGTGTGTGTGTGTGTGTGTGTGTGTGTGTGTGAGACTCACGCAGCAGCAGCAGATGAAGATGATACACATCGCCTGAAGGACTCCGGCCGTCCCCACGACCCACGTCAGCCTGAGGAAGAGGATCACGCCGAAGATGTTCTGCAGGCACGGCAGGTACACGCCCATGAAGGTGCCCATCTGAGGAGACTGGCGGGGAATCATGGGAAGAGCTCTCAGTCACTCAGCACTGAGCCAGTGTGGATTTAGCTTGAGAGAGAGAGTTACCTTGCTGGGCTTGCGCTTCTCGCCGATGCTCTCGGCCTCCTCGTGCTCTTTGGCGCCCTGCGTGAGGTTTGTGTAGTTGGCCAGACGGTTGAGCAGAGACGACACCTTGGGGCGAGTGTCCATCTCCTCCTACAGAGAGAGAGAGATTTGGTTCATTAGTTAACATGAATTAATAATGAACTGCACTTATACAGCATTTATTACTCTTTGTTAATTTCAACATTTATTAAAACATCATTCAAATCTTGTTAACATTAGTTAATGCACTGTGAACTAACATGAACAACTGTATTTTAACTAACGTTAACGGAGATTAGTAAATACAGCAACAAATGTATTGCTCATGGTTAGTTCATGTTAGTTAATATACATTAATTAATGTTAACTAATGAACCTTATTGTAAATTGTTACCCCGAACATTTATTATCAGGGACAAAAATAGGTGAAATATAAATATATAAAGAAATAGAAAATAATATAGTGAATCTCTCAAGAAATGTTCAGATCATATTTCACTCCAAAATCAATTTAAAAAAATGTTTTGCATAAATAAGACAAAGGAATTGTTTTTGCATTGTGATATTATCTTCATAATAATTAGGATTTGCTCCCAAATAATTTAAATAAAAATATGTATTACTTAAATTGTGTACATTTATTAACCCAAAACTGTAAATATACATCGTGGTTGTTCTTGTTTTGCAATTAATTTAATTTATGTGTTTTTATTCAAATTAAAATAAATAAAAAAATCATTCTAATTATTTTCATGACATGATTAATTTCCATGAAAATAATATTAATGCAAATTGGATTTATTTTCCTTATGTAAAAAGTGATTATAAAAGAAAGATGATCTTTTTTAACTGTAAAGTACATTCATTTTATTTTTAAACAATTAAAAAAAAATAACATTTTTTAATTACTTTTTTTTAATGTGCTCAATTTTCATGAAAATGTCATAATGCAAAAAAAAACCTTTTTCTCAACTGTCCTTGTGTAAAATGCAATTATAGTAACTTAGTAAAAGAAATATATATTTATATATTTTTTAAATTGTGAAATACATTCATTAAGCAAAAAAAAAAAAAACTGTAAATATATATCTTGATTGTTTTTGTTGTAATAACTGGAATTTATTTTTTTAACTTAAAAAAAATCACTGTAAAATTATTTTTAATAATGTCACAATGCAAAAAAAACTTAATGGTCCTACAAATCAGCTTCTTTTTCTTTGTGTAAAATGTAATTATAGTAATTTAAAAGAAAGAATGTGCTTAAAACCGGGTATTTTCTCTCGTTATATATAAAAAAAGGAGTAATTTTATTGTTTATTTTGACACATCTTGGATGAGAGAAGACAAATAATATTCAAACCTCAAACAGAGCCAGATTCCTGTCGTAGAAATCATCATCATCGATGGCATGAGAGTTATTGATGTAGACGTTGGACAGCTTCACACCGTCACCTGACACACACAGTCATCAGTTTAAGGGTTAATATGAGTGCTTGGGAAACCGTCCATTGTACAGTTTACAGCTCATTTAGTGCCGCTGGAGACACGGGAATCAGAGACAAAAGTCCACGAAACTGGAAGTATTTTCTTGTTATAATCAGTGTAGGATCACATGACATTGTGTCTCCATCAGCACACACACACTTTCACTTCCCCCAACACACACGCACACACACACCTGCCGTTGTCTTACTGCATTCTTCACTGAGGTGTGTGTGTGTGTGTGTGTGTGTGTGTGTGTTGTCCACATGTGAGGCTTTTAAAGCAGCATGATGACTAACCATGTGTGTTTGAGCGTGCCACATGTTCACGACAACACCTGCACATCTATCATCTGTGCAACAGGGAGTGTAGCAGAAAACATGTCATTTCCCTAAAAGGAACTTCCTGTTTCAGATGATGATGTCGCACATTGTGAGTCACACCCTCATTGCTCATCCAAAAAGATGAGGGAGAAAATATCGGCTTACAACAGCAGATCATACGAGATCGAGCGCTTGGCATGAGTGTATAATATTCAGTGATTGTGAAACAGCGAGTGTGTCGAACGCTGTTGAATATGAACGCTTAATTAAACCGATCCGAGCCGTTTGGAGTTTAACCCTCTGATGCGTGATGATCTCTACAGTAACGTGGTGTTATTAATCACATATGGAATCATTATGATCTTGTTTTGAAGTTGAGAAAAATCCAAAACACTCAGATCAGTGTTGTACATGTGAACTAAAACTGAAACATTCAAAAGAGCTGCTGGTAATTGAAACAGAGCTGAAATGAAATTGGCAACCGATTTAAATAAAATAAGCTGAATTTGAAGTACTAAAATTACTATAACTTAAATAAATTTAAACGAAATAGAATAATTAATATTAGAAGCTTAATTTAAAAGCTAATAAAAATTACAAAAAAATGAAAAATCACAACAAAATAAACTTGAATATAAAAAAATAATTGACTATTTTTTATACACACACACACACATATATATATATATATATACATATATATATATATATATATATATATATAAATAGTAAATAATACTAAAATATTCATGATTAAAATATTTTTTGTTCATTTGTGATATAACTTAAAATGTGCTTTAATAACCGCTATCTGCAGTGTTATTCTAGCTTTATTTTTGTTAACCAATTAATTTTAGATTAATTTTCAGTCATTTTGTCATGTGCTTTTGTCATTTTATTAGTTGTTTTTTTTTTTTTTTTTAAATAGTGTTATTCATGTTTAATTTATTTTTAGTGTTTCTCACGTGTCCGTCAATTTTTTTTCCAAGAAAATGAATGTAGTATACTTAGGTTTAATAATGTTTTTTTTTTTTTTTTTTAATTTAATATTTTTTATTTTTAGGGGATTTTATAGTACAAAATAAATATAATTATGAAATAGTTATCATTTACTTATTACTTGTTAATCACTTTTTGAACATAAACCTGAAAATGAAATTTCCAAAGTTAAAAGTTAAAAAAGTGAAACAAAAAAAGTCATAGAAGTATAAGTTTATTATTATACTATTATTATAATATTTTAAAATTTTATATGAAATATATATTTTCCAAAACGTGTTTTACTCTAAAACTTCATGAAAATCAAAGCTAAATCCAAACAAGTTGTGTTCCAAATTTGAGTTTTATATCTCAAAAAATGAGCTTTCAGAGTTTGTTTGGGTGCAGTACCAAACGCTTCCACTAGATGACACACAGCAAGTGCCAAAACGTTCACCAAGCTTCGTACCATTCCGATGAAGTAACAAAATCTAAAAATAACAAAACAATTTAAATTTTTCGGTTGAAAAGCACCAGAGGGTTAAACTTAATTCAGTTTATTGCGAAAGCTATATTTCTAATTTTAACTTAGTTTAAATTTTTCGTCTAATATTTATATTTTATTTCAATTGACAAATGTTTTTAACAGTTTTAGTTAACGATAATAACCCTGATGATGTGAACTCATGCGCTCCGTCTGAAATCAAACATTTCCCTACTAGATAGTATGCAAAAACAGTAGTATGTCCGAATTCATAGTATTAAAAAAAAGGGCGAGATTCTGAAGTGATTTCGGACACTGGTTTATCACATGACACACTCGCTGAAGCCGCTGCACAAACAGTCACTCACCGTGCTCGAGGTTACTGCGGTCCGGCGTGTCGCCCCCTGCAGAGGTCGTGAACCCTCCGGACGCCTCGCTGTATGGCTCGCTGCGGTTGACGCTCTCCCGGGAGCCGAAGCGGACCCTGGCGCTGGAGCGCGAGCTGACGTCCGGAGACGTGTCCGGCAGGTCCTCGGCTTTGATGGGCGTGACGGTGAAGCGCACGGACGAGGCCATGGCTTCCCGCGGCTGCTGGGGGTCCGACAGGGCGGCGGCTCCGGGGTCCTGCGGCGGCGGCCGCTCCACACTCAGCTCACGGCGCGCGGCGGGGGCGACACGGGCCCATGCATCGCCATGGAGACAGTGAGTGTGTGAATGACGCTTCTATTGATTATTTAGTCACTGGGTTTGATATTGCTTAATTTTAATAGCAGATTTATAGATTTGACAGTGTATGGAGGTAGATGTGCATTCAGTGCGGTGTGAGAAAAGAGAAAATATACCCCAAAAAGGGCTTATTTTTGCTCAAATCAGCTTTTGAATCTGGTTTCTGACTCGTCAGCAAAGACTTTGGAGGAACGATTTACACAGACGTAATGAAAACCGCTGTACTAAACCATCCGACAGCGTATGAAAAATGAACGTTCCTCTGCTGTAATCCAAAATAAATGAAGTTTGATTAATACAGAACAGTGTCATGACAAATATGGTGATCTGTGTGTGTGTGTGTGTGTGTGTGTGTGTGTGAGTGAGAGAGAGAGAGAGAGAGAGAGAGAGAGAGAGAGAGAAAGAGAGACAAACAGAACAAAACAAGTATTATATATGAAATATATAAAAATATATATAGTTAAACATACACAAACATTCATTACATACACATTATATATATGTATGTGTATGTATGTATATGCATATATATAAATGTATAAATATATATTTTATACATATATACATACACACATATAAATTATATATATATATATATATATATATATATATATATATATATATAAGTGTATACATATATATATATATATATATATATATATATATATATATATATATGTGTGTGTGTATATATGTGTATTTTTTATATATTTTATATAAATATATACATACATATACACACAAATATATATAAATATATGAATATGTATGTGTATGTATATGAATGTGTATATACACTAGATTAATTCACTAGATAATCTAGAATATAAAATAATTCAACATCCATTTTTAATTTAATATTAATTCTATATTAAATGTATTTATAAAAATCTACATTTATTCAAAATAGGCAAAACAAACAATGCAAAATATTAGATTTACTTGTTTATCTAAAATAGAAATTAGCACAAAATAAATAAATAATGTGAATATATAAATGTATTTCATTGACTGGATTATCCAAGATATGCATTACCATTGTACCATATATATATATATATATATATATATACGGACTAGCTAGATTGTAGTAGCATTAGTAGCAACTAGGCTCACAGTGACATAAATGTAGTGATCTGCCTTTTTAGACGGCATTTTGGAGCATCACGATCCTAAAATCTAGCGAGTCGTTAACCTAGACGGCATTTTAGGGCGTCACAGTACCATCACTAGTACGTTTATTAAAATATGACGCCCAAAAACACTGCTTGTCCAGCAGCTCACTGCTGTCCAGAGTGCCGTCTGTGTAGGGAGCGCGCGAGGCTTTGCGACACAAACTTGCCGTTACTGCCTGCGACAAACCTGCACCTGAGCGCCTCCATTAAGCCAATTATGATCAGATCACAGACACACACCTGACACCGGCTCGAATGGGCCAGATGCCCTGATATAGATCACTTTAAACTCTTTATATAACTAATAAAGACAGTCGCCTCAGCACACGCGCGCGCGAGACTCTTTCGTGATGTTTGAGCGCATAAACGCGAAGCCGCATTAACAGTCGCATTATCCACTTCTGATCAAAGCGATCGATTAATTTCACTTCATTACCTCCTGACTGCTGTCTCGGGCCCGCCGGAGACCGGCTTTCAGGTGCTCTGCTGGAATCCGGTCTGTTTATCGCTCCGGTTTCAGGATCATCAAATCAGCACGTTTGACTGACTACTGGCGTACTGCGCGCTCCCGATAGGACGGCGCTCTTGCGTCATGACGTAGGAGGCGATGTAGGGAAATGTAGTCCTCCAATTAAATACTTGTATTATAAGATTAGACGTTTTTTTTTATTTCAATATTAGCAATCGCTTACAAATAAATATGACCCACAAATATACAAGTCACGCATTTTATTCAATTTCACATGAACATTAATTTACATGCTGATCAACAAACAAAATGTCATACTTCTAGCAACCAGAAAATAAACATAACATTGTTCAATTAAAAAAAAAAAAAATGTATAGTTTAAAAGTTCGGTTCAGAGCACGGGTCGCGGTTGTTGTGTCAACAGAAGCCCGAAGCGTTTCTTGATGGTCACGCGGTGTCTGGAGAACTTGTCGTCCGGTGAGAAGCGGGCAGGGTGCGCCGAGCTGGTGGGCTGACCGGTCGGGTCCACTTTCTGCACAGAAAATAATATTAAAACAATTTATTCAAAACATGCCCCAAGACTACAGATCTTAATTTCATATATCTGATAGCATACAACAACAAATAGTACCGAAAGCACCACTGCATTGTTTTTTGTCGTTTTTAGGTACTTTTTTGTGGGGGTATTATGTTTTGGACACGCGTTGAAGTACAGTTATCATCTGAAGCCATTGTTTACATTATATATTAGCTTTATACATTAACAAAACGTAGCTAAAAGACATATAACACACTGTTTTTAACATAAGTTTATGCCTCCATAAAAGCCGTAGTATCTGGACTCACCTTCAGAGTATAAACCCTGTCGCCGTTCTCATTCAGATAAAACTGCAGGAACATGATGATAAACTCTCGACAACCACAGTCACGCACCAGATTACGGGTTATTTCGAAAATATCCGAACAAAAACCAGGTTTATAATCGGCAGAGCAGCGAGTGGCTCAAAACAACACGTGTGCGACTGATCCAGAACCGGATGTGCGGGTCGAGGCGCAAAGGAGGATGGGAAATTGAGTTTTTTTTTTTAAAGGTCACGTGTTTAAAGAAAGCTTCCTATCATAATAAATGTACATTAAAATATATTCTTTATAAATGTTAAATTGTATATTTATTTTATTTTTCATTCTTTTTTATGTTTAATATTATAATTCACACTTTTTTTTTATTCAATTAAAGGTTTGGTTCACCCAAAAATGAAAATAATGCCATTTATTACTCACCCTCATGCCGTTCCACACTCGTAAAACCTTCATTAATCTTCAGAACACAAATGAAGATATTTTTGATGAAATCCGATGGCTCAGTGAGGCCTGCATAACCAGCAATGACATTTCCTCTCTCAAGATCCATTAATGTGAGTACAGTGGTTCAATATTAATATTATAAAGCGACGAGAATATTTTTGGTGCGCCAAAAAAACAAAATAGCGACTTATTTAGTGATGGCCGATTTCAAAACACTGCTTCAGGAAGCTTCGGAGCGTTGTGAATTATCGTGTCGAATCTGCTGTTCAGAGTGCCAAAGTCACGTGATTTCAACAGTTTGGCGGTTTGACACGCATCCGAATCATGATTCGATACACTGATTCATAACGCTCTGAAGCTTCCTGAAGCAGTGTTTTGAAATCGTTCATCACTACATCATTATTTTGTTTTTTTGGTGCACCAAAAATATTCTCATGGCTTTATAATATTAATATTGAACCACTGTACTCAGATGAACTGATTTAAATATGTTTTTAGTACATTAATGGATTTTGAGAGAGGAAAAGGCATTGCTGGCTATGGAGGCCTCACGGAGCCATCGGATTTCAACCAAAATATCTTAATTTCTGTTCCGAAGATGAACTGAGGTCTTACAGGTGTGGAACGACATGAGGGTGAGTCATAAATTACAAAATTTTCATTTTTGGGTGAATTAACCCTTAAATTGAATATATAAATATTATGAAATATCAATGTTTATTATTTTTAATTTATCGTTGACATATTTGTTTATTTTACAATGTAACTTATTATACTTATTATTGTAATTTTACTAACGTATTTTCCCCCAATTACCTTTATTTCTTCATTGTTGTTTATTACTTCCTACTCATTTGATACGCAAAGGTAAATGTATGTATATAAATATTTTTTTATTCCATTGCATATTTCATTCTTTCGTTGTAAAAAAAAAACCTATTTGTTTACTATTCATTATCATTCGCCTCAGAAACGACGTTGAATCATTTTACAGACCGATTTATTTATTTTTTCAGCAGATGAACGATAAAAACACTGAAAGCCAATCAGAATCCTTCATACTTTAAATCGCGCGCGCTTTCTATAAATCGACCGTTGGTGTACGCGTCGCTAATATACTTAACTGTAGTTATCGTTATAATTATCGTTTCTGGTGTGAACGGGTCTTTAATGCTCGTTATTTTATAAAACATGTTTTGTTTATCTCTCTCTCTCAGGCGCGTGATTCGATCATTCACAGATGCCGTGAACGCGCCCGTTCAGGAAAATCACAACTGAACGCGAGCAATTACATCAATGCCAGGATGTATTAACATTATGATAATTAACATTTATAAAATTTATTTAATTATAGCTAGAGTAATTTTGTATTGATTTGATGCTGTTTGGAGCAGAACATTTTTGTGAAATTGAGGAATATAAAGGCACAGACATGATGATTTGTGTTTGTTTTTGAAAGTGTGCAGTTCAAATCTGCATTCTTCAGCAGTGATCAACTGTTTCAGGTAATCTGTTCACTTATTCACAGTCTTTTAATATTTAATCAGAGGCTACAACACTCTCATTTCAGCTTTTGAATGAAATAGAAGTACTTCAATGTCAGGTTTAGACTAATTCATGTTAAATCAACTGGAGAAAATACTTGATGTTCTTTATATATGCATTTTTTTGCAATTGTTTTGTTGTTGCTTTTATTGTTTTGGCTATATATTAATGGTTACTTGCAATATTGAAATAAAACTATTGTAATATTATACATTAACTGAGATAAAATGAGCTAAAATGCAGCTAAAATCTCATGTTTGTAGATGGAGAACAGCCCTTTTCACCTCTTCCACATCTAATGGAGCACTTACTGCCACTTCATGAGGATAACAAGGCGCGGTTTAATTACGAACAAACACACTCAGAAGAGAGGAGTGTAACCGACAGGACGGACGATTCACAATGTTTTGATGCTGGAGACGTGTTTCTTATGCCAGAAACACCTGCTGAATCCCAACTGAAGCTGATGCAACCTTCCCAAACATCTGTTCGTTCTCCTCAGTCGCTTCGTTCGCTTCAGTATGAAGAGCTTGAGGAAAGTCGTCAATGGTTTCGACCAGCATTTGACTCTGAAGATCCTGGAAGATCACGAAACCTTCATTTCCCAACATCAATCCATCAATCAGATCCTCAGGAGGAACTAAACCACATCCCACAAGGCCGCCAACCTCCATCTACTCCTATAAATATCAAACCAGTAAATGTTTTCACACATATTAACCCTTTCCACGCACCTCATCTTAACCCTTCATGGCCCGTTCTAGTACCTAATTTCAACCCTGTAGCTTCAGCGCCTCATCAGAATCCATTCTGCCCCATTTACACGCCTCCACTACACTTTGACCCAAACCTCACCGCTCTAGTGGCTTGTGGGGATTCGACCGTCTCCTGTCTAGTTCTTCCACTGCACATGAACGTTTACCCGGTTTATCCCACACCATACCTGCCCTCAAACACACAGGCCTCGCTCTCCGGCGACTCCTCGGCTAGACGGTTTCCTGAAGATGTGTGCGACTCGTACGGACTGTGGCGGAGACTGCGTGAGACGGCGAGGGGCTTCAGCTCTGGCAGTCCAGACACTGAGGCTCTGGCGTGCTTCTTCATGTGAGAGAGAGCAAACACACACATTCACAATCAAATCGCACTGATATTGACATATTTATGGGTATTCTATAGTTTAGTTAAAGCAGAAGCATGTTATTGGGATAACCAGGAACTCATTATGAACAATAAAGGCCTGTTCACTCCAAGAATGATAACTATACCCATAAAGTTTTGAAAATCGCTAAAGACTGTATAAATGTTGGGTTAAATAAGGACAAACCCAGCGATTGGGTTAAATGTCTGCATAACCTGCTGGCAGTTTTATTTAACCCAACTATCATTTAAAAATTACTATATGTCTGGCTTAAAATGAACCCAAAATATGATGGAAATTAAAAATCAGACACATAAATACTAGAGGCAACAATATTAATCAAAAGGTGAACATTTATTAATAAGCAATTTAATAAATGTTCATTTCCAACCTATTTTAGGGCTAATTTTAGGTGAGCAATACAGTAATGTTTAAACAGTAGTTGAGTTAAATAAAACTACCCAGCATGTTGGTCAAACATTTAACCCAACCGCTGGGTTAAAACAACCCAATCACTGGATTTGTTCATTTTTAACCAAACATTTTGTTTTAAATTAATTGGTATTATTTCTTCATTGTTATGCATTAGTATTTTATTTATATTTATAGTAAATGTATGTATTTAAATATATTTATACACATCTTTACAAATGTTAAATTGTATATTTATTATTTTATTTTCATTTATTTATCATTATAATTCATACTTTTTCATTCTATTAATTGACTTATATATACAACCCGAATTCCAGAAATGTTGGGACGTTTTTTTTAAATTTAAATAAAATGAAAACTAAAAGACTTTCAAATCACATGAGCCAATATTTTATTCACAATAGTACATAGATAAGATAACAAATGTATAAATGGAAACATTTTACACTTTTATCCACTAAATGAGCTCATTTCAAATTTGATGCCTGCTACAGGTTTCAAAAAAGTTGGCCCAGGGGCAACAAATGTCTGAAAAAGCAAGACATTTTGAAAAGATTCAGCTGGGAGAACATCTAGCAACTAATTAAGATAATTGATATCAGGTCTGTAACATGATTAGCTATAAAAAGGGATGTATTAGAGAGGCAGAGTCACTCAGAAATAAAGATGGGCTGTGAAAGAGTGCGTAAAAAGATTGTGGGAATACTTTAAAAACAATGTTCCTCAACATAAAATCACAAAGGCTTTGCAAATCTCATCATCTACAGTGCATAACATCATCAAAAGATTCAGAGAAACTGGAGAAATCTCTGTGCGTAAGGGACAAGGCCGAAGACCTTTATTGGATGCCCGTGGTCTTCAGGCCCTCAGACGGCACTGATTGTATCAATGACATTACTAAATGGGCCCAGGAATACTTCCAGAAACCACTGTAGGTAAACACAATCCGCCTTGCCATCTGCAGATGCCAACTAATCCACTGTCGGTAAACACAATCCGCCGTGCCATCTGCAGATGCCAACTAAACCACTGTCGGTAAACACAATCCGCCGTGCCATCTGCAGATGCCAACTAAACCACTGTCGGTAAACACAATCCGTCGTGCCATCTGCAGATGCCAACCAAAGCTCTATCATGCAAAAAGGAAGCCATATGTGAACATGGTCCAGAAGCACCGTCGTGTCCTGTGGGCCAATTCTCATTTATAATGGACTGTTTCGAAGTGTTCTATGGTCAGACGAGTCCACATTTGACATTCTTGTAGGAAATCACGGATGCTGTGTCCTCCAGCGTGGTTTCAGCGTTCAGTTCAAAAGCCAGCATCTCTGACGGTATGGGGGTGCATAAGTGCATACAGTATGGGCAGCTTGCATGTTTTGGAAGGCACTATGAATGCTGAAAGGTAAATAAAGGTTTTAGAGCAACATATGCACACCTCCAGATGATTTCAGGGAAGGCCTGAGCAGGACAATGCAAAACCACATACTGCAGCTATTACAACAGTATGGCTTCATCATAGAAGAGTCCAGGTGATGAATTGGCCTGACTGCAGTCCAGATCTTTCACCTATAGAGAAAAATACGTTGATGACCACAAACTCTTCAGCAGCTGGAAACCTATATCAGGCAAGAATGGGACCAAATTCCAACACCAAAACTCCAGAAACTCATTACCTCGATGCCCAGACGTCTTCACACTGTTTTGAAAAGAAGAGGAGATGCTACACCATGCTAAACATGCCCCCATTACAACTATTTTGAGACCTATAGCAGGCATCAAATTTGAAATGAGCTCATTTAGTGGATAAAAGTGTAAAATTTCCCAGTTTAAACATTTGTTATGTAATCTACTGTATGTTCTATTGTGAATAAAATATTGGCTTATGTGATTTGATAGTCTTTTAGTTTTCATTTTATTCAAATTTTTTTTTAAAAAGTCCCAACATTTCCGGAATTCGGGTTGTATTTCATATTGCATATTTCATTCTTTTGTTGTTTGTTTTGGATTTTTTTTTAAATATTTGTTTACTACTCATTTATTATTTTTCATTATCATTCGCCACAGAAACGGCATCGAATCATTTTCAGAATCCTTCATACTTTAAATCACATGCGCTTACAATAAATCATGTCGAACCGTCGCTAATATACGTAGTTATCATTATAGTTATCATTCTTGGTGTGAACGGGTCTTTAATGCTCATTATTTGATAAAACATGTTTTGTTTATCTCTGTCTTAGGCATGTGATTCGCTCATTCGCTGTTCACAGTCCGGATCTCCCATTCACAGATGCCGTGAACGCGGCCGTTCAGGAGTGGAGGAAAATCTCAAACTTTGAACGAGAGCAATATTACATCAGTGCCAGGATGTGAGCTCAAAAATTCCTGAAACTAACATGATTTAGGAGTGTTAAAGAATTAATAATTAACATTTATAAAATGTTTTTAATTATACAATAATTGTGTATTGATTTGATGCTGTTTGGAGCAGAACTTTCGTAATTTTTAACCCCTTAGTTGCAGAAATGGTGGATTAGATCATGAACTACACATAATTATGTCTTTAAGAGGTTTTGTTTTATTTTGTTTAAATATTCCTCTAGGTTCATTGAGTTGGAAAATCAGGTCAAGAGCGTCAATAGAGCAGATGAAGATCAAACGATTCCTGCTCAGACAAGTCAGGATTTATTTTAGTGGCTCACATTTAATGTTTTATTTACTTGTTTGATTTTACATTCTAACCTAAACTGAAATAAACCATAAACGATGAACCCAGAGTTCTATCTGTCGCTCAGGTAATGTGAAGAAAACAAGAAAACGTTCTAACAAGGTCGCCCAAGAGCGGCCGGTTCAAGATCTCGCCGAGAGCGCGCTGACAGAATACTCACAGGTCATGGACGCTCTAGAGTCAAGGGTCAGCGGTGGGTCAGAGGTCACCGCAGCTGAAGAGGAGGATGTGTGTGCGCTGTACCTCAACGAGCTCTTCAACCACAGCAAATTTACTACTGAGGTCAATTAAAATACAAAAGCTTTAAAGGGTTAAAGAGCGAATCAGAACACCGTTGTCATTTTTAAGTGTGTTTTTCTCTCTTTCAGGCAGCTGTCGACGTGGACTACATCAGCTCTCTTCTCTCCGCAGATCACAACCTCACAGACGACCTTAAGGAAAATTCCCAGGATATGTTCTCCGGTATTATTCCGGAGCCAGTCGCCGGCTGCTCCGATTGGATTGACAATACGGTTTCTGAAGCACAGGTTCTGCCGTCATCCACCCCACAATGTGATTTCAGCACAAATCTTCAAGATCACATGATGCAGAACGTATTTCGGATGTCCACGCCACCAGAATTAGTGTGGTTACAGGATAACATCATGGAAAATGACGGCCAGAATGCATTTCATACATTAACCGAGGCCCAAAGTTCAGATCAAAGCATTTCCGTTCAAGAAACGATTCATTCTGCTCTCCAAGACTTCAGTCCAGAAGCTGATGGAAACTCTTCAGGACAAAAAGACGAGACTTCGTACAATGTTGAACTTGATTCCACCATCCAATCCAACAGTCTTCAAAACTACAAATCCCATCATGCAACATTTACTCATTCCATAAAACATCCCAAAACCCCTATGGATGGTGGAATGGAGCATAATGGAGAGAAAAACATGGTAGTCGGACAAAAAACAGTAAAAAGTACAAAAAAGAAGGGTAACATACATTCGGACATTCCCAACAATTCTCAGAGAGTGAGAAATAATGCAACAGAAACACAGACAAACATAAAGGAGACACCCGAGGAAAAGAACATAAACAGAAACAAAAAACAGAAAAGACAACGTAGAAGATGGAAACGGCGAAAGATCACGACACTCGATGAGAGAACAACCTCGAAACCAGGCAATAAAGATGGAAGGAGGTCGAAAACAGACCAAAGGCACAGAAAGACTCAAGACGGTCAACAAAGATCAGGAACCTCAACGAAACACGAAATAATGGTAGAAAGAGAGCAGCGTACGGATGTGACTGAGACGAGATCCTCCATGACGGACGGAAGGAGAGGGAATCTACGCCAACATGATGGACAGAAGACAGGAGAAAATTCACACAATGAGTTAAAGAGACGTCAAAGGCCGATAAAAACTGGCAGATCTGATGAAGCGAACAAAGAGAGAAAACGAATGACGGAAGCAGGAAGAAACAATGGAAAAACATATAGACGGGCAGAGAGCGGATGGCTAAAAAAGCAGCAAAAATTGGCCATTGTAGGGAATGGTCTCGTACATGAGACGCAGCCAAAACCCGTACAAACGACAAACGAAGACGGTTGAGAAGGTTCAAAAACAAAACAAGCTGGACGCACATAACCAAAAACCCACTTGAGACATAATAAAGCATATTAATGAAACATCGCGTCGTTATTTAACCCTCTGGTACACGGACAAAAATGAGCGATTCGTTTTTATTTCGATGTAATGAATGTGCTATAATATTTAATATTTTGTATTTTTAGGGGATTTTTTGGTACTAAATTATATTTATGGAATAGTTATGATCCATTTATTACATGTTAACCACATTTTGAACATAGATCTAAAAAATGAAATTTCCGACTTAAACTGTGGTAAATGTTAATATTATTTAATTTAATATTATGAAAAATGCACAAAAATACTATTTTCAAATTTGATATGAAATATATATTTTCCAAAACATGTTTTACTCTAAAATGGTGAGAAAAATCAAAGCCAGTCAAATTTGAGGTTGATATCTCAAAAAATGAGCTTTCAGTAAGAGTTTGTTTGGGTGCAGTACCAAATGATTCCACTAGAGTTAGTTTCCCATTTATTTCCATTGCGCTTATTTGTGTTTCAGGACCATTTAACCTTTTTGAATCATGTCAATGATTTTTTTGTGTTCGCATAGCAAATGCCAAAGCCTTTACCAAATTTCGTTCCATTCAGATTAAGTAAAAAATTCTAAAGAAAAAAACAAAACCTACAATTTTTCAGTCAAAAATGACCAAAAAGCACCAGAGGGTTAAGAATCGTAATATATTAAAGTATAAAATAATATGACACAATCTTTAGCAATAGAAATGTGTTTTTTCCATTATACAAAACTTAAAAAGACAAACATATGCACTTAAAGACGCAGTTTGTTTATATTCTGTATGTTCTTTGAGGTAGAAAAACAGAAAAAGAGCGATCCAACGACGAAAACGCATTCAAACCACAAACACATTTAAGGAAGGGAGACAGGAAAAGTCACGTTTTTAAGAATTTTAATATATTAAAGTATAAAATAATATGACACATCAGCTGAAGTCTTTGACAGTACAAATGTCTTTGGGTTTTCCAATATATAAAACTTAAAATGACAAAAATATACACTTTTAAATACAGATACAGATCCTGATCATTATAAAATATAAAGATATTTGTTTCAAGGCACATTCATTTAGTGGTATATTCTCACAGCATCATTCCCAGCACCAAGATTCACTTGAGAACAGGACAAAGACATCGTCACGGAAACGCTACCCTTTCACACAGCTTCACATCTCACACAGTCCACGTTCGTTATTGCACATATTCGTTATTCGACGCTCCTTAATCCGACTTCCTACCGGTCGCTCCGTAGCCGTTATAAATCCCATTGTTGTTGCCGTTGGCCTTCCCATTGGGAATTCCATTGTGATTTCCGTCAGCGAGCCCACTGGAGTGGAGATACTCCGTGAGGACTTTCTGATAAACTGGATGCGTCCTCAATAAGTCTTGCAGAGAAGCTTTAGGAGATGAACACAAACAATTAGCATTAGATACTAAAATGTAAACAATATCATCTCAGCTGAGTAAACATTAGGCTGCATTCAAAGGCCGAAAATGCCGGATTACACTCGCTTACTCGAATATCCAACAGTATAAAAAAATCTTTAATAAAGTGGTTCAAATGTTGACATATATCTTAAGAAGTGATTTAATTTGCCAACGCTAGCTCCGACCTTCTCGTCCTTCGAAGGATGCAGCCTCTGAATTGGGACACAGCTGGTGTTTTTACCTTCAGTAGGTCGCCCTCTGCTGGTCAGCGCCGAGTACATCTCTTCAATAGCATACTGCGGGATTCCCACCAGCGCCCCCATCAGGCCGGACAGATCATCTGCGTTCAGCAGCCCATCCTGGTCAGTGTCGTACCACTGCGAACAGACGAATATGATTCTAAAACTTTATATTTTTCACATGATTTAATTGAAAACAGGCATAATAAATTGTGGAAAACAAATCTAATTGTGATTTTTCTCATAAGAATTGCGAGTGCAAATATAAAAACTCGAGTGAAATGCATGATTTAGGTCAAAAATCATATTGCGATTATTTTATCATATACAGTACAGTCCAAAAGTTTGGAACCACTAAGATTTTTAATGTTTTTAAAAGAAGTTTCGTCTGCTCACCAAGGCTACATTTATTTAATTAAAAATACAGTAAAAACAGTAATATTGCGAAATATTATTACAATTTAAAATAACTGTGTACTATTTGAATATATTTGACAAAGTAATTTATTCCTGTGATCAAAGCTGAATTTTCAGCATCGTTACTCCAGTCTTCAGTGTCACATGATCCTTCAGAAATCATTCTAATATGCTGATCTGCTGCTCAAGAAACATTTATGATTATTTTCAATGTTGAAAACAGTTGTGTACTTTTTTTTTCAGGATTCCTTGATGAATAGAAAGTTCAAAAGAACAGCATTTATCTGAAATACAAAGCTTCTGTAGCATTATACACTACCGTTCAAAAGTTTGAGGTCAGTAAGAATTTTTATTTTTTTTTTTTTGAAAAGAAATTAAAGAAATGAATACTTTTATTTAGCAAGGATGCATTAAATCAATCAAAAGTGGCAGTAAAGACATTTATAATGTTACAAAAGATTAGATTTCAGATAAACACTGTTCTTTTGAACTTTCTATTCATCAAATAATCCTGAAAAAAAAATATTGTACACAAATATTTTGTACAATTGTACACATTAAATGTTTCTTGAGCAGCAGATCATCATATTAGAATGATTTCTGAAGGATCATGTGACACTGAAGACTGGAGTAATGATGCTGAAAATTCAGCTTTGCATCACAGGAATAAATTACTTTGTCAAATATATTCAAATAGAAATCAGTTATTTTAAATTGTACTGTTTTTACTGTATTTTTAATTAAATAAATGTAGCCTTGGTGAGCAGACGAAACTTCTTTTAAAAACATTAAAAATCTTAGTGGTTCCAAACTTTTGGACTGTACTGATATATAAAAAATATAAATATACATGTAAATATTTCTTAAATAAATACATGTTTGTGTGTATTTATATACTTTTATTTTGGATGCGATTAATCGTTTGACAACACTAAATAATAATAATAATAATAATTTATTGTTACAGAACAACAGTAAAATTGCAAAGATTTCATTTCTTTGCTTTCAAACATTAAACCACAAAGCTTTTATTTTGGTGGAAAACTGCAGCGAGAGCTTCTCGTTTGTTGACAACAGATTTATAAATGATTCTAATTACATATTTGCAGCGCATCTGACGACATAATCACATCGCACCCATTGTGATTGATAACTGCAGTCAGCCATTTGACGCTCACACACCTGCGCATTGTTAGAATTCTTCAAAAACACTGGAGCGTAACAGTGTGCACACGGCGAGTGCTAATTTTAGGCCCTGTCTATCAATACTTCCCAGCACTCTTATATAACGCACTGTAAAAACAGCCGACACCTCACAGTCAGAACAAACAGCTTGCATAATGAGTTAATGACGCGACACACCCGTGACACACACTCACCGTGAACGCCGTGTGTATGAGAGACTCCAGACTCCTGAAGCCAGACACGGCTGACACGCTCAGACAGACCTGCCTCATGTCCACCGTATCGTCCTGCAGACACAAACTAATGCGGTCAAACGCACAAATAACCGCTTTGGATGAAAGCGAATCTCACACACACACTACCTTTGAGTAGAACGAGCAGATCTTCACTGCCGTCGTTCTGTCCGTGAGCCCCAACAGAGAGGTCAGGTGATCGGCTGTTACCGTGGTGCTCTGGCCTGAGTGACAGCTGTCAATCATGTCATTCATCACGGTCTCCACTCGAGCATTCGTAAAACTGCGGATGAAAGAGTGTGAGACAAACGAGTGGAGAGATACTGAACACACACACACACACACACACACACACACACACCCGTGTTTGTGGAGCAGTTTGAGGGTTTCCTGAGCCGGAGGTTCCAGTGGAAGCGAGAGGTTTCCAAGCTTTTTAACAGGAAAACGTCCCTCCATCACATAATCAGTGGCAGGAACGCCGAGCGCTCTAGGAGAGAATATGAGGTCAGTCAAATAGAAATATTCCAGGTTAAATTCAATTTAGTATAATTATATAGTATAAATGTGTGTTATTTCAGCTGTAAATCATCCTGAACTTCTGTTTTAACAGGTCCTAAAACCGTCCATCTAAACTACGCAATTAGCTGAAATAACATAAAATATAAATATTAGATGAAAAACTTAAAAAGCTGAAGTTCTACAATTACTGAAGTGAAATAAAAATATATTTAATAAATAAAGCTAAAGTGAAAAATATTAAAAGAAAAATGGTAAAAGTGCATAAAATTATTACATTTTTACACTAAGATTAAACTGAAAATATAAAAATAAAATAATGCAAAATATTAATAAATACTATAATCGTAGTTTTTATAATTTTAATATAATTGAGATACTACTATAGTTTCATTTTAATACTTTATTTTTTTCAATTATAGTTATTCAAAGTTAGAATTTTTTTGTCATTTTTATTGTTGTTTTTTTTTTTTTTTAAATCTATATAATATTTATTTTTTATTTTAATACAAAGTTAAACTAAATGAAAATGAGAAATGTTCCCTTGCCAAATAGTTTAAATAAAATAAATTGCCATTTTTATTTTGTTTCAGTTAATGTTTACATCATTTCAAGAGACAAAAATGCTTTAATGGTTTATTTTTAGTTTATAATACTTTTGCACAAATAGTGAAATTTTGATTATACACAGAATATAATTTAAATCATAAACGCAGTATGTCATCTTCAGTGTGTGCAGCTCATGTTAATGTTTAATGGAGTACGGTACGTGATAATGTGAAACTCCACTGAAATCAGCGATCTATGTAAAGCGGTTCAAACCGCCACTCGTATCGTTCACTTCAGTTCTGACACCGAGCGTGTGTCTCGTGACTCACTTGGCCATGAGTTTCTGTAAATTCTCAGCATATAAGTCCGGGTTTTCCTTCTCCTGCTGTGACGGCGTGTAGACGGGCAGGAACTAGAACCAATCAGAGCAGAGAAGGATTACTGAGTGAGATTCTATTGGTCGCACTTGTAACGTCATGTCATTCAGATGAAGTCCGCCCACCTCCACAGTAACGCTGGTGTAGATCTGAGAGGTGGTGTGCCAGAGAGCGCCGAGCCTGAGGACGAAACCAGACCGTCAGAACAGCACGACCCGAAGACACGTCAGGATTAACCAGACGGATCAGACGCAAAGATTTTTATCAATTTATTCATAAATAATAAATAAAAATGTGATGTATAAAATAAAAATATATAATAAATAAAAATAATCTCTTCTTACCACGACAATCCTTTCCAAGTCCACCGAACTGTGTCCTGCAAAGATGTTGACGGCATGTTTTATATATCTGAAGTTCTTACATATGAGGATTTCAGTTTCAGTGAAGATTTAATGGTTAATTTGTGACTTGTGCTCTTTTATCCAATGAACCAGCTCTTCTCATCTATTTCAGCTCTCTGTGGTGCTCATATATAGTCATCGAGGGGTTTTCTGTTGCATAAACAAAGCTAATTTTAGCCTCAAGCGCCACTGAAGGCATTTGCTGCTCCAGACTCACCGGATCACTGGGATAGTGAAGCAAGACGGGCTGAACAGGAACTCCAGCCAGAAACGCACCTGTTGAGAGAGAAAGAGTCTGATGAAAACATGATATTCAATCAATGATCAATGATTCAATAATTAGAAAACAATTCTAATTCAAGTTGTCAAAGACATTCACTATAGATCAAAAAGTTGGTAAGATCTGTGTTTATTTTGATCAAAAATGCAGTAAAAACAGTGAAATATTATTCCAGTGTAAATCAGCTGTTTTCTATGTGAATATATAGTAAAGTGTAATCTATTCCTGTGATTTTCAGCATCATTACTCCAGTCTTCAGTGTCACATGATCCTTCAGAAATCATTCTGATATGATGATTTGATGCTCAAGAAATATTTATGATTAATTGTTGTCAATGTTGAAAACATTTTTTAGCATTCTTTAATGAATAGAAAGTTCAAAAGAACAGCATTTATTTGAAATAGAATCTTTTTTAACATTATAAATGTCTTTACTGTCACTTTTGATCAATATAATGCATCCTTGATGAATAAAGAAATAAAAACATATCTTACTGACCACAGCTGTGATGTCTAAACAGTGTGTGTGTGTGTGTGTGTGTGTGTGTGTGTGTGTGTGTGTGTGTGTGTGTGTGTGTGTGTGTGTGTGTGTGTGTGTGTGTGTGAGAGTGTTCGTACCTGGTTTGAATTTGATGAGAGCTCGGCCATTAGTTGTTGTTCCTTCTGGAAACATAAGCATCTGCCAAGAGAAATGGAGCACAAAATGAGATCAAACAGAACAGGACAGGTTACACAAGAGTCTCGGAGTGTGTGTGTGTGTGTGTGTGTGTGTGAGTAAGGCCCTATTTCTACCTGGTATTAAGATGCATTTTGGTCGACTCTAAATACAGGTGTAAACAAGGTGTAAATCCTTTTGAGTTTGTCCACTTTCAACCACTTCCAGAGGTAGTAGAAAACACATTCAAACAGCCGTTAAAGACGCCTGCTCTCCTCTTCCTGACCTAACGCATGACTTTATGGGAAGCGCTCTAGGCATCCCATATATTTACCCACCCATAGACCCTCCCCTCGAAGAAATCAGGACAGAAGTGGTTGAAAGTGGACAAAAGAGACGGATTAAAACACCAGGTGTAAAAGGGAATGTGTCTCCCTCGTCTACTTGTGATCCGACCGACCAAAACACATCTTAATGCCAGGTGGAAACAGGGCCCGAGTGTGTGTGTGTGTGTGTGTGTGTGTGTGTGTGTGTGTGTGTGTGTGTGTGTGTACCTGAGGCCAGCGGCCGTCAGACGTGACTCTCTCACAGATCTGAGACACACATTTCTTCCTGGATTCAGGGTCTTTCCGACTCACCAACACTGACTGATTAAACTCCAACAGCGCTGGACGGACACACAGATTATCGTAGATTTCAATAAAATGACCGTACTGTAGCTTGTTTATAGCCTACGTTTAGCTTCTGCTGACTTCTGAGTTGTGTTCATTTGTGAAAATTATCACAATGAGCAAAACATGTAAGAATCATAAACTTTTGAGCTTATTTTCTGCAGTGATCCAAAACCCAGAGGAAAGTTTTTTGTTGAGGGACAATATATGGTCGGCTTACAAAAATACGTCACCACTGCCTCACTTGACCTCACCTCCTATAACAGGTAGTTTGGAGTTCTCCGATCGCGACACAACGCTTGGCAGGCCCGTCGCACACAGCACTAGCATGTCCAAGAACCCGCTGTGAGGCGCCACCGCCAGGACTGGAGCTTCCTTCAGGCCCGCCTGACGCCCTTTGACTTTAATCCACAGGAAGCCCACGGTGAAGAAGACGGCCCGGCTGAGGAAGAGAATGATGTGATGGAAGAGCCAACGACGCCAACCCTGCACAGGCTCCGCCCGCTCCGCCTCCGACAGACCGGCCAATCGCAGGCGAGCGATGGGCCACATGAGCAGGAAGAAGAGGGTGGCGAGGGTGATGCGGATGGGAAACAGAACGACGCCCAGAATGGTTCCCTGAGAGAGACATCAGAAGCGTTTCATTGGTCATATAACAGTGATGATCAGTGTTGGGGGTAACGCATTACAAGCAACTTGATTTACGCAATCAGATTACTTTTTCAAGTAACTATTACAGTAACACATTACAAGTAACTCGAATTACGTGATCAGATTCCTTTTGAGTAACTAGTAAAGTAATGGATTACAAGTAACTCGAATTACGTGATCAGATTCCTTTTTCAAGTAACTAGTAAAGTAACGGATTACAAGTAACTCAAATTACGTGATCAGATTCCTTTTTCAAGTAACTAGTAAAGTAACAGATTACAAGTAACTCGAGTTACATGATCAGATTCCTTTTGAGTAACTAGTAACGGATTACAAGTAACTCGAATTACGTGATCAGATTCCTTTTTCGAGTAACTAGTAAAGTAACAGATTACAAGTAACTCGAGTTACATGATCAGATTCCTTTTGAGTAACTAGTAACGGATTACAAGTAACTCGAATTACGTGATCAGATTCCTTTTTCGAGTAACTAGTAAAGTAACGGATTACAAGTAACTCGAGTTACGTGATCAGATTCCTTTTGAGTAACTAGTAACGGATTACAAGTAACTCGAATTACGTGATCAGATTCCTTTTTCGAGTAACTAGTAAAGTAACAGATTACAAGTAACTCGAGTTACATGATCAGATTCCTTTTGAGTAACTAGTAACGGATTACAAGTAACTCGAATTACGTGATCAGATTCCTTTTTCGAGTAACTAGTAAAGTAACGGATTACAAGTAACTCGAGTTACGTGATCAGATTCCTTTTGAGTAACTAGTAACGGATTACAAGTAACTTGAGTTAAGTGATCAGATTCCTTTTGAGTAACTAGTAACGGATTACAAGTAACTCGAATTACGTGATCAGATTCCTTTTTCGAGTAACTAGTAAAGTAATGGATTACAAGTAACTCGAATTACGTGATCAGATTCCTTTTGAGTAACTAGTAAAGTAATGGATTACAAGTAACTCGAATTACGTGATCAGATTCCTTTTTCAAGTAACTAGTAAAGTAACAGATTACAAGTAACTCGAGTTACGTGATCAGATTCCTTTTAAGTAACTAGTAACGGATTACAAGTAACTCGAGTTACGTAATCAGATTCCTTTTGAGTAACTAGTAAAGTAATGGATTACAAGTAACTCGAATTACGTGATCAGATTCCTTTTTCAAGTAACTAGTAAAGTAACAGATTACAAGTAACTCGAGTTACGTGATCAGATTCCTTTTAAGTAACTAGTAACGGATTACAAGTAACTCGAATTACGTGATCAGATTCCTTTTTCGAGTAACTAGTAAAGAAACGGATTACAAGTAACTCGTGTTACGTGATCAGATTCCTTTTCGAGTAACTAGTAAAGTAACAGATTACAAGTAACTCGAGTTACGTGATGGGATTGCTTTTCAGTAACTAGTAAAGTAACGGATTACAAGTAACTCGAATTACGTGATCAGATTCCTTTTTCGAGTAACTAGTAAAGTAACGGATTACAAGTAACTCGAGTTACGTGATCAGATTGCTTTTCAGTAACTAGTAAAGTAACGGATTACAAGTAACTCGGATTACAAGTAACTCGAGTTACTTGTAATCCGTTACTTTACTTTGGATAAAAGCGTCTGCCAAATGCTTAAATGTGAGTTACGTGATCGGATTGCTTTTCAGTAACTAGTAAAGTAACGGATTACAAGTAACTCGAATTACGTGATCAGATTCCTTTTTCGAGTAACTAGTAAAGTAACAGATTACAAGAAACTCGAATTAGTAACTAGTAAAGTAATGGATTACAAGTAACTTGAGTTACGTGATCAGATTACATTCGAGTAACTAGTAAAGTAACAGATTACTTTTCATTTACAACAAAATATTTTAGATACTTTTCCAAATAAGTAAAGCAAGTTACTTTGTTTTCCCGTCTATTGACTGGCAGCTCTCCTGTTCCCATGTTAAGTGAAATCGTGAGTAAGTGCAGAGGTGTTGTGTGTGAACATGACAGATATTGTAGTTCTAGACTAAATGTGAGCATGCATTTACTCATCTCACTTGCACAAAAAAGATTCAGCATTCCTCAAAATGAATAACATCAGTGAAATGCAAAATCAGAATACTACGCAAACCTCCAATAACTAAATACGTTAAATAAAACAAATATTTTTAAGCATTTAATCTCACTTTATGTACTTGCTGCTACTGACCTTTGATGATTCAGTTAATACATTTACAAATACATTTGCACAAAAAAAGAACTTAAGTAATTACTAAGTAATGCAATTAATCATTTATTAATCATTACGCAATATTGTAATGCATTACTTTTCAAAGTAACGTTCCCCAACACTGGTGATGATGGAAACGTTCCCACAACTTCCACTAAGGTTTTGTAATGTTAAGATAAAATGTTCTTTAAATAACATTTATAGATCATTCTTTTAACATTATAAATATGATATCCGTTCTCATGGTGTTGAGACAAAACATTCTTAGAATGTCTTAATGATGTTTTTACTTGAAAGTTCTCAACGCTGAAAGAAAACATTCTAAGAACATCATTTTCAAACATCCTCATGATGTTATTTGTACTTGATAAGCAGTCAATGTTGGCAGAAAATGTTCTTAGAACAACATTTTCAGAACATCCTGAAGTTATTGATATATGCTGAAAGTATTTTTGGATTATTACAAATAAACGTTCAAAGAATGTTATACAGAGAGTAAAAATAAGGTTAGGATAATATTGTATCAACGTTATCGTAACCTATTCTAATCACAACAAGAAAACTGGACATTTGAGCAACATTTATATCTGGAGCTGGTAGATTACAACACATTCAAAGCAGTTTGGACCAGCAACAAACAAGTTTCCAAACATTTGCAGTTTTCTTTGAAAGTATAAAGTCATAATTAGAAAGGAAATACTGAAGCGTGTTCAGCACATAAAATTCACCAAGGTAACATAGTTTCTGCCAAAATACCATAGTTACTACAGGCCATATTAAATAAACACGGGACTTTCAAATGGTGTAAGATCAAAACAAACACAAAATGCTGCAGTTTGGTTGCTGCTAGGTTACATCACAACACCAAACCAAACGAGATATGATTCACATTTATTTGTATAGCGCTTTTCACGATACATATCATTTCAAAGCAGCTTTACAGAGAATGTCAACATTATAATTTAGAGAATGCATTAAGCTAATGATGTAATAATTTAGGCAATTAATTTACAATCATTGTTAGCAATTTAATTGAAGGTAGAAGCAATGAGCTCCTGGAAAAATGAATTGCATATTAACAATAATTAGGATATATAGAATGCAGTTGACATATTTTGATTTTGCAAAATATTTAAAGCACAAACATCTCTTCCTTTAATCAAAATAAACAGATAGTAAATAGTAGTTTTGACAACAATCTGAAAATCTGCATTTACACATGATTACATTATTATTTTATTCTATTGACAGACATAATTTTTACAATATGAAATAATAACAAATCTGCAAATAATTGTGATGGACAAAAAAAAAAAAAAATAGTGTGTTTATATTTCCAATGTACTGTGTTTAATATAGAATATTTTAGCACAGATTTGCCCTTCCAAGGATCATATTTAGGGATCTTTGGCACCAAAAAGTTTGGAAAGCCCCGTTTAAAAATGACACCAAACCTTTAACAGCGACAGTATCAAACTAACAGTTTTATTGTAGCAACAATCACTGCAGAAACATTAGGCAGTATTGGTCAGAAACTTCGGTTACCATGGTGATTTTCGCGATACAAATGTAACTTTCGCACACACGTCAGTGCGCGTTCGATCGAACACATGGCGCTGATGATCTCACCTGAACCCGCTGAGCAGCTGTTAGAGTCACTTCATGAACGAACGGATGAGGAGTCTGTCCTTTACCCTTCAACATCCTCGCGAACACACACTGATTCTGAAATACTCGCTGCGTTCTCGGAGAACGGCTAAGAATAGCGTGCACAAGTAAAGGAGTGAATAAAAAGTTTAGATGGCGGTGACACTAAAACAAACTTCCAAGGGTATTTGTGAGAAACAAACTCACTCCCATCTAAAAAAAAAAAACAAAACAAAAAAAAAACAGTAAAACTAGGACCTGATCGACCTCCGAGTACACACAGACCTAACTAAAGTAACTGAAACTGGAGATTTACACGCTTAAACCACCCCGCCCCCTAAACACACACCACATTTGACCCCGCCCATTAAACGCATAGCATTCCTTTAGCCCCGCCCAACAAAAGAAACACTCATCACACTCCCACAACACAACAGGTTTCTCTGAAGAAAGAGAAATTAACTTACTTGTTCCTATTTTTAAAGGATAATCAAGAAGGTTATAAGAAGCTTACAGGTTCTTATATAGAACTTTTAGGGGTTCTGTTATGGAATCATTTTATGAATTTGGCTTTAATTAAGTTGGCCTGAAAAAGCCAACTTACTGTTATGCTATTTTCTTCTGAGACTAAAATTTCCAACTCTAACTGCTAGAGCTTTAACTCTACATACTCCAAACTCGGGTCAGATCTTCAGACTGTTCTGACTTAGTGTGCTATATCTTTTCTAACTGATCGGACTTACGGTTTTCCTAAAAAAGACTGTTAAAGCTCGGAAAAATCCCATTGACTTTCATTGACGGAATGTTCAAATGAGCCAAGAATGAGCCAAACTCCAACTCAAAATTCAAATTTAAACTACGGAAGCCCATTAGACTCAAAAACTCAATTAGACTCAAGTGCCATGTACTATTTCTAATCCATTGAAACTCATCTAATCTATCTATCTATCTATCTATCTATATCAAACTAAATCTAGCAACACCCTATCAACCACCCCAAGTACCCTAGCAACCGCATAGCAACACCATAGCGACCACACAGAGCACCCTAGTACTCTATCAAAAACTGAAAACTTTTAAAACTGCTTCAAACTTTCTGGACCGGCTTTTTCAAGCCAACTTAAAGTTTGTCTCGATAAACTTTTTTTTATCTAGTTTATTTTGTCATTTTTATTTTATTAACAGCTTGTATATGGGCCATTCTTGGTGCAAATGCTCCAACAACCAAAAACATATTTCAAAAGCATTTAAGTATTCAAATGTTAGATGTTTACTAAGATCCTTCTATTATCTATTATATATATATATATATATAAATCAACACACATAAAATAAACACAATTTTAGTACAGTTATGCAAATCATTAGCGTTTTAATATGTTTTAGTATGTGAGTTAAATCCGGTCATGTGATGTGGTCACTACCAGCACATTACTGTCACTACCGAAACATGGATGTTTTGTCAGAAATAAAGTATATTGAATGATCAGCTAAGATGTTATTATAGTGTTTGGTTCAAACTAATGAATCCTTCACTTTGAAATCAGTTTGATAAACTTTTACAAAAGAAAGATTGGATTCAAAATACAACAAATATCATAAATTACACTTGAAATATTGATAAAATTGTTACAATTACCCGTGCAAACTTTTTAATAAAATAGCAAAAAATATATTTAAAAGGTAGATGTAAACCAATTCTCAACAGGTCAATGTAACTCTTCTTATTAACTTATTTATTATTGTTTTTCAGTTGTGACAAATTTAGGAAGAGGAAAATATTCCAAAACTTTCTGAAAACACAATGAGAATTAACTGCACAATTACTAGAAATGTGAATCTTGAAAATTGAAAATGTGTGGAAAAACTGTTTCCAACTCTGACTTTGAACCAATTCTGTAGAAAAACTCATATAGAACCTTTTTTGCATAAAGAGTTCTTTAAAACTGATTCAAGAACCCTAAAAAACCCTCTGAACCTTTTCTGAAGTGAAACATGATGTTTTAGCAGCACATTTTCACATGAAGAATTTTGTTTGCCTTTCACAAGAAAAATCAGTGAATTTGTTTAAGGAAATGTCATTAAAGCCACTTCAGAATGATGTAAATATGATCTCGACACTCAACTATGTTTATCTTAAAGTTCATTGACTCCAGAAAAAAATGTTTGTGGGCTGAGAGAGAACTAGTTTCCATTCTTACACAAGATTCATTTCTGGGCTTTCAAAAGAAAAAGTGAACACAGCATTAGCAGAGAGAGAAACCCGTCGGTCAGGATGAGTCTTCATTGTTCTGTGGGTGGAGACCCTCGTTTACAACACTGTGACAGAAACTCCAGCGTTTATAAATGATGAGAGATCTGCTCCACAGACGTCAGATACTCATCAATAAATCATCTGAATAATCTCTTGTTTTAAATATACATCTGTCAGACAGTGTGAGAGCCGTCAAACAACAGAGGAACGTCAGAGACGCTGCTGAACCAGCAAATCAAGTTCAGCTCTCAGTCACCGCGTGAAACGAGTTCATGTAACGCTTCGCCACTCTGAAACTCCATTAGTAAATCATTCACAAATAATGAAGCCTTCTCTGACAGCATCCAGAGAAACTTACTGAAACGCTGACTTATTTCAGCAGATAAAATGAGCATGACTTTTAAACTCTGACTTTCATAATGGTATTTTTTAAGCTGATTTTGATACGACAAAAATCGAATTCTTATTGTTTTTCCATTTGAATTTGGGGTCAAAGATCAGCGCTCTCCCCTAAAAGTGATCGTTCAGACCAAACCGTAAGTCAGAGACTTAAAACATTGAGGGATGATAGTTCCCCCCGTCTACAATGCCACTGAGGCTCGTCCCAATCGGCCTGAGGGGGGCGCTGCAGTGGCGAAAAGTTTACAAACGAGTCCTAGGTTTATCGCCAGATCAAAACCAAACAAGTGCGGAAAGATTCTCGAGTCTGACTGTCAATAGTTATTGGAAAAAAGTTGAAATTTCAATTTACGTCTGCAACGGGACGCCGAAACGTTTGGAGTGGGCGTGGCCACTTTTACTAAAATGGCTGTCGCTCTTGAACAGAATGAGATAATTTCACCAAACTCGTCTTTAGTTGTGTGAAAAAAATGTGGAGAATCGGCCACATGGTGGTGCTATAACATGGAAAAAACATAAAAATGGCTATAACTACTCAACCCTAAGTCCGATTGACTTGGCATGCAGTGTCTTTGTCCAAGCTTCCGCGATCATCTACGAGGATATTCACGTATCCCGAAAAACATGGCAGCGTCGGCCAATGAGGTTCGAGCTGCTGTCAGATAAAGTTAATGGAGGCCGATCGGAACGAAACTCGCTGGGACGTTCAAAAAAAGAAACACAGGCCACCAGGGGGCACCGTTGCATTTTTCAGGCATGTAAATGTTTGCATAGAACACAATTTTTTCACACATGCAAGATGGATCCCCTCATTCTGAACAACTTTCGCTTCTAGGACCGCCGCTGTCAATCAAATCAATCGGTAAACATTGTCGATTATTTAACTACGTTTGTGAACTAGTCTTAGGTTTGGTTCCGATTCCGACAGTGCAAAAAAAAAATTTCTCTGGAGTCTGATTATCAATAATTATCAAAAATAAAGTCGAAATGTTCAAAGAGGGCGTGGCTACTTTTACTAAGGCGGCTATAACTTGTGAACAGAATGAGATAATTTCACCAAACTCAGCACACCTGTACGGGCTCGGCCTGTGGACATGGCGACTGGCCACTTGGTGGCGCTATAAAATAAAAAGAACAGAAAAACGGCTATAACTACGCAACAGTCTGTCCGATTGACTTGAAAACTGGCATGCAGCGTCTTTGTCCAAAGTGGCGCGATTGTCTTCAAGGACATTTGCGCATCTTGGAAAAACACGTCAGCCAATGAGTTACAAGCAGCTGTCAGATAAGGTTAATAGAGGTTGATCGGACTGAAACTCACTGGGCCTGTTTTACTTGCAACCCTAGAGGCCTGTGAGAAATTCAATAGAAATCAACCTCTAGGGGTTGACTTTGTGTTTTTCACATGCGTAAAGGATTGTGTATCACTCAATTTTTCGCACACGCCCACATTCTGAGCAACTTTGCCTCTAGGACCGCCACTGTCCATCGAATCAATCATTAGATATTGGAGATTATTTCAAAAACTAACTTTCACAAACTAGTCCTAGGTTTTTCGATAAAACTAAATAAAACCACAACAGTAAAATTCTCTGGTCAATAATTATCAAAATATATTAAACTAATATAAAATATTACCAAAATCAGGGTCATTTAGAAAATGGGTGTGACAAAATGTACTCAAAAGCCAATAAATCCAAAACAAAAACTCACAAAATTAGGTGAACATATGATTACCTAATGAAATATAATACCTTCTTACATGCTTAAAGGCCTTAAAGCGCTTGAACCCCGATAAATACTGCTCGCAGCTACATTTACATATCCTTTTAAGCTACACTTTTATATTACATTTTAATATGCAAAAAAGTTCTTATTGTTTTCTCATTTGCATTTGGGGTGGAATATGACTATTTATTAATAAAACTGAATTAAATTATGAATAATTCACTATTAATGTAGATATATATTTATTTTAAGCTAAAATTTTATATTAAAATACTTTTTAATATCATTCTTATGGTTTCCTCATTTGCATTCAGGGTGAAATATGATGCGTTTTTTGTTTTATAATAACCTAAACATCAATGACAAATAATTCACTTAAAGGATTAGTTCACTTTTAAATAAACTTTTCCTGATAATTTACTCACCCCCATGTCATCCAAGATGTTCATGTCTTTCTTTCTTCAGTCGAAAAGAAATTAAAGTTTTTGATGAAAACATTTCAGGATTTTTCTCCATATAGTGGACTTCAATGGACCCCAGACGGTTGAAGGTCAAAACGAGGCTTTAAACGATACCAGACGAGGAATAAGAGTCTTATCTAGAGAAACCATCGCTCATTTTCTAAACAAATACAACTGTATATGCTTTATAAACACACGTTTCTCTAGATAAGACTCTTATTCCTCGTCTGGTATCGTTTTAAGCTCCTTGAAGCTGCACTGAAACTGTAATTTTGACCTTCAACCGTTTGGGCTCCAGTGAAGTCCACTATATGGAGAATAATCCTGGAATGTTTTCATCAAAAACCTTCATTTCTTTTCGACTGAAGAAAGAAAGACATCAACATCTTGGATGACATGGGGGTGAGTCAATTATCAGGAAAATTTATTTGAAAGTGAACTAAACCTTTAAATCAAAATTCAACAGTCAAAAGTGAAGTAAAAAGTCCATATTTCCACATCCAAGCAGCAAAACATTAAACAAACTTTATTAATTTGAAGCACTAAACAGAACAAAAAACATAAAAGATCTCCGTTAAACACAAATTACAAAGTATAACTTAATTATCAGTGTGTGGGGTTAAAAATGTTAATGTTACATATGCAGCGCGTGTGTGTGTGTGAGTGAGTGAGTGTGTCACATGACCATTCCTCCGCCCATGATCTCCAATCTCTGTGGACAAAACAGACACAGGTCAGAAAGCACATGTATGTGAATATGAACACAGCCTCATGTATTATTCACGTACCTGAGGCGGCTCTATGAACGCCAGCCAATCAGAGGAGTGTGTTGGGAGGAGCCCCATTGATTGACACTTATAGATGGCGAGGGCGGAGCCGAGCAGGTTTCCGATGAGATACACCAAACCCTGCAGCCACTGCTGACTCGAGCTCTCCAGCAGCTTGAACGCTTCAGACAAACACGATGAATGAGCGTGAGAGGATATGAACTACGACAGGAAGACTGCAGAGAGGCGGATACTCACTGGCTGACATGGACATGAGCGCCTGGATGGGTCTCCACGCCATCATACACACCATCATGATGGGGAATATGGAGATGGTGTTTCCAGACATGTACATGATGAAGAGGTTCATGGGAATCTGCTTCAGCGGTCCCAGAGCCACGTCCCAGCATCTCTACACACACACACACACACACACACACACACACACACACACACACACACACACACACACACACACACACGCAGTGCTGCAGCTGTTTACAATGAAATTAATGTACTAGATTGTGTTTCCATATTTATTCTATAACATTTTGTAGTTTGACAACATTTACCTCTTAATTATCCATCATTTATTTATATATAAAATTATAGAAATGTGTGGAAAGTTTGAAAAGTTTTGAAGGGTTTACTCAGTCAATAAAATGTTAACGTTCTAACGCACTGCTAACATGATTTAGCATGTTTAACATGTTGCAAGCATGTTTCTAAAATGAATAAGTAAATTGCTAGCATGATTATCATGTTTTCTAACATGAATTAACACATTGCTGGCATATTTTATCATTGTTAGCATTATGTAACAGATTGCTAACATGCTACTAACATGATTAAGCATGTTTAACATGTTGCTAACATTATTTATCGTACAAACATGTTTTTAAAATGAATTAATAAATTGCTAGCATGATGTAACACATTGATAACATGATTTGACATGCTGCTAGCATGATTATCATGTTTCTAGCATGAATTAACACACCATTACCATGTTTTTGCATATTTCTAACATGAATTAACACGCTGCTGACATGATTTAATGTTTAACATGTTGCTAGCATAATTTAACATCCTGCAAGCATGTTTCTAAAATGAATTAGTAATTTGCTAGCATGATTTAGCACATTGTTGGCATTATTTATCGTTGCTAGCATGATGTAACACATTGCTAACACGATTTAGCTCGCTGATAATATGATTTGATATGTTTCTAGCAAGAATTAACACACCATTATCCTGTTTTCGCATGTTTCTAGCATGATTTAACACATTGATAACATGTTTTAACATGCTGATAGCACTTTGCACTTTGTTAACATGTTTCTAACACGAATTAACGCATTGCTAGCAGGATTTAGCTTACATGTTTTAAAGTTGCTAGCATGATGTAACAGATTGCTAACATGCTACTAACATGATTAAGCATGTTTAACATGTTGCTAACATTATTTATCATACAAACATGTTTTTAAAATGAATTAGTAAATTGCTAGCATGATGTAACACATTGATAACATGATTTGACACGCTGCTAGCATGATTATCATGTTTCTAGCATGAATTAACACACCATTACCATGTTTTTGCATATTTCTAACATGAATTAACACATTGTTAACATGTTTTAACACGCTGCTGACATGATTTAATGTTTAACATGTTGCTAGCATAATTTAACATGCTGCAAGCATGTTTCTAAAATGAATTAGTAATTTGCTAGCATGATTTAGCACATTGCTGGCATTATTTATCGTTTGCTAGCATGATGTAACACATTGCTAACACGATTTAACACGCTGCTAGCATGATGTAACATGTTTCTAGCATTAATTAACACATTGTTAACACAATTTAGCAAGCTGCTAATATGATTTGATATGTTTCTAGCAAGAATTAGCACACCATTATCCTGTTTTCGCATGATTCTAGCATGATTTAACACATTGATAACATGTTTTAACATGCTGATAGCACTTTGCACTTTGTTAACATGTCTCTAACATGAATTAACGCATTGCTAGCATGATTTATCTTACATGTTTTAACGTTGCTAGCATGATGTAACATTGCTAACATGATTTAACATCCTGCTGACATGATCATCTCGTTTCTAACATATATTAACACATTGTTAGCAGGTTTTCACGTTTCTAACATGAATTAACGCATTGCTAGCATGACTTAGTATGTTTCTAGCATGAATTAACATATTCCTAACATGTTCCTAGCATGATTTAGCACTCTGTTAGCATGACAGACAGATAGAGTATAGGACACACTCACCTTCTCCACCAGATTGCGGTCGGCTTCCTGTACGCTGGTGTCCGGGACGGGTTTATCGGAGTATCCCACTGGATACATGACATCTCCGTCTTTACTCTGCCTGTCACTGCGACTCCTGCAGACACAAAGAGTTTCCTGAAATCTGTTTGCGCGTGTTAAACTCAGCACGGTTGCCAGGGCGTTGCTATGCGGTTGCCCTGGCGTTACCGTGGTGTAGCGTGTTGAAGCACCTGCTGTTGCCCAGACTCAGCTCTATGGCCCACTTCATCCTCTTGGTCGCGGCTCCGCCCCTCGTCGACAGAGCTCCGCCCCCCTGACCGCCTGGTGACGTCATCCTGAGAGCAGCAACAGACACCCAATTATGAAACTTAATATATATATTTTTTAATTTCAATAATTTCTAAGACTTTAAACTGCAAAATCAAATATATTTTAGATTTATTTAGATATTATTTAAATATTTACTTTGTATTATATTACTAAACCAATAATATTACATGTTATTAATAAATAATCAAATAAGAAGCAGTATTTTTGATGATTTGTGAGTGACACCATGTTTGTTTCGTTATAATGTTCATAAATAAGGGCCAGAATACAAATATTCTCGATCCAAACAGTATTAAGTTAATTAACGCAAAATTTGGATAAAAATAAATATGCAGGAACATAGCCAATATATTGACGTTTGGTCTTAGAATAATATATTTATATATAGTATGTTTTATATAGTGTTTTAATTAACAATGAGAGCGCTGTATTGTCGAAATAATGCTGATGTCGATGATCGTCAGACTCTCACCTTCAGAAGCTCGTCGAGAATAACTGGATGTTGATCTAGAGCAGTCAAAGATCAGACTGATTCAGATATGATGAAGAAAAATGAAATAATTCACTATCAGAAGCGCTGCTGCTCTGCACAGGAACCTGCAGATGACGTCATGCGGACAGCAGCACTTCCGTCCCCGCCGAGATGACGCTCCAGCCGGAACGAACGTCACTGATCGATATTCTCAATAACTGGATACAAAGAGAGATATCTCAATTTTTGGAAGAGTTTTATTGACTAAACTTACTAAAAGAATGTAATACTGCATTATTTAACTTTATTTTGAAAAATAAGCATCACTATATTCACAAAAATTATTTAGTTATTAAATATTATTGACTTGGAAATAATGAATAGTGTTTTAAAAACTAAACTGCTTATGGTTTACTGTCTCTTCTTCAGTATTTGGGAAAGTAGGTGGCTTGTAATTTTTAATTAGTTGTGACTTTGATTTGTCCAAATTACCTCTTAAATTGTCTGCTTTCCATCAAAAAGATCTCCTGTGTTTGGAAATGAGCATTTTCTCACAACTTTAGTCCACACAAAACTTGTATTTGGAACAATAGTTTTATTTTGCACCATAACAAATCTTTATTTTATGAAAACTGGTTTCAATATAACATTTCTTCCATATTGCACATGATGGACTGTGGTAATGTTCTCAGTTACAGTGATTTTTGTTTAAATCATGGGTTTGTCTGTCATCCTAAAGAGTTGTAAATGCCAGACCAAAAACATGCTATTATTAGTAAAAGGGATTCTTTCACATTACTCTCTCCCAACTCCTTGTCTTTATTAGGGATCATAAATGCAACAACAAACATATAAGAAGTGTTTTCATTGATAAACTTCATCCAAATCGAATTAAACGATATTATGTTTTCAAAGATTTTAACCCTAAAGAGGTGAAGGAAATGAGACTGAATTATCTTACCTTTCCAAGTCTCCCTAAAATGAAAGAACTTCATTTTAAAATAATAAATGACATATATCCATCTAAATTCCTCAAATCAAAATCTGATAGTGGAGAAAACTCTCCTCAGTTCTGTGAAATTGATATTGAAACCACTGAACATATTTATATTTTTTATTGTAATTATTCAGAGTTGTTTTGGTCTCAGTTGTGCAGTGAAATGTCATGTGTAATGTGTAAAAATTCAGTTTGGTGTGCTTAATAAAGATTGTTCACAACATTACTTGAGTAACAACCTTTTTGAAGTTGCTAAATATTTCATTCATAAGTGTAGACTTCTGAAAACCTTTCCTCACTTTTATAACGAACTTAAAATTGTTAATTCTCGGCTTCTCTTGATGCCCTTTCAAAAGAAAAGGCTACTAGAGCTAAGTGCCCTATAACTCATTGCTACCTATTGTAAAAACTTTTCTATAAATGCTTTTTATTATTATTATTATTATTAATTTTACTGTATTTTTTTATTTTTTGTTCTTCATTGCCCTTTACGACTGTAAATTTTATGTAAAACTTCATTGTTACATATTGTAATTGCAACTGCCTGCCTTTGAGAATTGTTAATATTGTTTGTTCAATGCCTATTTTGTTTATATGCTATTAATAAAAAAGAATGCCGACTATTATATACAGACAAATAATGTTTGTCTTTATTTTTTTTAATAAATATTAAGATATTTAGATATTATTTAAATATTTTACTATTTTGTATTGTAGTATTGATGCCCATCATCTATAGTCAATATATTATATACACATTTCACTGATGGACGCCCAATAAATATGCAAATTAATAATTTTTAACATTTCTCTCCAAGACTAAATTTGTATTTTTAAATGCTAAAACTGGACATTTAGATTTTTTTTAAACGTTTATTTGTATTATTTATGTATTTATGATTTTAATAAATAAAAACATTACTTTTTAATGTTTTATTAAAAACCTTTTATTAATCTAATATTTTTTCTCTAAAACTAAATATTTATTTTTTAAATGCCAAAACTGAATATATTGATATTTAGATATTATTTTTTACTTTTATTTGTATTTTACTAAACAAAAACTTTACTTTATAAAACAGTATGTTATTAATAAAATAATCAAATAAGAAAAATAATTACATAAAATAATCATTTAAAATAATAATTTTGATTATTTGTAAGTTGTTTTGATAATAATATCCTTAAAGTAAAAGGGTTTTTTTTCCATCAGAGAAGATAAAACGACAAAAGACGGGATACACTTCATGATTAGTTTTATAAAAGTAAACATTTACATTTGTAATCATACATATACTGTGTTAAAACTAAGACATCTTTTCAAATATAACTATTTACAGTTTCATGCTTTCCTCTTGTGAAACACACACACACACACACACTCTCTCACACACACACACACACACACACACACACACACACACACACACACACACACACACACACACACACACACACACACACACACACACACACACACACACACACACACACACACACACACACACACACACACACACACACACTCTCTCACACACACACACACACACACACACACTCTCTCACACACACACACACACACACACACACACACACACACACTCTCTCACACACACACACTCACACACACACACTCTCACACACACACACACCTACACACACACACACACACACTCTCACACACACACACTCTCACACACACACACACACACTCTCTCACACACACACACACACACACACACACTCTCACACACACACACACACACTCTCATTTGTAGAGGCTGAGCTCAGGACAGTGGTACAGACACATGTACGCGTCACACAGTAAGCGGCGGACGGGATCTCGGAGCGAGGCGGCGTCGAGTCGAGCGAACTCGTCCGCGGACAGACTCAGGTAACGGCCCACCTCGGGACACGCTCGCACCTGCGGCACATTGAAGCCGTTCTCTCCTCCTGCACACACACACACACACACACACACACATGAAGGAAACAGAAAGAACGTGAACATCACCGAACTCAAGCGAAGCGTTACCCTCTCTGTCGGCCATGCTGTCGAAGAAGAGCCAGTCCGTGGGTTCGGGGCCGTGTCTGACGAAGCTCACGTAGTGGCTGGTCTCGATGCAGGTGACGGCGAACAGATCCATGCGCTGCCGGGCCCCGTGAACCGGCCCTTCCCACGAGCCCCGCGGCACTCTGATCTGCGTCGGCTTGTGCGTCTGCCGCTTCTTGTGTGTGTGAACCTGTTGGAGACACGCGTCACGTGAGCGGTGTGTGTGTAGCTGTCACATCGCGTGTGTGTGTGTGTGTTTACCTGTGTGTTACAGGTGCTGCAGTACTGCTTTAACTGGCCGGGTGTGATGTCAACATCCTCGTAACACTGAAGACACTCCCACTGCGCCACCGACTGACAGATACTGCACTGACGCAGAGCTACACACAAAGCAATTAACAGTGATGAAAAATAATACATTAATATATTTTAAAACAAATTCTTAAAACAATAAAAAAAAAATGAAATAAAATATTTCTAAATAAACATTTATACCTTTATTTATCCAATTTATATGCATTTATTATATAATAAATACATAATAAACAACAATCAAGAAATAAAGGTAATTGAAATAAAAATATTAAATAAATATTAAATAAAAATGTCAATAAAATGATAAAATAAATAAAATAATAAATAAATATTAAATAAAAATACGACAATAAAATACTAAATAAATATCGAATAAAACATGAAAAACTATAAAATAAATATTAAATAAAAATATATAAAATGGTGAAAAAATAATGGGGGAAAAAATCAATGAATGAAAATGAATATTTAGATTTATAAAAAATATTTAAAAACTAACAAAAATATTGTATTTTTATATGAGTCAATGAATAGAATAATCAAAATGTATGAATGATTATGAATAAATAATAACTAAAATATTTTAAATAAATAATAACAAAAATAAAATATATGGAATAAAAGAAAAATGGTTTCATTATATAAATTTACTATAAAATAAATGCATAATATACTAAAGAATAACAATAAAAAATAAAGGTAATTGAAATTAAAAAAATAAAACCATGACAACCAAATGATAAAAATAAATATAATAAATATAATGAATAAATAACAAACAAATAAAAACTAACAAAAAATATTTTATTCTTATACGAGTCAATGAATAGAACAATTAACTAACTAATTAACTGACTAAATAATAAACAAATATTTTTTTTAAATAAATAAAAATCAAAATGTTTTTATTATATACATTTACTATTAAATAAATGCATAATATACTAAAGAATAACAATGAAGAAATAAAAATATTAAATAAAAAACATGATAATAAAATTATAAAGTAAATAAATAATTATTTATTTTATATAAAAATTAATTATTGAAATGGGGAAAAAATAATGGGGGAAAATAATCAATGAGTGAAAATGAACAGTAAAAAACAAAAATATTTCATAACACATTATATATATGTGAACATGGAGAAATGATTATGAATAAATAATAAACAAATTAAAAAAATAAATTATATAAAATGTATGAATGTACAAATATATACTAAAGAATATGAATGAAGAAATACAAATATTGATTAATTTTAAAAATATATATAATCATAAATAATGATGATGATTGATCACTTTATAAAGATAAATAAAGTGGCGCTCACCCTCATCCAGCAGGTCAGTGACGTCGAGGGTCAGCGAGGGCAGAATGGCGTCAAACATCTTGAACTCTTTGCCGAATCTGGGCATGAGGAGCGGCAGACAGGACGGAGCCTGAGGAAACAGAGACGCTCCAGAGATTCGCTCTCGACAGAGACAATAACACGTGTGAGGATGTGAACCTGTGCGTCACCTCTGTGAGCTTCAGGCCCGAGTGCATGAAGGACGACTCCAGCAGCGCCTGAACGCTCGCCACGCGCTGCAGCGCCGCGGCCGGAGACGAGAGCGGGATCGGGGAGAGGGGCGGAGACGCGCACACGGACACCGGAGAGACGAGAGGAGACGCCGGAGACGCCGAGACAGACGGAGGGAAGAGCTGATAGATGAAACACTCCTGCGGCTTCTGACTCACAGACCTGCACACACACACACACACACACACACATCCACCATCATGATTGGTGTTTGGGAAATGCCCCGCCCCTTACCATAACCGCCAGTTCACCAACTCAACCAGGCCCCGCCCCTTTATTTTGGGCAGGAATTAATTAAATAGAGACACAGACAGACGGATGGATGGATGGTCACCTGATCTTCAGAAGTGGTTCAACCCGGAGAAGCAGGAAAAGCTGGTTGAGGAATTCCTCCGGATCTGAACACACACACACACACACACACACACACACACACACACACACACACACACACACGCACACACACACACACACACACACACACCAGCTGTTAAATGAGTGAAGCTCACAGATGCTTGAGAACTGGAAAAGTAAGATAATTTCTCAGTATTATGTACAACAGAGCATCATTATTAATCTGTTCACTTCAATAAATTAACAAATTAAGATTACAGGACGATTTCAGACTGATTTAAGGTCAAATAATTATACTGTCAACACGTGTCACATGTATTAAATAAAGAAGCCACTAACAGTATATAGTGAATCTTTAAAACTATATGAAAATGCCAATGTCTATATGTGTGTGTGACAGAATATACAAGCATAATTACTTAATTATATATTAAAAAAATGATAAAACATTAATGAAATCATAAGCAGGTGAAATATGGAAAGAACTTCAGGATGAAATTACCAGATTTTTTTATAAATGTTTTCATAAATATCAGCACTGAATCCATAAATATATAGTCTTTTTCCACAAATTTTGTATGTATGAAAATTGTATAATATCCAAGCTACACATTTATAGTAATTGAGCAGTTAATTCTCATATTGTATTTTTAGAAAGTTTTGGAGTATTTTTTATCTTCCTAAATTTGTCACCACCGAAACACAATAATAAATAATTTAATAAGAAGAGTTACATTGACCTGTTGGGATTTTGTTTACATCTACATTGGAAATATATTTTTTGCTATTTTATTAAAAAGTTTTCACAGGTAAATCAATAACAATTACAATTTTATCAATATTTCAAGTGTAATTTATGAGATTTGTTGTATTTTGAATCCAATCTTTCTTTGTAAAAGTTGTGAAGGATTCATTAGTTTGAACCAAACACTATAATAACATCTGAGTTGATCATTCAATATACTTTATTTCTGACAAAACATCCATGTTTCAGTAGTGACAGTAATGTTCTGGTAGTGACCACATCACATGACCGGATTTAATTCACATACTAAAACATATTAAAACACTAATGATCTGCGTAACTGTACTAAAACTGTGTTTATTTGCCCAAATAAATGATTTTATGTTCCTTTGTCACTACCAAAACAATCATGTCACTACCGGCACATGTGGTGAAGTTTCGGTAGAGACAATTTTAGACATTTTTGAGCCGCTCAAAGATGATGATCAGCACATGGTTATTTAACACAGCTCTGAACAGTTGAAAAAACTACATTTTATAGAATAAACACCCAAAAAAGTTTGCTTAATTTCAGAAAAAGGTGTTTGTTAGTGACGTTCCTTAAAGCTCCTTCTGAACACATTTAACTCAGAAAGATGAAATGATGAGGAACACAGGAATATCTCCTGAAGTGTGTTAAAATCAGTCTCAGACTCTGTTTCGGTCGTGACATGAACATGAGGGACACATTTTTTACATAGTTTCATGATTTAAAAATATATATATTTTTTTAAACTTCAATAAAAAAAAATAAAAAAAATGAAATATATATTTTTTTAAAAACAACAATGAATCGAATTACAAAAATTATTTTTAATATCATTTTCAAAAGTTGAAATTTAGCGGTCAGGGTTCGGGACAGACTCCTCCCAATTGAAAGTACCCAATAAATGATGATTTTATATATATTAATCTTACTGATGTTTGAAATATGATTGTGGGATTCAATAGATAATAGACGGATCTTAGTAAACATCTAACATTTGAATACTTAAATGCTTTTTAAATGTGTTTTTGGTTGTGGAAGCAGTTTGCACCAATGGCCCACATACATTTTTTATTCGTATATCAATGTTTTTCTCTCGGTCTATATGAAGCTCATTGAATCATTCTCCTGTTATGACTGTAAAGCTGCTTTGACACAGTCTGTTTTGTATAAAGCACTGTATAAATAAAGGCGACTTGAACAGCAGGTTTACAGGAGACTGATAATGATCAGATCAAACGGCTCATTTACGATCAGCTCTGATGCATTTCAAAGTTAAAAGACTTGCTCTTTTCCTCATGCTCTCTATCACACACACCTTTCTCCTCGTTGGTAAATCCAGAATCTGCCGTCTCTGCTTTCAGAAGTTTGCGTAAAGCCATGGTTTTACTGGCGCACACGTAGCCGTACCTGCAGAAAACACACATTCACAGCATCCCGTGATGGCGTTTTCATCCGTCTGATTTATTTTAAATTCAAATATACAGGTTTACACGTGTGCGGTATGACTCTCACCTGCGTAGAGGATTGACGATCTCACAGCGCAGCAGATCCTGAGCGCTTTTACTGTTGGCGGGTCCCGTGGGCCAGAACAAGAGCCAATCAAACGAGCTGCAGCACGAGAACATGCTGAGAACACACCAGAGCATTAGACACACAACCTGAAACTAGCTGCTATTTTACATTATTGTGCATTTTCTGATGACCTTTGGTGCCAAATTCACTCCGTCAAGCTGTTACATGTTTTAGCCAGTGGAGGTGTGTGTACCTGAAGAGAGACGCGTCCAGGTAGCAGGAGTTCAGGTGACCCTGAATGCCCTTCTTGAAGCCTTCGTAGGTCAGCCGGGCGTCCAGACCCGACACAGGAGGAGTGTTCTCCTCCACACGCTCACTGCTCCAGTTCGCAAACGCTGAGACACACACTCACTGTTAGATCTTCTGATCACGCTCACACACACACACACACATACATGATATCAATGTGCAATACATATATATTAAAAAATAATCTTCTTTTGAATAAATTGCTGAATTAAGACCTTACATGTATTTTGCTGCAATATTTTTGTAAGTCGCTTTGGATAAAAGAATCTGCTAAATGAATAAATGTAAATTTAATAATGTGCATTATTATATATTTTGCCATTTTATGTATTATTATGCATTATTTATAAATATAATAAGGCATATTTACCTTAAATTGCTAAATATGGACATCATTACAGAATTTAAGACATTACTGATGTAATATTTTTGCTGTAATAATGTGCATTAATGCATGCATTATCATGGATTATGCAAAAAAATTAAAGCATATTTTTTAATTAAACTGCTAACTGAGGACCTTAAAAATGTAAGCCATCATTGCTGTAATATTTTTGCAGTAATAGTATGCATTGTTATTATATATTTTGCCATTTTATGTATTATTATGCATTATGTATTATAAATATATTAAGGCATACTTTTCTTTTAATTAAATAACTAAATGAGGACATTAAAGAATTTAAGACATTGCTGCAATATTTTTTTGCAGTAATAATATGCAATATTATATATTTTAGAAAATTTTAAGCATTATTATGGATTATGCATAAATATTAAGGCATTTTAAATTAAATTTCTTAATGAGGACCTTAATGAATTATTGCTGCACAATTCGGATTGAAACATCTGTTAAATTAATGCAATAATATTCATTATTATATGTTTTGCAATTATATGCATTATTATTATAGGTTATGCATAAATATTATCACTTTATTAAATGTAATTGCTAAATGAAGACCTTATCGAATTTAAGACATTATTGCTGTAATATTTTTTGTAAGTTGTTTTGAATAAAAGAGTCTGCTAAATGAATAAATGTAGTTATGTGCATTATTATAAATTTTGTAATTTTATGTATTATTATACATTATGGCCAAATATATAAAGGCATAATTTTCTTTTAATTAAATTGTTAAATAAGGACATCATTACAGAATTTAAGACATTGTTGCAGTTTATAATTTGGTATTTTCATGTATTATTATGAATTTTTCATAAATATTAAAGCATTTTAAAAATTAAACTGCTTACTTAAAGAATTATTGCTGCAATATTTTTTTTTTTTAAAGAATTTAAGACATTATTCCTGCATTATGTTTTTTAGCAACTATTATATATTTATCAATTTTATGCATTCTTATGCTTTATAGTATATATAACATATTGTGCATTTCTATATTACTGCATTACAATAATAAATAATTAATATATGTAATAATCAATATTTTAAAGCGGTTTTGAAACAGTGTCCATCGTGTTGAGCGCCACATAAATCAGATCAGCTCCACGAACATGAACGCACCTATAGAGTTGCAGCGATCGACCTGATTAATGGGCAGTTCAGGCTCGGGAAACCTGGAGTCGCGTCTGCAGTTCCTCAGTTTGACGAACAGCCCTTTGTTGGCAGGACAGCGGAAGTGACGCTCACCGAGGTAACTGCCATCCGTGGCGGCGGACAACTCCTGATCCTGTTTTCAACATAAAACACGTTAAATATATTTATTAATAACAATAATTCTTATTTATATTGCAAACTATTAAATTATTATTATAGATATATTTCTTTTTTGTTAAATTAAATTAGTTGTTTGTGTACCAGCTCAATTCCAGCGACCGGCTCCGAGACGCCGCCGATCTGTCCAATCCAGCGAATCACTCCGAAAAGGGGCGGGTCATTGACTTCCACCATGGACCCCACCTCTAACCACCTGCCAAACTCCGCCTTCTGCTCTGCGATTGGTGGAGAGGGGAGGTTGTGGAATCCGTTTGAAGAGCGCGAGTGGTCAGTGAGTGGGGATGTGGGCGGGGCCTGGGGTTTGGTGGGCGGGACGGCGGGAGGTTGCAGAGCAGGTTTGGGCGTAGTGAGCGGAGGAGGTTTCAGAGCGGCTTTAGGGACGGTGGAGGACGGAGGCTGGAGGGCTTTTTTCGCCGTCACCAGCATGGCCGCTTGGATGAGGGGTCGGTCTGAGGGCGTCTGCGCCGGCTCTCTGCTGTGGGTGGGCGACGGAGGCTGAAGGGCGGTTTTATTGGGCAACACCTGCAGTTTAGGAAGCAGTTTGGGATTGGTTACTGCCAGAGGAGACCGTTCAGATCTACTTTCTGTGAAACAAAAAACATAAAAAAATATATATAGATTATGTAAGATATTCTAGCCTTTGGTTTTAACAGGAATAATGTGTCCAAACTGAAACTCATTTACTTCTGCTCACCAAGACTTGTTTATTTGATCAAAAATACAGTAAAAGTGAGATATTTTTATAATGCTGTTTTCTATGTGGATATACAGTGAAATGTGTGATGTTACCTGGGGTTACTTTGGAAAGAGGAAGTAAAGCCCCATACTCAGGCGATGGGATGGAGCACAGTTTGGTGCCTTTATAACTTCCATCCCATGTCCCCACTGCTTGATCCTAAACACACAAACCACACACATGACACAGTAAGAAACACGGACACCTTTCTAACAATGAACTTTACATTTAACTTGACGAACGCTCACCAGTAAAACTCCCACACAAACTGCGGAGCCGCCCCGATTGGGCAAGGGCCCGCAGAACTGCACGGTTCCCCGATGGATGGACTCGTCCAGTGTGAAACAGACTCTCTGTCCGACAGCGAGCGGCGGCGGAGAGCAGAGGACCGCGGACTCTGCCGCGCGGGACAGGATGTTCACCGGACTGACGCCGTTGTTTGGTGTCTGGTTGGACTGGTGCGGATGGCGATCGTGGTCGCCGGAACTGCCGCCTCGTGACGATCGAGGGAGCGAGAGCTCACTGACCGGGAGGAAGAGGCCGCAAGCTTCTGGACACGTGAACAACTGATGCCCTTTGTAGTTGCCATTAGATTTGCCGCGGCCTGCTGCCCATCCCTGAGAGAAACCACAGAACACAACCATCAGACAGAGAGAAACTGAAAAATGTATTTAATACGAATAATATAAAGCATATTTCATACATATATATACACACAGTCAAACCAAAATTTATTCAGACAACATTTCAATCATTAATATAGTTTATTCACTATAGTTTTAAAAAAATGGTAATAATATATGACAAGATATAAGATATAATTCCGGGGTAACCGCTGCATTTCTGCTGTTCCATCAGCGCCCTCTGCTGTCAGAGAGTGAACGTGCACTTTCATTCAGTCTCCTTTGCTCGTTCAGCCATGTGCTTCTCATTGTGCTTGTTTACATCTGAGCGTGTGTCCCTTTGACAAAGATTACAGCCGTGTTGTGCATTTTATACGGTTGATGGGGAAAGTATTCTTAAATGCATTATAAAAATTGTAATAATTGGTAATAAATTATTATTTACGGTATTTTGAAGTGCCCACGATAACAATATCGTGCATATTCATTATCATGATTATCGTACTACCAAATATCGGCATATATATAAACATTTTGGGTTATAAAAATATAAATATGTCATTATACTGATTTTTATAAATAAAAATTATTTAGAGGAAGCGATATGTAAAATTTTCATATATTTTAGTAAATATCTGTATAATTCATTATATATATATATATATACACACACACACACACACACACACACACAATTGTTTATATATAATTACATTTAATTTTAAAAATGTAATTGTTATGAACAATACAAATTTATGAATCATTATACATATTTAATTGATTTATTATATTATATTTAATAAAAAATATAAATTAACATTTTATTATAATTCATTATTTCCTTTGCTTATTTTTTTTGCTTATTGCTTATTTATTATTATTAACAATAAGCATCATTATAAATATTATAACTTTAATAATTATTATACATTATTATTTGACTTTTTATAAAGCATTATAAATATAAATACTGAGTTTAATACTCATATAATAAAACTAAATATTTCATTACAGATTTTTAAAAATAAAATTATTTTATTAGAGGAAGAGATATGTCAAATACATTTAACATTTTTAGTACACATCTATATAATTCATCATAAGCAAACAATTATTTATGTATAATTAAATTTAAAATGAACGATACAAATTTTAATATATATTAGGGCTGTCAAACGATTAATCGCGATTAATCGCATACAAAATAAAAGTTTGAGTTTGCCTAATATTTGTGGGTGTACTGTGTGTAATTATTATGTATATATAAATAAAAACACGTTCAAGTATTTGAGAAATATTTATTTATTTATATTTTTATGTAATTTATATTATATATAAATAAAAATATTTTGTACATAAATAACATATTTCTCTTAAATGTATAGATTAATTTGTGTGTATTTGTATATACATATTACACACAGTACACCCACATATATTAGGCAAACTCAAACTTTTATTTTGTATGCGATTAATCGCGATTAATCATTTGACAGCCTTAATATAAATATATATATATACACACATACACACACATTTAATTTATATATTATATTATATATTTTATAAAAGATTATCACTGTATTATAATTTTAACTATTATTATTATGCATTATTATTAATTAATTTTTCCATTACATTAATTTATTTATAAATTGAACTTTACTTTACTTTACACTTGCTTAAACAAGGAAGAAAAAAAATCAAAAATTGCCAATGGGGTGAGATAAATAAACTATAAAATAAAATAATAAAATATTCTTTTTATATTCTCTAACATACTTATATATTCTAATCTTAATACCTCAGAATTTTTCTCAAGTAAATGTATCCTGTTTTTATAGTTTTATATATATTATTTTATGCAGTGTACTGTTCACTTGTGACACTCAGACTTGCCTTCAGCTGAACCCCGAAATAAACAGCAGAGCTTCCTCTGGTCAAGGGGCCACGGAAACGAAGCTCCGCCTCAGCGAGCTCTGATTGGCTGCGGTTCCAGAAGACCCGCACCTCTGAGCCCAGCGCCAGAGCAGCAAACCTCTGCAGGATCTGCGGCCGGGACAGCAGCTTCACACGGACGTCCAGGTCAGGGACGGGCTCCAGCAGACCAGCCAGATCCGAGGGGACTTCACTGAGCACCTGCCGGTCCACCTTCACCACGGATCCATTATCAATCACCTGTACAAACGTCATGTCACTTTAAAGGTGCCTCGTGGGCAGGGAGCGCGAGCATTTAATGGGGAAGCGCGCTGAATCGGCACATTTATAATGATGCCCCAAAATAGGCAGTTAAAAAACTGAATAATAAAAAATCTATGGGGTATTTTGAGCTGAAACTTTACAGACACATTCAGGAGACACCTTAGACTTATATTAACGTTACACCTTGTGAAAAAGGGCTCTAGGGCACCTTTAAGAACTTCCTCCACAGGAAAAAAACACATTCTGAGGTCTGTGCTGATCCACGACAACAAAAACACGTGACCGTGACACAAAAGAACACCACAGAATGATGTTCAGGCGATAATGGCAGATAAACAGTGTGTTTGTGGTCACTTCTCTACGGAAGCTCATTTCTGCCATGGAAAAAAAAACTTCTCACATTTCTGACTTTTTTCTTGTAACTCTTAATTTTAATATTGTTTTTTAATATATAAATAAGTAATTGCTACTTTTTCTCACAATTTCGAGTTAACCGTTAATTCAGACTTTTGTCCTCAGAATAGTGAGATATAAAGTGTAAACAGTTATCTCACCTTCACCCACAGGTAGTCTCCTCTCCCAGCTCGGTGTCCTCCTCCCTCCTGCTCCACACAGAGCTGCCCCCGCTGCAGCCGAATGGTTCCTTCCAGGTGGTCCTGCACCTTATAGTCGGACGCGAACATGTACATTTTGGGGTGTCGTCGCCTCCTACCGTGATGCGCGTCGCCGGACATGGTGATATGAACACCTCAGGACCTGCGCGTGCACGAAACACGAACAGCGAGTAATAAATAACATTTAAATCAATTCCATTAAAGAACACGATCGAGGAGAGAAAACATATTTCATTTGACAAACTTAATCAAATAGTAGCAGTCGACCATAAAAACAAAGTTTGAGTCGAATCGCTTTTATTTTGTACTGAAAAACTACGTGGAAAGTGAACCGAAAACATTTCCTCCTGTTTGATTTGTTGATTTGTTCAGTTAAAATATCGTTTTAATTTTATACATGTTAAAATGGACAATAAACGCTAACTTACCGACAAAGTCATCACCTCGATTTAAAGTGCGACACTTTATCGCTCCGAAAACACAATAATGCCTCACTTTCACCAAAGCAGGAAGCGAGATGACGGACGGCTGAGTGGACCAATCAGATTGAAGAAACGTTTGGCCGGCCAGCGAACGCTGTTAACGGCGGGTGGGCGGGGCTTCGGTTCTGAGGGAAATTCCACTGTTGCGGTTCGTGTTTTGGTTAAGAAATTACTTTTTTCTTTTGACGGATATTTTCTTCATCTTCCGAGAATTCAACTGAGTACACTGATCTCAAACCATGCCGCTGTTCTTTCAAGATAGAAGTATGTGAGAATATATTTTAAACAAAATTAAGCTAAATTGTGCATATTTAATGGGAAAAGATGAGGTAAGAGGAAAAATTTTATTTCATGAAGGTTTTTGCGTTCTCTTAGAAGTTTTACGAGTGCTAAAAATTTTCTCAGGCAACGCAAATGTTGTGGAAGAGAAAGCAGAAACATTGAAAAACAATTGTAAATTCCATGGAAACCCATTCCCGCCATTTGGGAAAAAAAAAAAAAAAAACATGCTTTTGTATCATAATGACATACAAAGTCAGAATTATGACATAAGTCATATTTATGAGATCGTACTTTTCATTATGATGACATAATTACAACTAAGTATGTCATCATTTTGACTTTTGATATAATAAAGATTTACTAAAGCATTTTCCCTTATGTGGCTGAAATGGGCTTCCATAAAATGACCCCTTATTAAATAGAAATTTAAAAATTAATTATTTTTTTGTTTAAGTGTCACATTTTAAGACCATGTTCTACTCAATCACATGGATGGTTAAAATTTAAAAACAACAAACAGCATTTTTTTTTATAAAACATTTTATATACAGTTTTCACATTAATTAAACATACAAAAGTTCAAATACATAATAACAAATATTAATAAATAAGTGCATAAGTGAAAGAAAATACATGTATTCAATATAAAACTAAACTCAAAACCTTGGAAATTTATAGAATTTACAATTTACACTATTAAAAAAAAATAACCATTATGGTAAGCTTCAAAAAGAAAAAGAAAAACTTGAAAAAGAACAATAAAATGGTTAACTTTACTATTCCTTCATATTTAAAAGTACTTGAGTTAAATCTAAGTTGCTAATAAGTTCATGTAGGGCCACCACTAACATTCACAGTATTGTAACTCAATCTCACAGCGCTTTGTTGACGCAAATTCACGTTTCAAGCGTTCGGTTGCAGTGGTCAGTGTTATCAGGACTTCAGCATTTGCTCTGTGTTGATGAAGAACGTGGTAAGTTGACCTTTGCCCTTAACGTTGACCACTCCTCTCTGAGTGACACTATAGCCCAGCATTTGAGCCACCTGTGCCGTTTCCTCCGTCACCTGAGAAGACAACAAACATGATTCTGGGAAGTCGTGTTTATGACGTCAGGTATGTTCAAGTATTACAATGCTATCATATTTTGTATTTTAATTTTATTGTAAATAAAAAGTAAGAAAAGTATAAAAGAATGGCTGTTTTCTAATATTTTTCTTAGTAAAAACTGTATAGGATCACTAGTGACCCAGGGAATGTAATAGTGTAAGTAGGCTAACATTTTATCTGCACAACAATAATTGAATCGCTAATGACTCAATTAACATTTATTCCTCTAGGTGGCAGTGTCTGATACACAATGATGATGTGATTGCTCAGCGATTTACTGCAGAGCAACTATCTTATAGCAGTCATTAGTGTTATGGTGGATCTGGTGAAGAAGCTGTCAGCGATTTTGAAGATGTTGAAAATAATAGTTTTGAGAATATGGTTGAGCTCACAAATATAAGCCAGATACTGAATATACTGGGAAATGAGCACTAACGAGGACAGTGATGATGGAAGAAAAGCATCTGCTCAAATTGAGCCCTTTGAGTTCTAAAAGGTAACGAAATATGCTTTATTTTATTTATTTACTTTATAGAGATCCATTCGTATTGGGTCGCTAAAGGCTCGAATATGTAATAAGGATTGGCATTCAAGGGTTAAATTACAACAAGACAGATTTATATGTTGATATTCTGAAACCTGTATTTTGTCCAGGACTCCAGTGCTGTCCATCCTGCTGGCCACATTAACCGTGTTTCCCCAGATGTCATACTGCGGTTTGTGAGCGCCGATGACGCCTGCGATCACGGGGCCGTGGTTTATCCCTGAACAAAACACAACGCCAATCTGTGACTCACATTGAGAACAATCAACCATTTCACCAGTCAAAAGTTTGTAATAATTAGGATTTTAGCAGCAAATCAGCATATTAGAATGATTTCTGAAGGATCATGTGACATTGTTACCGATCCTCAGTTTGAAGCTGTTGAATGAGTGCATGTTGATGTTTTCCAGCCTGGCCATCAGAGCTATGGCGAAGTCCAGCATGCAGCGGATGTGACTGTATGACTTGTCACAGGCCTATAGATGGACAAACTGATGAAAACTCGCATCTGGCCACATATTTACATATTCAAAACATGCCCTTTGCAACACATGCATGCACGTATATGCTCGCAGCTTACTAGTTGTTCCTCTGTTTTTGCAGGATTGGTCAGTCCGGCAGCCGCCATGTAGGTGCTGCCGATGGTCTTGATCTTCTCAACCGCACTGAATTTTGGCTTGTTAAGGAGCTGTGAGAGAAGAACAGATTATGAGACAGGTGGGTTGAAGAGATAAACAGATAAACAGGCATCAGATGGACATCCACCTCGTCAAAGTCTGAAATGATCTCGTTCAGGAAGCGAAGACACTCCAGTCCGTTGTTGTTGACGCTGCTCTCGTTGTAAAACTCTTTGTAGAACTGCGGCACGGATGCAAATATGACGCACACACACTCACACGACTTACTGTACAAGTCCTGAAACACACACACACAACCACAAACAGTTACATCATAGATTTTTATTTTTAAATGAAAGCATTTATTGAACATTTAGACAAAATATGAAAGAAAAAAGTTTGCATATGTGTGTTTTTTGTTGAGTATCATATTTCATACATCAGGCTTTTATGGCTCATATAGTCTGATAAAGTGAAAATATGGAGGAAAAATACAGCTCAATTTTATTCAGAGGCAAAAATATACAATTTGGTACAGATGCTGATATTTATATGGACAGAAAGTGATGAAATTCTGATGCTTGTAATGTAAATCAATGAAGTCTCTGCAGATATTGATATAAAATGCATATAAATATCAATATCTGACAATAATATGTCTTAGTAGGATAATATTTAAATGCTTTATGATCAAAGCTCTGTAACTCTGTTTCAAAACAGAATGCAAATGCAATACAATGATAATTGAGAGATGAACAAATAAACCTTCCTCAAAAGCCTGATGATCTTATTTGGTACTCGTGATTTTTCTCATAAATGATGTCTGGATAATCAGGTAAATCTGCTTTAGTCCAGTCAAAATATTACTAACAATATCAAAGTTATTCTTACGTTTACTTTAAAATCAGTGCAGATTTCACAGAAGAAAGTAGGATGTTTGTACAATTATACCAAAAGACTTTTACTTGATAAAAAAGCCTAAACTATCAATCTGATGACTGAGGGACTATAGTAGATTGTGTGCGACGGCAAGGATTTGATTAGACATTCATGTATTAAATATGATATAGTATTTTTTATGGGGTTAACATCCGTCCACTCAGGGGTTAATATCAGGTGTAAATGGGCTGTGTTGCCTCTAGTGGGCAGCAGTGGAGCACAATGACTTCAACTGTGAGTGTGTTACCTGGTTTGGGACGTCCTTGCCGATGAAGAAGTCTGTGACGTGTCCGGGCAGCAGATTCTGCAGGAGGAGTCTGTTGACATTCTTGGTCGTCTCCATTTCCTCCGTCTCTTTTTTGAAACATTTCTCTAGCAGGAACTCTGTCCGAGAGCCCAACTCATCCTGAATCACATTCAATTATACATACTCATTTATACATACATGAGCAGGGGTATTATAGTCAACTGAAGCTGATATCATAAAAACTTTAGATAAAATAAACTAACTGAAATAGGTAAAAAATTAAGTTTGTTTTCATTTAGATAAATTTACATAAATTTAGTTTAAACTCATATACTAAAATAACTATTATTTCTATAATAATATGACAAAAACTACTCAGTTTAGAGAAGCAGATAGCCATTTGTAGTGGATTACTTTTATAAAACGTATAACCAAATACGTGCACACACACGTACACACACTCTCTTACCTGTCGCACAAGAATAAGGGAAGTCAAGTAGAAAATGACCAGCCAAATGCCGGACATGATCTTGGGCTCCTTAAGAACACCCGGTCTAAAACATACACAAATATCACAATAAATAATAATTCTACCCAATTTATTAAAATTGTGCAACAATCACAGTTTAGAGTTATAATGCAAAATAACTATACAAACAGTATCTGAACCTGGACTGTAAAACACACTCAATATTGACTCCGTTTTCCTTCTTATTTCATGTTCCTTCTCGTATTATGAATGATTCATCAGTGACATTATAATAAAGAAAATATGTTTGTCTTCATAATCTTTATTAATATCCTGACATCACTAATACTTCATATTTTTCAACCGCCTGTAATAAAGAGAGACTTTACACCTCATGAATAAATTAAGTCGCACCTAAATATTTCTCATTGAGTATTCGATTTCACTCTGAAATGCGTCACGTTCCATTTCTTGATGACTATACAACTGAATGTAACACGAAATTAATACATAATCAGCGGCCAATTTCAAAACATTGTAAACTACTGTAAGTTCATGATTAAATGCATTTATTCTAACTATACATGTCACTATTTGTCATTAGTACAGTTGGTATTATTACAATAGTACTATTTCTGTCTTAATTATAATTAATCAAAAATAATAATTATTGTAGTTTATATCATTATTAAAATTATACAGCATAATAATAATTATAATATAAAATTTTGTAATATTTAATAATGTATTAAAACAACAACAGCACAATTAAACTAAAATTGAAATCATTGTAAATTGTTATAATTTTTTTTTTTAATTCACATTAATTTTTTTTTTATTTTACAATACAGTACAGTGTGTTTGTCTCTTACGTGCTGTTGGTGCTGTAGAGCTGTTTGACGTAGCAGTCGGATCGTGGCGCATATACGTGCAGGAAGAGCGCCAGATAAACCACCACCGCCAGCGTCAGGAGGAAGACTTTAACAGACACGCACACGCGCACGAACACAATCACGCCCAGCATCGCCAACAGACAGCAATACAGATAGTACTGCAAAGACAAGAGAGAGTTAGAATATTCCTACACACATTAACATATCATCAATATAACATCAACACTCATGTACATTATTATATCTATTGATCATTTATAATAGTAAAGCTTACCGGGACAGTGTAGAGATTGAGATTGTTCAATTCGGTTACATTGTGGGAAACATTTAAGCAGTTATCGCCTGGTATAAAAACCTACGAAACAAACAAACAAGCTAAAGAGGCTGTACAGACAGACATAAAAAGGCAGTAGATAATTTGTGTGTGCATGTGCTGACGTTTATTTTCTTTTAATAAGCAATAAATATGTGTTGTTAAGTCTGATTGTCACACCAAGTTGAACAACAAGAAATTAAGCTGTAATTCTTTAGTGAAGTTCAAAACAAATGAGGTATATTTTGATAAACTAATTGATAAAAAATATTTAACTAATACATATCACTATACTTCCTCATTTGATTGATTACATTAAGAATTGCAAACGATTTTTGTTTTCTTAAATTGTATGTTTATAAATGCAATGAGGCATTATCTAATTAAATATGCACTAATTTGCAATCATTTCCAGAACATAAATCTGAACATTGGATAAAGCCAGATTCAAAATTCTTGTTTGATTTTATTGACACATTAGAGTTAAAGGTTTTTACTGAAGGGATTTCGGATTTCTCTTTTTATCACTCCATAAATCAGAAAATACTGTCAACAGACCAAAAAAAAAAAAACATTCTCACCATGTTTTTAGGAATAAAATGTTCTATAAATCAGGTTGAACGGTATATGAACAAACCCCACAGTAAAAACCTTCAGAATATAGATATGAATAAAACTCTAAATTTTGGTGTATGTAAGTTTTACTGAAGTCTAGAAAAAATGAATTTAAAGATATGTACGGTAACTGAAATCTAGAGACGCAAATAGATAAAATGCAATAAAATAAACACTAAAATGTGTATTTTGGAGGTTTATCCTTCCACTAGTCTAAAATGAAACACATAGAAGCAAAATAGACCAAAACTGGCCAGTGCATGAAAAAACAATGGTTTTGCCTGTAGTGTTAAATTATTAAGTTTTCACACATGTGATTCTATTGTAAATAAATTCATTACAAACATCATTATTGCAGTGTAAAGATGGTTGCTTTGACTCTTTTGTCTTGTGTCTTGTGCAGGTATTTCTCACTTTGTTGACTCACTATGTTCAGCACTGCCATGAGCAGCGTGATGAGCAGACACAGAATCACCAGCAGCAGCCGCAGCGCCGCCCTGGTGGCCACACTTTCAAACAGCGACGGCACCCAACGGATGCTGGGGGGAAACTTAGAGCTCCAGCGCTGACACACACACACACACATTGAAATTTTAAAAAAGCCCAAAAGTTTACATACTTAATTAACAATAAATGTTTCATAAAAAGCCACATTGGTCAACCTCTAATCTGAATTTTCTCAAAATACACACATATATAAGACATTTAGTCATACCTTCAGGAATCTAGTGAAGACCACCAGCACAATCAGTATTTGCACAGGGAAAGTGGCACCATACGACACCGCAAGCGCAAAGTTTCTGTACATACACAAAGAGAACAAGAGATTCCTGTTGTGTGTTCATGCAAGAAAACTTTTCTTGACTTGAGGAAATAAATTACAGGCTTCTGCAATCTGACCCTCGCCAAAAATAAGTGATCAGAAATCTGCCATTCTGGATCAAGACAGGTCCCAAATTATGTTATTTTTTGGAATATATTTAACAAGAAGAAATGTAATGAATGGCGAATTGATTGCAAGGTGAAAAGTGTACCTTGTCAGCTGAACACCTAGAGCTAAAATATTATCTTGTCTTCCGAGATTTAAAGTTTAATCATTTAAAATTATAATAATTCATTCATTCATTCATTCATTCATTCACATTTCAATAATCTAACAACACATTCACATGTACACGGTTCTCTTTATTTAAATTTTACATTTTAGTTTGATTTAAAATGTAACATTTTTAATATTTAATTTAACATAATTTTATTTTATTTTATTTTATGTACTATTAGCTTTTTATTAACTCCCAAACCCGAGTTTGGGAAACCCTGCTGTAGAATAACATAAACTGGTAAATCGTTCACAATAAGGAACATGTGTTAAAGTAAACAGAATGATAATAATTTACTGGAAAATAAATTTCACTATGTACGACACTCACTTTTGCGAGGTCAACATCTGAACCACAAACACAGAGATGAAGATGAAGGCCAAACATCCGACAGAGTGATGAAGGCCCTGGACTTCACTCAACGAATACTGACACACAAACACAGACGGTTAGAAAATAAGAGTGCATGGAAAAACGACAACATGCTTTTAAATATAAAAAAATATTCACACCTCTTTCTCCAGCTGAATATTATTAAAGAATAACGTCACCCAGTTCAGCTTCGCTCTTCTCCTGAACAATGAAAAGAATTGTTTATGATTGATTCCCTGTAAAGATCAAATATAAGTGAATCCTTCGCTTACCTTTCGTTTTCCAGAGGGTCTAACGAGTCTGTCAGTCCATTTTCCAGAACTTGTGATGATCTGAGAACACAAACAAAAATTAAGCATTCTCAAAATTGAGTATTAAAAAGAGTCAAATTTATGTAGTTCATTATGTTAAGTGAAACCATTAATGTGAACTCTGATCTCCTATTTGAGCTCTAATTTAGCTGAACGTTGGTACCTGGTCCAAACCTATTAATTATGTTAACCAGTCGCAAACTACTTTCATATCCCTGAAACAAATGAATAAACCTTTTATTTTCACCTGTGAGTGTTCACCTCCGAGAGATCCTGTTGATGAGAAAGTAAACGGATGTCCAGAATTAATATGTGCCGTTGAACTTATACAAAGTGACTGAGTGTAAATGGACAATGATAATGATTGACACTGACTCTAGCTGGCTGTGGTTGGTTGATGCCGCTTTCAGCAGTGGGCGGAGCTGCGAGCGAAGCCTCTGGTTGGTTGAGTCCATAAAAGGGTTTGACAGTTTTCCAGGACTGCAGGTACTGCGACATCCGCACCGACGCCCGGAGCTTGTGCCGGTCTGTGAGTCTGTTGTTCACCTTCAGCTCATTAGTCTGAGAGACACACGCAGAACAAAAACAATCACGCTCTTTTCTTTTATGTTGAAAGAAATATAGTTTTACTTATCAAAGATGTGTTAAATTAAACACAAGTGACAGTAAAGACATTTATAATGTCTATTTCTATTTCAAATAAATGCTGTTCTTTTGAACTTTCTATTCATCAAAGAATCATGAAAAATAAAATGTACTCTAAAATGATGAATTAATGAGAACCTTCCAGAATCTTTTATTTTAAATTATTTATTTATTAATGGAAGTAATCATTAATGTCAACATACAAGAGATTTATTTTAATTGTAGTATACTTGGAAAGTCAAAAATACTGCTACTTCAGTAGTAAGTCACTACTATTGTTTGTAAACCATTAGTTAGTAGTCATTCAGTCATTTTTTAAACTCTAGTAACTAGGGATGTAAAAAAAAAAAAAATTTCACAATAAATTTCCCAGTGTTAAATTAACACAGTGTTCATATGAGAACCACCAGCAGGGTGTTAAAGTAACACTGAAGCAGTGTTAGAGTTAATTAGATACTTAAGTGATTAATTTTGTGATGATTGTTTAATTATTGAAGACACCTGATGATAATGAGCAGAATGACTGGAGGAAAGAGAAACACAAGAACTAAAACTGACTATTGTGACATTCTTCACTCCCAAATGCATCCTGGGAGCCACGATAGTATAAAACTCATGACTCCCAGCATGAAGTTTGTCACCATTGTTGAGATTCATATACTTATTCTATCTGTCTGTGTGTATCTAAAAAAAATCCCAAAATGTATTTTAAAATCAAAATTCAGAATGTCAGATCTGTACCAAGAAAAAATTTGGTTGGTGAAAATATATCAATTAGGGCTGTCAAAATAACATGTTAATTTCGATTAATTAATCTGAGAAAAAATAGCGCGTTAAAAAAAATTCAGCAGATTAATCCATTCAACCTGGAGCCGTTCTAGCCACCATTCGACTGTAAAATGAAGGAGGGAGATGACTGCTGTGCTGATGGACAGAACGAGCAGAGCTCCTCCCTCATGCGCGCGAGAAAGTAAGCACCGTCTTTGCACTCTCTCTACCTCACACATAATAATCTTAATCAACTGACACGATGCTAAAAGTTTGTAAGACCGAATCCATGTTTCACGAGGCGCATTCAGAGAATGTTTTTCCTGAATAACCGCTGGGTGTGAATAGTGCTCAAAAGAACGTCACCTCATCTTCTCTGACAGGCGCTCTGCACGTGCAGCTGACATAAACCACACCTTCAGTAAACAAATAGAAAATCCTATCCAGTGGTGAAGTGTCTTCTGTGTTGAGAAATCTTTTGCGATATCCTAATAACAGTCGCAATTCGCACGCAACGCGTCAACATCCGCTAATATCCAATTCGCGACCTAATGACTCATTTGAACAGATTCATTTTAATGAATCATGACAACAACTGATCTGTCCACATGGTCTATAATGAATCATTTACTTGAACAACTCTGAAATGAGAACATAAGTGTGCTTACCCCATTTAGCAAGAGTGATTAGTAAAATTAGCCTTAATAATCCACAATATTTTCAGGTTATTTAAATGACAATGTGTAGTAAATTAGGCCAACCTATAAAATCAGTTAGTTTAGACTGGAGTGAGGTGAAACCAGAACAAAGCAAGCTGTCGTTAGCTGGTGCATTCAATTGGATATGGTGGAACATTATATTATTAGTTAATATAACTTCTAAATGCTACTTTTTAATACCTTTCAGGTTTAGCAAAAAAAACATCTTCTCTTATAAAGCTATAAAATCACTTTTTTTTTGCAAAGAGGGCAAGAAAGAATTACAGTGAGAATGACGGGTACTTTATTGTCAGTATCGGGCAGATCACGTGGGTAGGGCACTTTACTGTTTGTGTGGATGACCATGTCTGTCACCACCGAAGACCATTTTTGACCCAGGAAAAACCCTGCATTGATTAATCTGAATTGAAATATTTAATACTTTCACAGCAAAAAATATGTATGTAATTAATCTAGATAAATTAATCACAGAGTATGTAATTAATTAGATTAAATTTTTTAATCGATTGACAGCCCTAATATCAATATCAAATAACTACTTTTGATCAGTTATGAGATCAATCAATCACTTTTCTTTACAATTATTGAAATTTTATGATCTGATCATATTTGTTTCTAGCTTCCATTGCAACAAATTATGTGTTTTAGCAAAAACTGTTACAAAAACCACAGACATAAAAAGTTAAGTCCCCAATAAAGGAAACACCGATCACCATAATGCCGACGACATGTTAAATAAACATCAACATCTAAACATCTGTCAATTATTAAAAGGAACTGTAGCCAAATGGCAGAAATAAAGCCAGTTTGGTTTGTAATAAGAGAGATTTGATATAGTACTTTAGTACTAACTCAATACTAAAGCTAGCAGACCATTGGTTAATAGTCATTCGGTTAGTAAGCAAACAATCCATCAAGTAACCAACAGATAATTTATCCATAGAGTCAAAAATCATTATTGATAATCACCTCTGATGTTGTACTCCACTGTTCTGTATTAGGATCAATGACCAGGAATGTTCTCCTTCCCTTCAAACTGGAATTCCGACTTCCGCCGTCTCCATCCTCTACCTGGTATTTCCCACCCAGATGACCCAGCGTCTCCTCAGTGATGTGGACTCTCCTGTGAGGGACGATTGCGCACCATAATCATCACTGATATTACTAGGACAATCAGGAGTGAGAGGAAAAGGGTAAATGTGTGATAGATACCCAGGCACTCCTCCAGACTCCATCTGATTGGCTAGAGTCACGTCATCTGACCAGACGTCATACTGCCACTTCTGAAGGCCGATCACGCCGCACAGGACGTTACCCGTGTGCACGCCGACACGCATGTTGATGTTCACGTCCGTCGCCTCCCTCAGCTTACTGCAAGGGTCAAAGGTCAAATAATCTCACTTTTCACAAATAACTCAAATAAAATAAAAAAATCTTATTTTATGTCAGGTAGTTGCTTGGGCAAACACTGGTTTTTGGACCATACTGCGTTCGGGACTCACTTTATGGCGGTGCACATGTCCAGGCCCATCTGAACGCAGTTGCGCGCGTGATGAGGGATCGCGTCAGGAAGACCCGACACACAGTAATAACAGTCGCCCAGGATTTTTATACGCAAACAGTCATTCTTCTGCAGAGAACGAGAGGGAAATCAGAGAAGAGTCAAACACAAGAGAAAATCCAGTGACGGAGATCTCCTCACCTTGGCGATGTCGTCGAACCTGCCGAAGAGTTTATTGAGAACGGCGACGAGCTCCTCAGGTGTGCAGGTGCTGGACAGGTGCGTGAAGCCCACGATGTCGGCATACAGGATACTGCAGAATTATATCCGTGTGTGTTCGATTAAAGCTTTTTTATTCACAGGAATTATTTTTATTCACATATGGTTTTGATCACTTACTGTAGTTGATTATAAAATTAATAACAACATAAATTAAAAAAATCAAATAAATAAAAACGTTAATAAAAACAAACAATTTGATAATAATAGTAAAACTAAAAGTAACACTTTATAATAACACACACTAAGAAGCATTAATAAATACTTAATTACTTATAAAGCATTAATAGATATTAGTAAGCAGTTTATACAGCTATAAATGGTTTATTCTTGATTTATAAGCATGTCTATAATGTGTTTAATAATTGTATTTTTCTTTTTATGCCTCGTAAAGCTTTAATAAATGAGATTTAAAGGTTCAGTGATCTTCTGCACTGCTGTTCTCTAATGTTTTAAAGTTAGTACTGATGTAGTTTTGACACTAGGAATATGTTAATAAAGCATTTATTAACACACTAATTAACTAATTCTATATGTCTAAATAATAAGATGCATAAATGTATTTGCATTTAAATTTTTTATTAATCATTTACTTACAATTCCTAAATGATCTTATGAACCGCTGACAACTCCTAAATTACTGATTTGTGAATAATGTAATACATAATTTAGAAATGATAAATTTATCATTAATAAAGTATGAAATTACAATTATTAAACTTATTATAGATATGCTTATAAATCAAGAACAAAGCATTTATAGATGTATTTATAAACGCTTACTAATATCTATTAATGCTTTATAAATGATGAATTGACTATTTATAATATAATATTTTATATTTTATTTGGTAATACTTATAATTTTATTTAGTAACACTTTATAATAACTCAGCTTAACTAATGCTTCCTAGCGTGAGTTATTATAAAGTGTTACCAAATAAAATATTATTATTATCAGTAATAAAAAAGTAATGAAAATACAAACACAACAAGATTATTGAAATTTTAACTAAAGTTAAAATAAAAATAATACAATATAAAAATAAAGTAATTAAAAATTTAAAAAAATTAAAATATTAAATAAAAACTATAATAGTATCTCAGTTACAAAATAACAGTGAAACATGTGATTTTTGGATTGTACTGCATACTCATTAAAAGCATTAATTATTCCAGTCTTTTGATTTGTAGTGTGTGTGTGTGTGTGTGTGTGTGTGTGTGTGTCTAGAAATGAGCCAAAAATTAGACACAACTTCCCTTCCCAGTCATCCTCAAAGACACAAATGATTCCCAAACTGAGTTAATAAAGTTTGTCTTTCATTGAGGAATTGAGTTTTGTGAACTCAAAATGTTTAGCTTCATATAAACACAACAGAAGTCTATGATACGTCCTCATTTACATAAAGTATTGTGTGATTGTGTGTCGTCCCACCTGACGTCTTTGTGCTGTCGGATGTAAAGACTGTGGAAATTGGGTCGATTCTCCTCGGCGGAACATTTAGCAGACAGACGCTTGACGATTTCGGTCTTCAGCTCCATGGCGATGTATCGAGGCAGGACGGACAGCAGGAGATGCTCCTGAACACACGGGTGAACCGTAAAACTGCTTAAAGACTTTCTTATCAAGAAAGCAAACATGTCACAAGAGACTATTAAGTTTAATTTAATTAAACTGCCATGTGATATAATTCATTAGTCTAAACATAGGCTTTTTACTATGGAAACTTGTTTCCACCATGGAATAAAAAATAAAAATTACTTTTTTTATTAAAATTGTGAGATATAAACTCACAATTGCAAAAAAAAAAAATTACAAAAAAATTGCACTTTACTTACTTTAGTGCCCGCTCAGTTTTTCAGCTGCATTGTTTCCAGAAATGTTTTTTCCATTCATTTCTCCCATAGGGATTTCAAAAAAGTCTTTGTGATAAGAAAAGAACTAAACCAATCAACTACATGGAAAATAATAACACTGCAAACTTTGATTTGAAGCAAAAAAGTATGTGAAAAAATCGAACAAAGTTACAAGACCATGAACTACCATCCCATGAAGCACTGTGAATGACTTAATCGAATTTATTGCAAAATATGCATATATATATATATATAATATATACAAATATTTAAGTATTTTGAGAGTGTAGGGAGATCGACTTGATTGCATCATTCGCAATGTTTCTTGGGAGTGGGTGGGGCTAACAAAATTTTTGCTTTGTTTAACTTGTTTCGACTCTCTGATTGGTCGGATTATCTGCACAGCATCATGGGTAATGTAGTTTTTCACCACAAACTCCACTGTTAAACATGATTATTTATAAAAAAAAAAAAATAAAAAAAAAGGTGAAATAACACAGAATGATGTCTTTATACGTCATCGTTAAAAATCAATTTCCCGATGGAGAAAATTAATGGAGTTTTTACTTCCGGAATGGACTGTTGCGCTCTATTACCTTTTTTATTTTTTATTCCGTGGCAGAAACAAGCTTCCATAGTTTACATAGTTTAAAAATGGTTTATGATAAAAATAATAACAAAATTAATTTAAAATGTCAAAAATAAAATCAAATACAAAACTTAATAAAAACTAAATAAAAAAATGGACAATAATAAAAACGATTATTAAGTGTTATTATTATTATTACGTGTGTTAACTTAGCAACATGCTCTCTGTGAACTCAAAGTTACTTGAACGTTTCAAATCACACATATGTGACTCTGTACCTGATCGCGTTTCTGTTTGGCCTGGGTGGAGCGGTTTTTGCTGAAATCTTCTCGTTTCCTGCTGGACTTTCTGTGAGCGTGCTCAGTGTGCCACAGGTGAAACACGCCCACACAGTTGACACACATGAACAGCACTGCATTCGCCACCAACTGAGACACACAGAAGGAGGTTTTGAATACGTGTGGTGACAGCAAAATCAGCCGGTGGCCTCCGCTGCACAGGTTTTGCATATAACATTTCCTCTGACCGCCATGAAGCGTTCAGGTGAGTGTGTGAGTGTTACCTGCACAGCGAGATCATGTGTCTCTGGGCTGGTGACGGACACATATGCACTGATGACGACGATGTGACAAACACTCGCTCCGATGCCAAGGCTCAGAGCCCATGAGAGCCGGAGAGGAAGAACCGTATAAACGGACAATGACAGTAAGAGGAAGAACGCGACCTAAAGAAGAAAAACAGGCCAAAATCTGTATTTTTCAGATATACAGAGGGGTTATTGTTATTAACTAACTATTAAAACTAAAACCACAAAAAGGTATTTTTGTTACTTGAAATATATTAAAAAAATGAAATAAAAATGAATAAAACTACATAGACATAGACAATATAAAAAGACAACAAAATTACTAAAACTTTAAAATTAATATTTAAAAATGTATTTAAAATATTAATAACAACAGATATTAATAAACTACTAAAAATGGCAAAACACAACAAAATACTACAGTTTTAACTCAAATTATAATATAAATAGAATATATATAAATAAAAACGAATTAAGATATTAATGAAAACTACTGTATATAAATATTAAAACACAAAAACTAATAAAAATGACAAAAAACTAAAGATTTTAACTGAATCAGAAAATATAGCAGAAAATATCTAAATAAAACTAATTTAGGATATTAATAAAAACTATAAAGACATTAAAAAAATTAAAACTAATATTAAATTACAAAAGAGCTACAATTTTAACTAAAATTGAAATAAAAACAAAATCAAAAAACTAATTTAAAATATTAATAAAAACCATGTAAACAAAACAAAAACTAATAATAATTACAAAACGCACAACAAATTGACGACAATTTTAACAAATTAAAATGGAAAATATATAAATAAAAACGAATTAAAAACTATATAGACATTGAAAAGCTAAAAAGAAAAAAATGACAAATATATATATATATATATATATATATTTATATATATATATATATATATATATATAGACTAAAAAAACTAATAAAAATTACAAAAAGCACACAACAAAATTACTAAAACTTTAATTAAAGTTAAAATGATTTACATAAAGCATGTATAGTGTGCAAGTCATATGAACAACTTCTGGTCCTTTTGCTTGACTGTCCTGTTACTATTTTGTAACCTAAAATAAATAATAAGTGTACATCTTCTGATGTATTAAACATTATCAGTGTCACAGACAGAAAGCACTGACCTGCTCCCAGGCGGTGACGACGCCTCCGGTGAAGATGAACACGAAGGCCACGATGAAGAGCAGAGACCAGATGAAGAGCGCGAGTGGCGTTTCTCCCCGCCGAACCACCGGCAAACACGGCAGACACACCAGCAGAGACACGCAGACACATACCACCACACACACCACTGCGAACGCCGCCACATGAGCGCTGAGGCTCTGAACGAGTGAGAGAAACACACATTTGACAAAAACACACACCTGCTGGAAATACTTCTGTTAAAGGGTTAGTTCCCCCCAAAATTTAAATTATCCCATGATTTACTCACCCTCAAGCCATCCTAGGCGTATATGACTTTCATCTTTCAGCCGAACACAGTCAGAGATATCTTTATTCAAATAATATCGTGGCTCTTCCAAGCTTTATAATGGGAGTGAATGGGGGTTGAGATTTTGAAGCCCAAAAAAGTGCATCCATCCATCATAAAAATAATCCACACGGCTCCAGGGGGTTAATAAAGGCCTTCTGAAGCAAAGTGATGGGTTTTTATAAGAAAAACATCCATTTTTATAACTTTATAAACTAGAATCACTGGTTTCCGTCAATATCCGTCCGTGACTCGAGTTCCAGCAGAAGAGTGACCTGTTACCCGCCAATATAAACTCGCAATTGAGTTATAAAGTCAGAATTGTGGGATATAAAATCGCAACTGCAAGGAAAAAGTTTAGATCCCGCAATTCTTTATAACTTTATAACTCAAAATTTCAAGTTTTTAGAACTCGACTTGCGGACGAAAGCCAGTGATTCTAGTTCATAAAGTTAGAAATATGGATATTTAGACAAATATGGATATTTAGACAAATATCCAGTTAGAAATATGGATATTTGTCTTACAAAAACCCATCGCTTCTCTTCATAAGGCCTTTATTAACCCTCTGGAGATTTTGAAGGCCAAAAAAGTGCATCCATCCATCATAAAAATAATCCACACGGCTCCAAAGGCCTTCTGAAGCGAAGCGATGTGTTTTTGTACGACAAATATCCATATTTCTAACTGGATATTTGTCTAAATATCCATATTTGTCTAAATATCCATATTTCTTACTTTATAAACTAGATTCACTGGCTTTCAAGTCGCGTTCCAGTGGAAGAGTGACCTCTGACCCGACAATATAAACTCGCAATTTTGAGTTATAAAGTGTGAATTGCGGGATCTAAAGTCACAATTGCAAGAAAAAAGTTTAGATCCCGCAATTCACACTTTATAACTCAAAATTGCGAGTTTATATTGTCGGGTCAGAGGTCACTCTTCCACTGGAACGCGACTTGAAAGCCAGTGAATCTAGTTTATAAAGTTAGAAATATGGATATTTAGACAAATATGGATATTTAGACAAATATCCAGTTAGAAATATGGATATTTGTCTTACAAAAACACATTGCTTCGCTTCAGAAGGCCTTTATTAACCCTCTGGAGCTGTGTGGATTATTTTTATGATGAATGGATGCACTTTTTTGGGCTTCAAAATCTCGCCTCCCATTCACTAACATTATAAAGCTTGGAAGAGCCAGAATATTTTAAATATAACTCCGATTGTGTTCGGTTGAAAGATGAAAGTTATATTCACTTAGTATGGCTTGTGTATAAGTAAATTATGGGGTAATTTTCATTTTAACACTTTAATCAATCGGCCGGCTCTTACCCTGCCGGTGGAGGGGATGATGATGATGATGGTCACGCAGAAGAGAATAGCCAGCACTAGACCAGACACCATGAGCGGCGTCTCCTCCAGACAGCGCAGAAACACCATCCGCACCACGTGGAAACAGCAGCACGCGTCTCCGCAGCACTTCCGACGGGATCTGTGGGGTTCATCGTCTGGAGAAGCCACTAGGAACTGCTGAGAGCTATGAGAAAACTCTACAGTGGCATTGGAAGTCCTGGAGGTCTCGGATATGGTTGCCAAACTGACTCTCCTGTCAGCGACGTCAGGTTCGGTCCAGTCTGAGATGTTTTGAAAAGTGCTTTTGCTATGTGCGTTTGTGGGGATTTCCTCATTCGGATTGTGAGCGTTGGGAGAGTTGCTGAGACGGTTCTCATCCCTGCACGACGTGCGAGGTTTCAGGGGTTCGGGGACGTTCTCGAGCTTGGCCACACCCACTTCGATGTAAGTCTTCGCGTTGTCCAGCATTACAGTTGATGCTTTTATTTGTGCTTCTATTAACGCAGCAAGACACCAAGTGCCTGATTATTTCTTCATTGCGCACACTCAATACATAGAAATAAATAATGTCTGCATCTGCTAACAAACAAGGGGGTAAAACTTACATCGTCCAAATCAAATCAGGGTTTGAGAGCAGATGGCAGTTGTTTCCCAGATTAATGTTTTCAGAGGTTTTCAAAAGGTACTTGTAGGTCTCTTGAAGTGAATCCATGTAGGGAAGCTCCGATCATCTGTGTGAAGAGTTGCAGATTTGTTAGCCATTAGATCTGCGCTTGAAGAACACAATGATAAAGAAGATCATTAGGTCAAACCGCTGACACTTCAAATCAATAAACAGAGTAATGGGATTCAACAGTCTAATTGAGATCTAAAAAAAAACTATTTGTTAGTCTTCAATTTTCACTAAACGTTTTATCTTAAAATATTTTAGTGTTTGACAAGCTACAGTAAATGTTTTCTTTCTTTTTTACCCGACTCTTTGCTGTTGTCAAAAGTGGAAATCAGTGGGGGTCACAAAAGTTAAAAAATGTGTACAGCCTTTCCAAAACACATCAGTGATTTAAAATTTTGCATGCATATTGATGAGTCTTAATAAAATATATCCACCAAATTTCAAGAAGAAATAAATAATTTAACTAGAGTTTCAGGCAGTTAAAAATCGAGCTGTGGTCAGATTGACCTAAATATTTTTATGTTCAAAATTAGCTGCACAGACACAAAACTACTACTTGTAGTGAGGTGCAAATAATAAGTATAAATAGAATCCATCATTATTTGTACTTGTGTAAGTACTCTGTATTGCTATGTGTACCTTTTTGTTATGTCTGGTTCTCAAACCCATGTGAGGTTAAAATGGGTTTCTTACACTTTTTTCAGTGCTGCAACAGTCTAGTAATTGAAATCCAAAAACAAAACAAAACAAATACTAAACATCTTTTGACAATTTTTGTTTGATGGTAAAAAACTCAAATAGATGAAGAAACGGTGAACTTTCTTTGGGTGATTCAGAAGACCAGTCTTTGGTTTTGAGTAAACTTTGAGTATTATTATTATTATTATTTTTTTATCTTCAAATATTTTAGGTTTTCTTTTTTCCAAGTGTTAATTTTTGTCAAATTGCATGAAAACCAATGGAGAAAACACAATTTTTTTGCTGCATCAGAGATTTGTAGAAGTAAAGAAAATGTACAGCCTTTCCAAAACACATCAGTAATTCAAAATTTCTCATGCACATTCATGAGCCTAAATCAGATACACCAATCAGGCATAACATTATGAGCACCTTCCTTTTTCAAGAAGAGTATCTCAGGCAGTAGAAACTTCAAATAGAGGTCAAATTGAACCCAACACAACAGGAGGCTTTAAAAGAACCATTTTTCTTATTCTGAAGAATATTTTAGTAATCTGAAGAGCCTTTTGTGCAGTTTCTCTCTCTCTCTCTCTTACACACACACCCTCATCAACAACACTAAAGAACCTTTATTTATAAGAGTGTGATAGAAATGTCTTTGTGCTCGTTTTACGTCACTAAAAAAACAGCTGTATGTGACGACAGGCTGTGGAGAGGACAGGTTTACAGTGAAATACAATGAGAAACATGCCCTTTCACAGCCAAATCAGATCAGGACAAGAGTCTCAGATAAACTTCAACACCTTTGTATTTCTTAATGTTTATACCTTGAACGCACTGTATGTTATTTAAAGTGTCAGATGACATGAACTGCAAACGGTCAAACACACAAAACACATGCAAATACACTCATTTCCCTAAAGTACTGAGAGCCAGAGGAGTATTTATAGTGTGTACCTTGAACACAACAAGCAAACCCAAAACTACATATGTCACATTCAAAGTGAATTTAAGTGAACAGGATTAACTGGATACAGCGAATATTTGTTGCACACACACCTGTTTAACCAAATGTCTGTTGCATAAAGCAGAAACACCAGATCACACACACACACACACACACACACACACACACTGCATTGATTCTCTTCCATTATAAACAGTTCACGGTTTCCACAAAAATATGACTGTTTTCAACATTGATAATAATCATAAATGTTTCAAATCATAATATCAGAATGATTTCTGAAGGATCACGTGACACTGAAGACTGGAGTAATGATGCTGAAAATCACAGGAATAAATTACACTTTACTATATATTCACATAGAAAACAGCTGATTTACATTATAAAAATATTTCAAATTTTTTCTGTATTTTTGATCAAAATAATGCAGCCTTGGTGAGCAGAAGAGACTCTTTCAAATACATTTATCTGAAAAACAAATCTTACTTTATCCTGTAATTTTCCTTCTCAACTAAATTGATCATGTTTAAGGATTTATTTTATTTTATTTTATTAAATGCTGATTAAGAAAATTATGTTTTTACACAAAATCCCTCTGACCCTCAGTGAGAGCTACAAACAGTGAGTGTGTCTCTCTCTGATCTGGGATCAGATGACTTCTCTTTTGAAACAGTGAGTCACAAAAAGTCACAAAGCCTCTCACAAAACTGTATGAGTCAATGATTAACAAAGGGCTGCATTTACCATTATTATTATCACTGAATCAATTCTTACCTACACACATCGCATTAAAAGAAAGCTCCGGCCGGGGCTTGTCCAGACCTCCCTAGAAACGGTAAATTGTAGGTAGGTTTCGTCCTGGTGTGTATTCACTGCACTTCTACAACTCTCTGATGCAGCCAAAGAATGAGGTGAAATAAAACCCTGAACCGAAATGATCACAAGACCGACACAAACACGATTCAAGTAGGAATAAGAGTGAGAAAAGAGGAAATAACGTATTACCTATGAAAGTTTCTTTGTGACAAACGTTGTTGTCTCTGTTTCGCTCTGGATCTGTCTTTGACTGCATTCATTTGCATATCTGGCATTTTCATATGACACTGTTTTCCATAAACTCGTCCCTTATTTTCCCAGAAACTCGCAGTGAAGGGCATTATGGCTGTTGCTTTATCCCACTGTTTTATTTCTGCCTGGTGCATTGTTTTTACATTTGCATGTATTTATTTGGCAAAAACAACTTTTAGTGCATCAAAAAATAAAAAAAAAACCTAATACATAAACGCCCGCAGAGAGTAGTTACATTAGTGTTAAATTTTGGGCCTTTGCAGCTGCTTTTAACCATGAAATTTGTTGGTCAAATGAACTAGCTAACTACAATCGTTATGTTCTTGGTATAATTGGATTCAATACAATTAACCAAAAATTACACTATGAAAAACAAACAAACAAACAAATAAAAAAAATGGACTAAACCTTTAACATTAATACCTCTCAAACATTACCAAAAAATTGCTTTTTTCATACAACATTTTTTTTTTAACATTTGTTTTTTTGAAAACTTAAATATTATAAAAGTATTTTTAAAAAAAATTAAATTTTTTTTATTTACTTTTTGTGTGTGTGTGTGCGCTTTTCTATAGCTCAAACAGTGAAGCGTGATGCTAGCAACGGCAAGATCATGGGTTCGATTCCCAGTAAAATTCGAACTGATAAAAAATTAATCCTTCAACACCGCGTATATTTCTTCAAATCAAAGCCTCTGCCAAAGGCATGAATCATTTACGATAAATGTAAATACATACAAAGTAAAAAATTATCGTGATTTTAACAGTAAAAGACTGTAAAAATGCTATGGTGAAGAACTGTTAAAGGTGAGTTATGTATCTTTTCAAAAACGCTGTTGGACATTGTTGATATTTGAAATCAACCCAAAAAAACACACCCCTCTCTTCTTTACTCCGCCTCCAAAACTCACACTCCAATCCTAACCACCCTGAGTCGGTCTCGATCCCCGGCCCGATCGCTGCTGGCACATGAGGCGAATGCACTAACAATAACGCTAAACACCTCATTCTGTCAGTGCGCAGTGGTGCAAAACTCTCACTGTCTGGCCTCTGTTACTCACGCAATGCGAGTGGATGTCTGTTTATCACAGCTGATGCGCAACAGAATGCTTCACGAATAATAAAGCGCAGTTGATAAACGAACAACAAGGAAGCACAACGTACAGTACACAAGAGGAAATACAAACAAGAGTTTCTTGTTAATCACAAACAGCACAGCAGCTCCAGACACTCAAACCCAGTGTTACTCACATGTGAAGCGGGATCAAAGCAGCCTCCACATCTGTTTTCAGGCCTTCCCGCTTAGCTCTCTCTCCAATCCTGGAAAGCTTTTCTAATATTAATGCGGGTCCTAAAGCGCTTGCCCAGTCATAAACCTTCATTCCAGTGATGTTCTTTTGAGCGGTTTTGTGTTGTGTCTCTTTCTGCAGTTTTTCTCAAATCTCCCCCCTAATGCTGATTGGTTACACGTTTGTTGTTGGTGTCAACTAACGTCCAAACAGTGTTTTTTAAAAACTACTTACCCCACCTTTAATTGGTTTACAGAAAGTTTCCGTTCTATATACCGTGAATGACTGTAATAGATCTAACGGTACATTTAATATAATTTTACGGTAAAATACCATTAAATTTACAGTTTTTGGAAGGGAAAAGTTCTTGTATAATTTACAGTAAAAAAAAAAAAAAAAAAAAAACGGTTTCTCTAATTGGTTATGTAAAATGAGGTTTTATGTTACATCTAATTTTGTTACATTATAAAACTTAAAAAAAAACTTAAAAACATTGTTACTGTATTTTTACAGTAATTTTTTTTTTTTTTTTTTTTTTTTTACCATAAATTTAACAGATTTATTTGTAACAGTGTATAAATGTATTATTGTGGATCTTTGTATTGCCTTTAACCACAAAACTTGTCGGTTGAATTGACCAGCTAACATCACAATCATAACAGGAATGTCGCACACACACCCCACAACACCTCAGAAACTCTTCAGGCAAGTTCATGACCTCAAACGAGAAAAACATTCTAGCATTTTCAACAACTCAAAAATGTGTTTGCTGTTCAAACTGAAATAATAAACACCCCTATTGTCCTGGTCTGTTTATGTTGTGTCTGGATGTTACATCCCTGAGAATCAAACCCATGACCTTGGCATTGTTTTTACTCGCAGTTAATCTGACTGAAATTTGACCAGTCTGGTTTCTGTGAAGACAGATAAAGCACCTGGAGCTCGATTCTGTCCAGCTTTAATAAGCTTATTTGGACTGCAGCTGGCTTCGGTGTGGTGCACTTGCTCAGAAAGACTAACAAAGGACGTTCTATCACATGATTTATGAACAAAATTCTTCAGTAACGTAAATAGAATGTTCATTCAACGTTATCTGGTCTGCAATAATGTTCTATTTAGAACATACAAATGTAACATTCCCATAATGTTTGCAAAATGATACAACAGAATGGTTTTAAAACTGGGCATTTTGAAAGTTCAGAGAAGAATTAGAAATGACATTTCCTAACTTAATATGAACACTAGCGAAACATGTTTCTGTCAGCTGGGGGAGCTTGTGTTTAATCCTTCAAATATTTGAATCACATGTAAAAATATTTACATCTGGCAAACAAATCAGAAAGAAAAATCTCTATCTTAAACTCTAGTTTCATGTGTGGCTGCCTTCAGCTGGGGTGTAACAGAAGAACATGACTGAGCAAAACAAAGCATCCTTATCCGGCATGTTCTCATGTGACAGAATAGTTATTACTCAGTTTTTCTCATTGTAAAACGGTTACATCACAATTTCATCACAATTTTAATTAAAGATGTATATGAGAGGCTGTTCTGTTCTCAACACATCAAACAAAGCATTTAAACACATGTATAAAACACTCTTTTATGCCCATAAAAACAGACTAAAGTGAACGTACCTCCATTCTGTCAGCTTCCCTCCGATTTTTCCCTCCGTCACTCAACTTCTCGAAATAGTTTGCGGTTCCATTTTTTGTTCGCTTGAACTGGACAAACCGGTTCAGCAGCATGACTGACAGTACAGAGCCGAACCCAAAGGAACTCTGTCATATCTCATCATAACGTCCAGTCCTGCTGGCTTTATTTTTAAGCGTTATATTCATAATCTTTTATCAGTGATTATATAGGATGGTAAGACTGTGATAACAGTAATATGCACACCTAGTCAAAATGAAATGGACACTTTAGAAATATAGGTTTACATATGTGCACAAAATGGTAAAAATGCTTTTCCTTTTGATGTATATGAACATATTCACATTAACATTCTCACATCTTCCAAAACTTATGACTTTCTTTCTTCTGTGGAACATAAAAGAAGATATTTTGAAGAATGTCCATAAGTAAAGAGATTCCAATCCCACTTATTTTCATTGTATGGACACAGCAAATACAATGGTAGTTAATAAGAACCAAAAAAAAAAATGTTTGGTTACCAAGATTCTTCAAAATCTTGTTTGTTTGTTTGTTTGTTCTACAGAAGAAGAAAGTCATATAGGTATGACATTGGAATGACATTAGGGTGAGAAAATTATGACAAAATTTAATTTTTGTGTGAACCAGCTCTAATAAAGCTAGATGCACTAATGAAGTGTGTACCATTTTTTTGATTTTGCTTCAACCAAAAATTACTTCTGCATTTGATACTTCAACCTGTCCATCCTCGGCATGCTTTCTCTGTCCTGTTCTAGCGGTGCAATCTGAAAACTGATACGTCCTTTTCATCATGGTGGAGTCTGATCGGTGTCCAGATGAAGGACTGAAGGACAAAGGAGTGGAGAAACAAGACAGCATCAATCATTAATGTCTCGTCTAGCTGTTCACAGCCCTCAGTGACTTTATGTCAGAGGCATCACTCCCTCTAGTGTTTGAACTATGACATCGAAGTTTGGCTACATTTTAAAAAACATGTTTTTCTTATCCTAATCTAATAATCAAAAGAACCATATTCCACTATAAAGAACCTTTGAAAGATTCCATTGATGTAAAGATTCTAAATGGAACCATTTAAGTTAAAAAGTCTACAATTTAGTAAAAAAAAAAAAAATAAGTTTAAATTAAAATGTCTACAATAGAAATAATCAAATTCATAGCCAGTTTAAATTTAAATAAAATATCAAAATATGTCTCTTTGAGCTTAATTTCCTATAACCATTACAAGTTTAGCTTACTATGGTAAATGTAGGCGGGGTAGGCTTATAGTTACTCTGTTTATATGATAAATCAACTTCACCACACACAACACTGTGACTGTTTGTAAACAACTAAAATGTATTGTTTCACTTCACTTGTGACGTCCCTCAGCCTACGCCTAATGCTACTGGTGCAGAATGTGGGGGTTCCTGATTGGTTCCAACACATTAATTGACAATTATCAATAGAATATAAAAATGGTTGTGTATTATTGGAGGATAGACACTCTCTGGGGAACATTTATCGGGAGTGGCTCATTTTTGTGTTTGCCTTATACTTGTAGCTTCATTTCTTTGTTATCTTTTTTGTTTCTGCTATACCCCTAGATTTCTGTTCATTATTATTGGTTGCATAATTTGTTGAATTTAATAAATCTTTTCTCGAATTTGATGTTGTTGTCTAATCCCTCTTTTATGTTGCGGCTTGGAACGAGCGGGTCGTAACATCCTTCAGTTAACTATCGTTCTGATGTACATTTTATTTCAAAGGAGGATCCTGAGAGGATTCTCGCGTGGGTTTCTCTTGAGCTGTGTGAGATGTCGATTATATTTGTTACTCGTTGCTTTTTTCCCTTGTGTAAATTTTGTTGCGTAACTCGTTCTCTTAACAAGTTAAAGGGTTAGTTCACCCAAAAATGAAAATAATGTCATTTATTACTCTCCCTCATGCCGTTCCACACCCTAAAAACATATTTAAATCAGTTCATGTGAGTACAGTGGTTCAATATTAATATTATAAAGCCACGAGAATATTTTTGGTGCGCCAAAAAAACTAAATAACGACTTATATAGTGATGGCCGATTTCAAAACACTGCTTCAGGAAGCTTCGGAGCGTTATGAATCGGCGTGTCGAATCATGATTTGGAGCACCAAAGTCACCTGATTTCAGCAGTTTTGGCGCTCCGAATCATGATTCGACACAGTTTTGGCGCACCAAAAATATTCTCGTGGCTTTATAATATTAATATTGAACCACTGTACTCACATGAACTGATTTAAATATGTTTTTAGTACATTAATGGATCTTGAGAGAGGAAATGTCATTGCTGGCTATGCAGGCTTCACTGAGCCATCGGATTTCATCAAAAATATCTTAATTTGTGTTCCGAAGATTAACGAAGGTTTTACGGGTGTGGAACGACATGAGGGAGAGTAATAAATGATAAAATTTTCATTTTTGGGTGAACTAACCCTTTAACCTTGGTTAAATATTGAATGGGAATGGAAAGTTAAGTGAATTTGAATCACCGCTCATAACATTTACCTGAGGGGTGAAGATGTTCACAATGGTTTAAGTTGGTCACGTGGATTTTTGACCAACAGAAAGCTGCTTGAAAGTGAGCTGGCCTTCATAAATCGCTACACTACTGATGGTGTGTTCAAGTCCTCCTGGGAAGTTCGTAATTACGAGGTGGGAAGTCGTTTTTATGACGGCATGTGCGTTCAAATCACTTTCGTCTAAGTAAGATGGCGAAAGTTTCCTGTCCTTGAAAAGAGCAGTTTGAGTATTTGTGCATCTGTGTGATCATTTGTTGGCATGTCGTAATGAGGACTGATTTGATCATTGTGCTGTTTTCACAGGATTTCTAATGTATTCTTAATTCACAACTAAAATACCACACACACAAATCCATTCCTGTAACTTCAAACTTCACCACCAGAGGTCACTATATTATTGTGTTGTTATGAATCATTGTTCAATATTTACTCCAGTTGTTTCTTTCAGATATTCTTTTTTTTATTTACACATGCTTTCTTTTATCACAGTTTAATCAGTCCCTCCAGGATTGTAGATGAAAGTGCTTGCAAAGAAACACAAAATCAATTTTACTGACGCACAATAATCGATGAACTGTTGTTGCAGTGTTTCACTTTCATCTCTTTTCTACTCTGTCCGTCTCTGAACAATCATACACTTTTGTATAGTTCTGATTCAGCAGGCTGTTATTTTCTGTCACCTTTCAAAGCTCTTTTCACTCATTACGGATCATGTGTCATCTGCCCATTTTCCTAATTTTTTGATGTTTGCATAATGGTCTTTGAGGAGCGATCTGTGTTTCCATCTGTGACATGATCTGTGAGTGAAAACATCACGCGTCTGTGAGCAGAAGCTGAAGAAGTTCATCATTCTGCCAGTTTTCTCCATAATCAGTGTTTTAATCCGATAATATCAAAGATTAAAAACAAAAAACACTGCACTAAAAATGTAAGCTTCTTTGACATTAAGACAGACACAGACATCAAGAATCAGTGTATGAATCTCAATAACGCAATGCATTCTGGGTGCATCACACAAAACTCATCCATGGCACCCAGAATGCATTGCGGCATGAAGAATGTCATCATTGTTGACTCATAAACTGTTGATAAATTGATTCTTGAAGTATGTGTGAGTGTTATTGTAAAATGAGTTTAAATTTAATTGAATCTAATTGTGAATCACCTTGAATCGAATCGTTCTGAATTTGCAAAAATCACTCTTGAAAACCCATGAATCAAGAATCAAATCTTTCTACCCAAATATTCACACAACGAATTTATTCCAGGAAGCTGAAATTTGGATTTTTGTAAGTGACAACATATCCTAAATATCATCCAAACACATATAAATTTAACATATTTAATTGACAATTCATTGTGACATCACTTCAATTTTCCCTTTTTAATAAACAAGATTTCATTCTGCTGAGACACAAATAATATTATTCTTAAGATCTGCTGCTCACAATAACATTCAACCAGTTATTGCTATAGATAATATTAGTGAAAACATAAAAACACATAAACACAAGATATGCAAAGAGATCCTAAAAGACACATATTGTATTAGTATTTTAGACATCTAAAAAATATTAAACATTAATGTTAGAAAACTTTGATAAGATCACATTGTTATGATAATTAACATACAGAAATAAAACAAAAACTTTTAAAACACAATTAATAGATTCAGTCAGAAATTACTAAAAAACAAATCAAACAAGTAAATAAGAAAAATAATGAAGAATGAAAACAGTGAATGTAAGTAAACACACAAACGCGTGTCTTTTCACTCTTAATATCTGCTGCAGATGAAGTTGAGTCTGTCAGTCTCAGGACGGCTGATCCAGCGCTGATCTCCTCCAGACTGAACTGCTCCTTTTCTCTTCTCCAGGCGGCAGTCTTCCGGTTCTGTTCCGTTCCCTGGAGCCCAGTTCTGATAGCACACGATCTCTCCGCTCAACCAGAGCCACATGTTCATGCTGCAGTAGTTGTGTAAACCCAACCACACCTCCTCAGTAGACGCCTGTTTAACCACATTCATCACGTCACGCTGAATCTCTTCTGAATGAACCGAGACCAGATCCACATGATTCTGTCTGCAGTATCTCAGAGCTTCAGACCACGTCAGATTCTCTTTGATCAGAATCAGTTTTTCTGGACACAAAACAAACCACAAGCAGAAACTAGAGAGAGACTGATCAAAAACAACATGCAGAACAAACACTGTGGAGGAATTTGTCATGTCAGACATGTAGTGTGAACTTTAAGATATCTGGAGGTGATGGATGGATTGTGTGTGTTTGAGAGGATCTGCTCACCTTCATGACACACAAAAGGAAATTCTCTGTTGCAAGAGGCGTCTATCCATTGTCCCTGAGCATTCGGATCCATCACTGCACAGTTTTCAGTTCCTCCAGAATTATTAGGTTCACCAGACCTCCAGTATCTGAATGAGGAGTTACTCTGATCTGACCACTGCCATGAGTCTCTGAACAGACCGATCCAGACATTACCAGATATGTGATTATCATTGATGAACTTCTGAAGCTGTTGACTCTCATTCTGGTTCCTCACACTGACCAGATCAATGTGATTCTGTCTGCAGTAACTCTGAGCTTCTCTCCAATTCTTCATCTGATTGACAAAGACGAGTCCTGTGTTCACTTTAAGAAAAACAAATGGAAACAAATTCATGAATCAGTTTGTTCATTATTCTTATGCTGCTTTATGGTTTTGTTACGTTCCACGTGTGTTGTGTACACTTTTACACTCTTCTGTCCTCCTATTTCCTCTCTACCTGTAGGTCGGTGCTTGCTGCCAATCATCATTTCTGATGTCATGATGCCCTGCCCATCTGCTGATGTGCCAGCTGTATTTAAGGACTCGATTTGACCGTGTGTGGGGTGCGCCAGGCCAGCGTACCTCGTGCTCCAACGCGGTCAGTTGTTTCGGGCTATTGCCATTTGTTTCTCCGGTTAACTAGAGAACATAGCCATGAGCTCTCTGCTTGTGGTTTCGGTTAGGTTCATTTGTATTATGTTACCCTAGGTTTGTGAGTGTCGCACCACCCTTGTATTTTTGTTTGTAGATTATGATAGTTCAGTTCGGGCGTCGCATACACTGAAGATTTCGGTTTTATTTTCACATTTTCTTTTGTTAGTCAGTTTAGAGTTTAGCTGTAAGGATCTGTTTATTTTGTTTATTTCTTTTATTTGGGTGACACTCCTGTTTCCTTTGTTTAATGTTATATTTCCTTTTTCTCATCTTTCTAAATTACTTCTAAATAACTACTCTGTTTGGACCATCTTTGATCTGCACCACACCTGGTAACAGTTGTCTCACTTAAATGTTATGAGAACATCCCATTTTTATCATCAAACACTTAACAGTTTGGATGTGAATAAGAGCAGCAGTGGAAACATCAGAAACACGTGTCAACTGATATTGCTGATATAACATTAAGTAACATTTGTCATCATTTTATTGAAACTTTATATGTTTCCTTAAACATTTTAATACTCGATTCAGACACAAAGATCTGAGTGAGAGAAACATCAAACAGATGAAGATGTTTCACTGCAGCTGAATATATTTGTTATCTAGTCCTTAGAAATATGTCAGTAAAAAGTTCACTAGACTAATAATATATACAATTAAATATTGCTTCAATATCAATATTAATGTTAATGTTTGTCTTGTTTCTAGTCTGATTGTTTTTTATGTTGTAATGGAGAATGTGTCTATTTGAGTTCACTTAAAGTTCATCTAGTAAGAATAACATTTTTACAGGTTTGTGTTGAGATCCTGAAAGCTGTTGTGTAGAAAATATTGAGAAAAATTCACTAATAACAAAGAGAGACACATTTTCCTCTTGTTTAAGGAAACTTAAGCAGTTTTGATTAAGCTGATAAAATTGAGGAAAGAAGACTACCTATTTATTTTAAGATAATTAGTTCAATTATGTGGTTTTATTTAGAGACACCATTGATTGTTAGTTCCCAGCATGCTTAATTAGCTGCAATTAGTATCTATCTATCTCTATCTATCTATCATTAACACTGTACTGCATGGTAAAACCATAGCAACCACCCTGAGTACTCTACCAACAACCCTAGCAACTACCCAGAATATCCTTGAAACCACATTGACACCATAGCAACCACCCATAATTCCTTAGCAACCACATAGCAACACCTTAGCAACCACTCAGTGTACCTTAGCAACTGCATAGCAACAACATAGCAACACCTTAGCAACCACTTGGAGTGCCCTAGCAACCACAAGTGCCCCAGCAAGTGCAGAGCAACCACACCAAGTACCCTAGCAACCACATAGTAACACCTTAGCAACAACCCCAAGTACCTTAGCAACCGCATAGCAAAACCATAGCAACCACCCCAAGTACCCTAGCAACCACATAGTAACACCTTAGCAACAACACCAAGTACCTTAGCAACTGCATAGCAAAACCATAGCAACCACCGTAATTATCTTAGTAACCACATAGCAAAATCCTCACAACCACTCAGAGTACCCTAGCAACTACATAACAACACCCTAGCAAACACCCTGACGGATCCCGATGAGATCCGTCAGCTCCACTAATTTGGAGCGGTTAAGGCCCGGGTATTTCCCACGTTCCCCTCCGTCTCGTGTCAAGTTTTTCTAAGATACTCCTTCGCCCGTGAGCGCGGAAAGACGCGTTCAGCGCATGCACACACGCGCCTTCCATGGTCATAAAAATTCAACACGGTCTCACCCCTCATCGTCACATATCGACGTTTGGTCATTGCCCCCTAGCGTCGACATCCGAAGCAAAGGGTACCCCTTTTGCGTCGCTTTTCAACGTCGATGGCCGTCCTATACACTTCAATGTAAATCCCTTATCTTCGGATTCTGACGCCGGGGGGGGGGGGGTCAACCAACGAATTTCTCGCGTGTGTTGGAAATTTTCGGTTTTCGTGGTCATAATGACAAATAACTTGGCTAGATGTAGGCATTATCTTGCGATAAAAAATACAGCAGGTTTTAGGCTACAGAGGATAGACTTTTAACGGATCAGACCCTCAACGTCGGATTTTGACGCATGCAGGGGGTCAACATAGATTTGCGCTCTTTATAAAAAAAAAAAGCGATTTGCCCGGTATATTTGTTAATGTATATTTGTGTGTATAATTACTTCGACCGGACCTAACTGTTGTGTAAAATGATAATAATAATAATAATAATATTATTATTATTATTATTATTATTATTATTATTATTATTATTATTATTATTATTAATTGTTCTTGCATCTGTACCTTGCGTCACGTTGGCCAATCAACTACTTCAGCAGTAAAACATCATTGCATGCGACGATCCCTAGCACCATTGCGTTTTTCGATTTCCATACGTAAGTATTGCACTTAATATAGAATTAGACATATTAGATATTTGCATATCAGAAACAATCAGCTCATGCCATAAAGCTGTTGTGTTTGGTAATATTTTAGCGCATTGAGATGGTGTTTTCCATACATTAACTAGACTGGCGGCCCGCCACATTTTGTCCCGCCACAGTCTCAAAGTAGGCCTGTCGCGATATTCAAATAACCGATTGATAATTGCGCTCTTTTAAACGGCAAAAATGCACCAATTAAGTTTTCGTGTATTATATTCAAACTCATCGGAAGCCATTCCATAGCTTCTGAATTATATAGTCACCTAGATTATTTATTTATTTATTTATTTTTGGGTCAGCTTATGATTATATATTTTTTATTCATTTGCTATTTTTCTCTATAATGGAGAAGTGTGTTCAGTGCATTCTGGATTGTGTTTAATAAATCAAAGAGTGACGTTTAGTACCACAAATACAGATGTATAGATACAGGCCCCCACTAATTATTCTAGAAATAAATTAACCAATTTGACCACTTATGAACTATCATTTAGCCTACTATATGTTGTGTACATGACTAATGTGCCCTACCATCACGAATAAATAAATAAATTACTATTAGAGCACAAAATTGTTTACAAGAGAACAAATTTCTTCGTTGATGTAATCACTTACATTTTGCTCTCAGAATGCATCAGATTTATGCATTTAAATTTAAAATGTACAAAATTTTCCTACGGGGGGCATGCCCCCTGACCCCCCTAGAGGGACCGATGTCCACCCACCACAGTCTCACAAAATCCAGTTGGAAACACTCATGAAACACTGCACCAAATGAAATGTGCACGTGGTGCTACACATTGATAGATAAAAGTTAGCCACGGGTTAGGCACTATTGGTGACAAAATTAAAATAGTGTGATAGGCATGTCCGATTTTAAATATGATATTCTTTGTTGCAACTAAGTAGCCTAGTTGCTAATGAGTCGTGCCACAGTCTACTGCCATATTTATAATCATAATTTGGATAAAAGTGTCTGCATAGAACCTATAGACATAAACATGTAAACATATATAATCCATACTCTATCTTCAGATGTAATGAGTGTGTGTGTTAGTTAGTATATTGTAATGTGTAGTTTAGTTATCAATTCTATACTGATTTATTTTTCTCTTTATCAACAGGTTCTCAAATACAATTTATCAAATAATAATTAGCAGCTGACTACAAAAGGCACTTTTAAGAGCCACGTTTGTATTGTTATTCTCCATTCTCTTTTTTGTATTGTTCTCTCTCGCTTTCTCTCTCTCTCTCTCCATTCCTCTCTCTTCCCTTCCCTTCCCTCCTCTCCCCTTTTAGTGGTGTGTTTGTCCTTGTGCACTTTTGTTTGTTCTTGTGCACCATGTCAGATCCTAAGCTGAACCAGCTCTTGGAGGAGGTCAACAGTCTTGTCAACCAGGCAGAAGACATGGATGAACTCAAAAGGCTGCATGAGGTCATCAGCACTCAACAGGAGGCAGCTTCATCCATCCAGCGATCCACCAGCCAGCCATCTGTGAAGTGGATTAAGAGGGACAGCAGAGGAAACATTATTTATGGGAGGCCAAGATTCTCCAGAAAGCAAGCAGGTCAGACTTACTTTTCATTCATGTTAATTAAGATCTAGATTTTACCTCTAGATCTATTTTTACCTTTTGGAATGATATATAAACATTTCACAAGTCATGGGTCTGAATCAGAAAATATATGATTATTATTATTATATAACATACTTACTATACATACTATAAGGAAAATCAATGCTAAAACTTTGTGTCATTATGTTTAAAAGGCAGTCATGGTAATGTATTTGTTTCTAATTGTAAAAGATGTTTTTTGTTTTTTTTTACTACAGTAGGTCTTAGCCACAGACAAACCGGAAAGACTGGTGGTTCCCTTTTCAGGGCTCCAGAAACCAGTGTGGAAATGACCAATGACTTTTCTCACATAAACACTGGTATGTCCTATATTGTCCCTGCACTGTAAAACAGTATGTTCATTAATAATAGGAATGTAATACACATTCCATATTTTTGTGTTGGTATGATAGACAGCACAGTTATTACTGCTGTTATGACTGTTGTTCAGTGATATACTCTTTTGTTTAATAACCTGTTGTTTTTTAATACTGTCCATTGTTTTAACAGAGTCTTTCCTTCAAGAGCTAAAGCACTCACTGGGTGAAGATTTAGATGACAAAGAAACACCAGCACAAGCCTCCAGTGATTGGTCAGTGAGAAAAAGTCTTGTCTCAGGGTGGTGGGCGAAAGTGAGGCCCCGGTTGGTGGACAACATGGTGGCTAAGCAGCATGTGGCAAGTCCAGTCTGCCAGAAATGTTACTCCAGTCCAGCGATGATCCATTGTTGTGACTGTCGACCACAGCCCTTCCTCTGTGCCCATTGTGACATCAGCATCCACAAGGCTCAAGTCTTCCACAACAGGGACTCAATTAGAGAAGGCTTCTTTCAGCCATTGCCTCCGACATCCTGTTTTGTGGAGAATGTTCTTACCCAGTGTGGTAAGTTGTAGTTTTAATTTCAGTTATCACCTGGAAAACTAAATGCTAAAATCTAAATAATTTCTGATCAGTCAATGAAGCCATGAAGAATATCTGGTCTTAAAAGCTGACAGTAAATACGTATGTTAGTCTTCTATCCTCTAACTATTCTCATAAATGCTTCTTTTTTTTTCAAGTGCGTCTTGTACCCTTGGAGATGCCAGAGAGAATATGTAGCTGTCCTCAGAGATTAAGTGTCACCACTGGAAAACCCATTGCTCTGGTTACAATGAATGGTAAGGAGAACATTGGGGATGGATGTCACTTCTGCTCAAGTAACTGCCGAATTTCACCCTCAGATGAGGTGATCCCACCCCATATCTCTAACTTCTCACTTTCTGTCACTCTTCACTGTCCTATTTAAATGAAAAATGTAATAAGTTTTGAATTAAAAAGTAAAAGTATATTTACCTCCCAGCCAATTGTTTTTGGATGTATAGATAGGTAACCTGTGAAGATGGAAAGATAATATAGAGTTTGTCCATAAAAGAACAAAAGCACAAGATGTACTTCCTTTGCTTCCTTGGATTGAGCACACAAATTATTCAACTTTTCTTTGCCTCTGTCATAATGAGTGTCTTGCGATACTGCAACATTGTATCAAGACATCCTTAGGAGCCAAATTGTCACAGCAATTAAATATATGCTCAAATATTGTGGGCCATCCCCCAAGAAACTATAATAGATAAAGATAATATATGGATAAGATAATTAGTCTTTTTAGGATCATTCTTTGTAAATCCCTCCAGAAGTTTGCATTCTGCACTTGAACGGTGCCTTGTGGTGCCATCCCAAAGGGGCACAAAATCACTCTCACGGACCTTCTACTGGTCTGCTCCTGGCTGGTGGAATGACCTGCCATGCTCTATCCAGGCAGCTGAATCTTTAGCAACTTTCAAAAAACTGCTAAAGACATATCTATTTTGTCAACACTTGTCCCAGTAATATTAGCACTTACTTTTTATTTATATTTTATTTTTATTTTTTTACTTTTTATTTTTTCGATTTCTATTTTTTCTCCATCTATTTGTATTAAAAAAAACTGGCTACGAGCACTTTACTGATGAAACTAGTTTATTTTAATTTTTCAATTAAAGTGAATGGAAACAGTTTAATTAGAGTATATGCACATTTACAATGTTTCTATCCATAGATGTTGTCCTGGAGACATTTTGATCCCACAGATGGTCAGAACACGTCCGTTGATTTGTCTAATGTCCATTTTTAATTCACATTACACAGTTGATGGAATCAAACTAAGATGTGCATATTCTGAATTTTCATTAATGCGAATATCAAATGCAAATAAGATTAATGGAAACCTCGCTAGTGTCCTCCTGATAGTCAAATGTTCCCACTTCATTGTCAGAATTAAGTGTGCATATATATTTCTTTCCTTTTCCCAGGACGATATGATCTCAACTTGCCAGAGTTGAAATGTGAGGGATGTCAGGCCACATGGAGTACTGGAGTGGATGAGCTGGTCCATAATGACTACTGGCCTGCTACTTCTCAATTTTCAACAGTGTATGCTACAGACATCCTATTTTCCTTTGAGGAGTTGAAGATGGCAGCACCTGGGATGTCCAGCCAAGCATTTCTTAGAATGCTAGATCAACGAACTGTCCGCTTTGGCCGTGTAAGTATTTGTGGTGATAATCTCACAATTATAGTATGAGGTCAAGTACACATGAACATTTACACTGTTTAGGGAAAAGTTCATGTATTAAATTCAGACCCTTTGTCACAGATGTATAAACAGCTAGCAACTCATGCTGTCGTGTAGTTTGTAGTGTGAGTGTTTTATGAAAAAAGGGGTCCTTCTGAAGACCACAGCATTAACTCCATTCTTCTAAGATTTGGAATTTATCTGTTTTCCCCAATATCATTTGCTGATCACAGAAATGTTCATTTGGAAACTTTTCTTTGGCTAGAGATGTAGACTGTCAGGTTCTTCAATTTAGGTACTTTTCATAGTTTATTATCATAGGTCATGAAAGTAGTACACACATCCCAATGTTTATCCATTTTAGAGCATCTTATTTCAATGTAGAGTAGCCTTTAATTTTATCATCTGTTTTACTGTACTCTTTTACTGTACTCTTTTGAAACAGACTGGAAAGGTCATAGCAGACAGCTTCAGAAAAAGCTTTTTGGAGTGGGAGGCTGTCCGATTTGAAGTGGACAAAATCATCCGGGAAGACCACTTTAACTGCCCAGCATGCACCCCAAACATGCTTGCGGTCTCTGTTGATGGAAACCGTAAGCACTATAGATTCAAGAGTGCAGCAAGGTACTTAAAAAAAAAATACAGTGTTTAGATTGACAGTTCATCATTTTGAAAGTAACTTTGCTGAAAATCATAATGAAAATCATATGAATATTAAAAGGCAATATGTGTCTCGTTATCTAGATCAGAGGAACAAGCAATCTTTAATGGTGTCTTCATAGCTAAGGACGATGATGTAGCAAGATTTGTAGACTATGTCCATTCCTCGACCAGCCATGTAAACTTGCACAACATCACTATATTTACATGTAAAATACCATGTCCTACATAGGAGTTTGATTGGACTGTTAAACATCATCCATATTTTAGGTCTCTGGAAGAGGTGTCTGTGGGGGACAGTGGTCAGCAGCACGAGAAACGTCACAGAAGTCCTCCAGCAAAGTAGATGAGGAGGGCCTAGAACTTGCCGTTTGTCGGCATGGTGTTCTTCTTTGTGCCCTTAATATGTTCAGGGGGGAGGTTTTTGCTTACCCTTTGTACCTCCAAAAAAAAATGGCTTGTAAGCCGGTGAAATTCTTTGCTATGGATGTTGCATGCAAGTACTGGCCTTACCTCCAGAGGGTGAGTGAGAGATGCCCTGAGCTTCAGGATCTGCTCTCAATGAAACCATTTCTGTCAGTGTTCCATGCCAAAGCCCACGACTTCAAATGTGAGGTAAGAAAATGTGACTGTCCATGTGATTTTCTTTACCTAAACATAAGATTGTTGCCACTTAGATTTATTTATTTTATTTTTTATTTGAAGGTAAAATGGAGTGGGGCGTACCAGGAGGGGGCTGGTTTGACTCTCGGGGAGGAGGTGGAGCAATGCAACGCCTTCCTATCGAGAATTGCTGTTACCACAAAACACATGGCAAAAGCAGGTAAGGTAACCACACACTGCACTAGTTTGATAAAGTGATACAAGAAATATCTGCAAGGGACTGCAATTCTTCGCCTTTCTCACACTGCTATGAGAAGTGTTCAAACTACTGTACATTTTGATCCTGATGATGAGGTACATGCTGACTCTGAACATCTGAACAATCAAAGCAGATTTAGAATGTATAATCTTTAAGACAGATGGGTGGATCGATTACAATACCTTCATCGTATTTTTATTTGAAGTGAAAATCATAAGGAGAGTCAGTTGGAGCAAATACTGTGCTGTTGTTGGTTGTTACCATACTGTACCTACTGTCCTGCTACAGTGCTCTATGCCTTTTGCGTAATGTCCTGTGTCACTGTTCCATGCTACTTCCCCACTATCCTGTGCCACTACCCAACTAACCCTTTCCTTGGACAGCAATTAAATGGCACAAGACAGCAGGGTATTGTTTCTGAAAAGTATGTGGTACCCAAAAAGTGTGCACTGTTTTTCTCTTACCGCTACTGTGAAGAAGAGTGATAAAGTGTTTTGTTCTGTTTGCAGTACGCACAGACATGCTCACAGTCATGGCCATGCGCTGGAATCAGCAAAAGTTTAACAACTTGGCTTCCACACTTGCCCGCCGATATCAAAAGGTAAAATCACTTATGCAATATATAAAGCAACATGTGTTTTGTAAAATATAGTGGCATCACACTAAACTATATGTAGTGACTTTTTTTTAGCTGATATATTTTTCAGTATGTGTGTGTGTGTACATATATATATATTAGGGCTGGGTAAACTATTCTTTAATCCCAAGAATCGATTAGTCTAGTCTGTTTTCAGTTGATGGATGAGCAAAATATGTAGCTCCTCCCATCCAATAAATCGCAATAATCTGCGATATGAAGCACAGTCTCAGATTTCAAATGACGTCCATCTTATTATGAGATTCAAAAATAAATATCGTTTTGGCGCTGTTTAATGTGACGTGACGGATCGCTTTAGCACCTCGGTTAAAGAGAAGCATGTGATCTCCACTTTAATACCAGTTACAGTGAAATAAACATGAACATCTGAAGGTATGTTAAAATATACAGTACAACTTACTGAAATCCGTATCCGCGGAAAGACTTGTAATCAATGTAATGTAACGTCACATTTACCTCAGAAAAACTTGACCACAAACTCATTAGTCAGCTAGAAAAGTGTACTCTAGAAAGCAACATTCTGATAAATATAGCTATGCACCGTTACATATTCATTTTAATGTTCTTCAGTATTTAATGCATGTTTGAATAAATCGGATATGACAGCCGCGATTTAAATGTTTATATTTAAAAACTAAAAAATTAATTGAAGTAGAAATAAGATTATGTAATTCTTAACTTTATTTATTATTTAAAAAAAACAATTGAGTGTAATTTAAGTGTTTGTATATAAATAAGTTCATTTTAACCTTTAATACTATAGTATAGTAGTACCAACTGACTCTCATGTGTAGTTTACAGCATTAGTTGAGAGATTTTTTTCCTCTAGAAAATTTTCAATTTTCTGTAACTGAAATACTGCATCCAAAAATACACACACACACACACACACACACACACGCATGTTTGTTTTTGTGAATTGTGGGGACTTTCCATAGACTTCAATGCATTTTACACTGAACAAACTGTACATTCTATCCCCCTACCCTGCCCCTACCCCTAAACCTAACCCTCACAGGAAACTGTGCAAACTTTTACTTTTTCACAAAAACTCATTCTATATGATTTATAAACCCATTTACATTGTGGGGACCGCTGGCTGGTCCCCACGATGTAGGTGAACTCAGGTTTATATTACATCATGGGGACATTTGGTCCCCACAATGTAATATAAACAAAAGCACACACACACACACACACACACACACACACACACACACACACACACACACACACACACACACACACACACACACATCATTGCATACCATATAGGGACAATTACAGGTTATGGATGTGACTGAACATGAGCAAGCATAGTATTGTTAGAATATTTTTCACAAACCCTGGTATAGTCATTATCATACAGATACCATGGCATTTTATTGACATTGTGAATGTGACAAAAAGTCCACTTTCCATGAAATTGCCATATAATTATAGTCCCTGTATTTGTGAATATATGTACAGTATGTTAAATGAGTGCTGTATGTTGTTTTCTGATAGTGAAGATAACTTTAAATTCCTTATTAATACACAGCTCTAGGCATTACCCTTGTCTGTCTCTGCTTCATTGTCATTTGTTGTTTGTGTTTGAAGGCCACAATAGCCCTGCAAAGAGAGTTGCATAATATGGAGGCCATGAAAACTGAAATGGCAGTCACAGATGATCAACTGGAGGTCTGGATCACTGATGTCAATGAGTGGGCAGAAGGTATAATATGCATTTTGATGCTTAATGCATCATTTTTATGGTCGTTTAATTATAATTGACACACTAATGTACAAACTATGTGTCACCTGATGGGAAACAAAGATAAAGTTATTTCAGTCTAGTTTTGTGTTGTCATAGACGCAAGCTTATTTTAGCATCTTCAACCCTTTGAATTTCTCATCAAGCTTTTTTATTGTTTGTTGCAAATGCACATAGCCTTCAACCTGTAGGGTACAAAGCATTATCCAGTAGGGTAGCCACTCAGTTACAGAAAAGATTTTTAGGCTCACTGGCCCATATACCAGAAATTATACTGTATTAAGAAGCATATTTCCTACTTCTCTTCCCATCAGCAACAACATCCCCGAATGATGCTAATGTTGCTGCTGTGGCCAGACGAATTGAGGAGCTGGTGACCAGTATTAAAAGGAGGTCGCAACGTCTTTATAAAGACAATGATGGCTGCAAAGGTCGTGCCCGGATACGCAGAAAGATCAGAGAGGAAAAGAAACTTTTAAATTCTGTGGTGGATCAATATAACTCCATGGTACCTAATGCAGAAAACCTGGACTTGGACACTATTCTTTCAGATGACATCATTTGGCCATGGCAGCTTCCACACGGTGGTATGTACACAAGTCTATTGACGATGTGAAATAAGTCACATAGTAGCACAAAATCTTTTATTGATGTTTGCTCAGATAATCTAAGAACTTTTAAATACTAATTTTTAAATCAGCTGATTTATGTATTCCAGACTCTGTAGATCTAAGGACAAAAAGGAAGGCATTTGACATGGTGATGGCAGTAAGGAGAATTGAGGAGGAGAAGAGTATTCTCATTGCTGAGATGGAAAAACATTGGACAACTCTTTGCACCCGTGCAGACACCCTGAAGGAGATGTCATCCCAGCTTTGCAGTGGGACATCAAGTATGTATTTAAAGTTATACTTCACATGCATTATATTTACCATTATGTTTCTGAAAGTCTGCAATAATGTTGTTTCTTCCTGTATATAAGGTGAGATGTGGGGCCTGAGTACAGAGGGAATCCAAGGTCTACAGAGCTTAACCATGAAGAAAACACAAGCCATCAACAGAATACGAAAGCACGCAAAGAACTGTTATATACAAGTTCTGACTGGAACAGAAGTGAACTTTGAAAGTGATTCAGAGGAATACCATAGTGACTCTGAACTTTCAGAAGATTAAACAGAAGGTGTAAGATGACCAACTTTCAAGTGTCTTGTCATTTTCTCCAAGTCTTTGTTAAAGAAATTCATAGATTGGCAAGAAGGTCATTGTAGCACCTGAGCTCTTTATGTTGAAATTCACAATTCAGTTTGTCACATACAAAATCAGAGTACAACATGCTGTAAAATGCTTAGTGCAGTGCTACGTCATAAAATAAGATTGGGAATAAAGAAGAGTGCAACATCCAATGTGTTTAGATCATTGTTTAGATAACATTTTTGTTTTTAATAATTTTGCTGGTCTTTTCCAGTAATAATTAAGGCCTTCACTGAAATGAAGATTTCTGGATGGAATCCTTTCCAGATGTTCAAGCTGACAGTGTGTAATGCACATCCTTAAATGCAGTCTCTTTAAGTGAGCACTTAGAAGAAGTTGTATGGTCTGTCCTCTTTAGTCCAGTGTCCATGATTTCCAGAAAAAGACATTTTGACTTTTTTTTTTCTCCAAGGTTCAACTCACATGGCTTTTAGCACAGATAAGCCATCTCAGTCAAATTCTTTTAAGCCCAGTATACCTCTAACCCGCATCTGTGGTTGGTATGTCATGCTGTGTTGATAGATATTAGTTATTTGGTATCTTGTGCCAATGCAATGACAGTTGTGGGTTCAAATTTCGGCTGCCACTATTGTGCCCTTAAGCAAGGCACTAAACCTTAAGTTGCTTAAGGGGAGACTGGCCTTGAAGTAATTGATGAAGGTAAGTCCCTTTGGATAAAAGCATCAGCCAAATGCGTACATACAACATAAAGGGTACTTAATTCTACCACAGCTTTACTGCCAAGAGACTCAGTTTCTCTATGCTTGTCAATCTACTTAGGTTGGAAATATTCTCATCTAACCATGCCTTTTATTGTTGACATTAGCCACAAACAACGATCATAGTCTAATTCTCTCTCTGCTGTACAGCCTTTTTGAGACACCCTGGTAAACCATAGACTCTTGCTGTCTGTCAGACTACAATAGTAATGTTGTACCAGAGACATCAGTGTAAAACACTCACTTCCCTTTCAGTCATACCTACAGCTTGCTTGCTGTGTATATACTCAGTAATATCTGTCTTACCCCCTCCCCCCTTCTGTATCTCTCCCCCACTATCAGTGCCTCCTCCTCATACTTCTCTCCACAATGTCGACCTGATCGCTCCTGTATATGTGCAGGTCCACACATTCATTATGCAGTCCAGGCTCAATGCGCTCAACGTTTTTGACCAGATCTTCTTCATAGGTGTCCCTTTATACGTAATTTACACACCTGTCAGCCTATCAGAAAAAAATGGTATTTAATTTCTCTGGGTGATAAAGTAACATACCTAAGCATAACATAAGTAAGAACCATAGTAATGAGCTTCATTTGTCATTTAGCTTTCATTTGTAAACATGAAAAGCTTTGTTTAGAATTTGAAAAAAAATCCCATGGGGGTTTTAATTGAACTTCTTTTATAAACTTATTATTATGAATATCTGAAATGTAATGCCTTGTGTAGTGCTGCTCTGTATAGTTTCCTTTGTGTCTCATGTGTATTGGAGAACCTCCCAGTTAAAGCAGTCAAAGACTATGAAAATATCAATATTACAGTGGAGTTTATGTAAATGTGTATTAATAAATAATTCACAAATCATTAAAACACCCATATTTTGATTATCTTGATTGTTGTGTGCTGTGAATAAAACATTCATAACACCACTGACTCATCCACATTTTCAGGTGTCTTGATCCATTGATGTGTATTGTGCTAAAATAACTGCAATGTCACAAATGTTTCTAATAGTTCAATATTCCTTAAATAGTTTACTTGATACTTTGTGTGTTGTCCAGAAATATGTCCAGTTTAACACATTTGACCTTCTGTGGCAGCAGCAGAGATCCTTGGAAATGTACAATTTTGGTACTCAACGACTATGATTTTTGATAAACATAGTTCTATAATCACTCAAAACCCACTAAAATATCCATATTTTGAGTTATCCTAATAATCTGATGATTGTGATTGTGAAAAATGCCCAATCTCACTTATTTGATTTTCCATGCTAAGTGTGACATAACAGAAATCTTTGGACATATGCTGTTTGGACATTGTCATTTTATATTCTTACATACCTTAAATCATTCAAAACCCACTAAAACATCCATATTTTGGGTTGACTTCATATGTTGATGTGTATTGTGCTGAAATACATCCATTTTTACTTATTTCACTTGCTATGTCAAGTGTGAGGTCACAGAGATGCATGGAAATACATTGTTTTGGCGCCCAATAGCTGTGACTTTTGATGCTCAAATATAATTAAATCATTCAAGAAACTCTAAAACATTCCTGTTTTGAGTTGACTTGATGCATAAAGGTGTGATTTGCAAAATACAATTCACTTTCGCTGACTTCACTTGCTGTGTCAAGTCTGAGCCCAAAGACATCCTTGGAATGTAGCACTGAAGGAGGCAAATATGCCATAGAAGGCTCAGTAAGCATCATGCCAGATAATTGATGAAATGTCAGCATGTGGCACATATTTTGATACAGGGGATGTTAACAATCTTGTCTGTCAATTTTGAGACCTCTAGCTGCTTGTGTGTTGCTAGGAGGCGGAGCCAAAATGTAGAAAATTTGATTTTCTAGGGGCGCTACAGAGTCTGTGAATATGTAAGCTGTAATTTGACTTCACTTATTTAACTTGTGTGATACACAGATGTCACATGACAAATTTGAGACCTCTAGCTGCTTGTGTGTTGCCGGGAGGCGGAGCCAAATTCTAGGGAGCGCTACAGAGTCTGAGAATGTATAAGCTGTAATTTGACTTTGCTCCCATATTTTATGCCATACATAGATGTCACATGCCAAATCTGAGACCTTTACCTGCTTGTGTGATACAAAGAAGCAGAGCCAAAAATCAGAAAAAAATGATTTCTAGGGGGCGCTACAGAGTCTGTGAATGCGTCAGCTGTAATTTGTCTACACATATTTATTTTGGGTGATACATAGATGTCACATGCCAAAATGTACCTGCTTATGATGTATGCAAGTTAGAAATGTTAACCCTAGACCCCTAAATGTTCACAATTCCCATGTCAGAAAGGCATTGGTAGAATTACGCCACTTACTGTAACAAATATCAACATGTGACACATATATTGGTGTGTGGGGTAAAGCAAAGTGCTATGACAAATTTGAGGCCTCTTGGTGCTTCTGTGTTGCCAGGAGGCAGAGCCAAAAATCAGAAAAAAATTATTTCTAGGGGGCGCTAAAGAGTCTGTGAATGCGTCAGCTGTAATTTGTCTACACATATTTATTTTGGGTGATACATAGATGTCACATGCCAAAATGTACCTGCTTATGATGTATGCAAGTTAGAAATGTTAACCCTAGACCCCTAAATGTTCACAATTCCCATGTCAGAAAGGCATTGGTAGAATTACGCCACTTACTGTAACAAATATCAACATGTGACACATATATTGGTGTGTGGGGTAAAGCAAAGTGCTATGACAAATTTGAGGCCTCTTGGTGCTTCTGTGTTGCCAGGAGGCAGAGCCAAAAATCAGAAAAAAATTATTTCTAGGGGGCGCTAAAGAGTCTGTGAATGCGTCAGCTGTAATTTGTCTACACATATTTATTTTGGGTGATACATAGATGTCACATGCCAAAATGTACCTGCTTATGATGTATGCAAGTTAGAAATGTTAACCCTAGACCCCTAAATGTTCACAATTCCCATGTCAGAAAGGCCATGGTTGTCAGGGACACAGACGGAGGCAGGCAGGTAAGTGAAAAAAGGTGTTTATTTAGAACAGAGGCACGGACAATGGAAGCTGGAGAATGCAAGTGAGTGAATGAACAAGCACTTTGGAACAGTCACTTAGCTGGAGTGTAACAGATTATGTCTTTGTAGGTGAAGGATCCACAGGGAATGGAGAACAGATGATGGAAGACGAATGGGAGAGGATACAGGATTCTCAGGTGAGTAACAGGCAAGGAGTCCATGTACATGAGACAGTACTTTCCATTGACGAGATCAGACAATGTGGTGGAGTGAACATGGGGCTTATGTAGGGGTGTGCTGACGAGTGTTAACAATGGTGATGGCTTGCAGGCCCATGTGATTGGTGAGAGATCGGAGGTGAGGAACCAGAGGGATGCTGGGAAATGGAGTCCGGGGAAGGTGAGACAGACGGTGACTAACAATGGTAGAGTTACACTTATTATTGTAAATAAATATCAACATGTGACACATAAATTAACATGGGGATGAAAAAAATAGCTTTTTAAGACCTTTAAGATGGTAGTGTGTTACCAACACAGAAAGATCACTGAGGTTACTTTAGGTTCAAAGATGTTTTATTATCATTCCATAAAACGGTGAATAAAATTAATGTAGAAATTAGACAAAGTCAGAAAGAATGACCACATTAACATCATGAAATATTTAAACTTTATGAAAATAAAAAAGCTATCCAGTTAGTTTCCATGATTGTCATAAATAATGGTAATCAATCACTTAGTGGGGTTAAAGAGTATTCAGAGTGTCCCAGTTCATAAAAATAGAGACAAAAATAGAGATTAGAATTAACACAAATAAGGACCAGGTGAGATAGAAAATAAATAAATAAATAAATAAATAAATAAAAGTTAAGTATAAAAACTAAATTATTTTATCATTGAATCTGGTTACAATCTGGTTATAACAATAATGGTAAATGCTCAATGTAGCACAGCTTTCAGTCCAAGCTACAGCAGAATTGTCATTAGCTATTTCAGCGCAAAACACGTCCTCTCTAACTGCTGGGTTCCTGAGACCTCCAACTTCCATGATGTGGTTATACAGCTCCAGGACCAATGGGCCTCTGAGGGTGGTAGCCAGACCACTGTTTACTGGCAGACAGTTCTGGAGAATCTGGTTGGGTCTAGGCTTGGTACACTAGGCATTTGGACTGCTATGGCAAAGGTCTTCCTCTTCATTGTCTTGTTCCTCTGTTTGCAACTACAAATCAAAATAGATACAATTGCACATGAGCACACAAAAAACACATACATACACACACACACCATGACAGGCTGGGGTGCATTTCTCTCACCATTGCCAGTCTGGGGTGTGTCCCTCCTCACTGCACTGCCAAGCTGGGGTGCATTGCTTGCTGCCATGTGACAGACTGGGAAACATTGCTAAGGGCAGCAGTGTAGTCCTGCAGTTTCAGCTTGAAGATGGTGGAGAATTCATGCATGACCATCATCCCATAGGTGTTCAGGTTGGTCAAGGCTGTACAGCGACGAGAGAGAGAGAGAGAGAGAGAGAGAGAGAGAGAGAATGAAAGACAAAGAACAGTACAGTGCACAAAATGAAGAGATGCAGTACCTATTACACCAGGTGTTATACAAAAGACAGTCTCTGTGTGTGTGTTAAAGATAAAGTACCTTATACATCAATATCTTTTCTGAATTTAACTAAAAAAGATTTAACAGGATAGCAGCGATGGATAATTTTAAAAGAAACCTTTAACTTTGTTGACAAGCAGGAATTTACTGGGCAGAGTCCATGTCCTGGTCCAACAGATGTCTTGGGCATATTTGCTCCAAGCTGTAATTACGCATGGGGTCTCATCCAAGCTTCCATATTCCTTACCCTCTGACACCCATAGGAACACTATTTATTGATATGTGAACCTAATGTTGAGACATAGTTTGACAACAGAGAGAATAGACAATTTCTCAAGGAGTAATGAACAGTGTTTTATTAGAACCAAAATCAGAAATAGATTATCTTACTTTTCATTGCACAAGTCCAACAAATTGAGGTGGAGACATATTTAGTGCCATTTAAAAGACAGTAAAGACAAACAACAAATAGGAGCAAATATACAGCTATCAGACACAGTATAAGTTGAACACATACACACACTATAAAATCAACACATTGCATGTGTATACTGAATGTCCTAATTCGTGTGTCAAAGTTATCAGGTTTGTGGTTTATGGCGTGCTCAGTGCAATGACAGCTCAGAGGTAACAATTTGATAATAATCAATACATATCAATACATATAAACAATTAGAAATGGTATAGAACACTGAATATGAATTTAATATATAAAGAATATTATTAGTTCTCTCTACTATTTCAGGAAGAAGAACCTGTAAAAACCACAGGGAAATTTAACTGAAACATACCTTTAAGCATGTGTGTTTGTGTGTGTGTTTGTATAATTGTTTTAAAATATTCTTTTAAACTTCAGGTCACTGCTGTAAGAGTCCTGTGCTAAGCTCAGTAAGGGAACTGGCTGGCCGGCTCCCATGTGTCCTCCCAGGCTTTGCCACTGTAATTAAGTAAGGCAAATCAAACATTAGATCAGGAGAATAAGTCTATTTGTGTCTACAACATTCACAGCTTATACTGTACATTTTCATAAAATCTTTGTTTCTAATTTCTCTTTATTGGTAATTTCCTTTGCAATTTCTTTACATGGACTTCAAATATACAGTCAACATTAAGGGCCGATTTAAAGTCAAGCAAGTATGCTGTGGATGCAAGATCACGCATGCACTTTCAGTGCAGCCTGATCATGCATCGCTTGGTATGCTTTCATTGACTCCCATGTTATTACATGCATCGCGTCACATCACAATGGACAACGCACAGTGTTACCCAGGTCCACATCATGTTGTTTTTTACATTGTGTTACTGTTTAGGGGACAGGCTTTACAAAGTTAAAAGATTAGTTCACTTTCAAATTAAAATTTCCTGATAATTTACTCACCCCCATGTCATCCAAGATGTTGATGTCTTTCTTTCTTCAGTCGAAAAGAAATGAAGGTTTTTGATGAAAACATTCCAAGATTTTTCTCCTTATAGTGGACTTCAATGGCCTCCAAATGGTTGAAGGTCAAAATTACAGTTTCAGTGCAGCTTCAAAGCGTTCTACGTGATCCTGTTTTAACCATAAATGCTCATCTTGAACTAGCTCTCTTCTTCTTTTTTTGAATTTGAATTCCAGCATTGTAGACACTGCTAAGTGTATTTCTGCCCTCCACAGGTCAAAGTTTGAACTAAATTGTCATATTCAATATTCAGTGAAGTCCACTATAAAGAGAAAAATCCTGGAATATTTTCTTCAAAAACCTTAATTTCTCTTTGACCGAAGAAAGAAAGACATGAACATCTTGGATGACATGGGGGTGAGTAAATTATCAGAAAATTTTAATTTGAAAGTGAACTAAACCTTTAAGCTCTCATCTAAGGCTGCGTTAACACTTGGCATTAACATGCGACCTGTATCTGGATGTTGTCCACACACGCATTGAAAAGACACGTGTAAACACGTTTGTGATCGGAATGTTATCCGATCAATGTGTCCTGGTTCGGAGGTAGTCGAGGACACATTGGATCTCAGTGTAATGTAAACGCGATCCAGCCAACAAATCTACATTCAGAGGGCGACGTCATTTAAATCCCCGCCCAATCTCTCCGTGTGGCTGTCAGAAAATAATGGACAGACGCAGTTTTGACAAGAAATTAAACATCTTTGAACTTTACAATAAACATCTGACTTTAAAACAGTTCATTTAGACTTACATGATACCATTGGTGTCATTTTTCATTTTAATTGTGAAACATTATCTAAACGAGGTGATTGCGAGTGTTTTTATTGCTTTTAGTTTATTAATCTCCCAATATTGCACGCTATAACTTTAAATCTGGATAATGTGACTTGTTTAACATGATCAACCCTGTTATTTTTCATCTCTGGAAGTGTTTTTTCATTTAAAAAAAATTATTTAAATTTAGCCTATGTGAGTGAAAGCAATAGGACATTGTTTTATTTGTATCGTCTTTACTCTTAACTGGTGTCGTATAGCCTACCCTTGTTTAGTTCTAATTAATGCTCTTTAACGTGATGTGCTATTTATTTTAATACAAAGTGTTCGGATTCTGCGGTTACATATTACACAAACAATACAAATGCTTGCGTGCTGCAACCATGAAATATTATTTTTCATCAGACAAGATTAATGTAGACACTTAAATTTGTAGAAGTTCTCTATTTTGGATCGATTGTACTTTTGTGGAATAAATCACAAAAATTCGGTGCTGTGTGCACTGCATTGATAGATGCTAAGGTAAAATGTGTTTTACGCTATAAAGCAATTTGAAGCGTCTGCCTTTCAAATGCGCTTAATTTAAATATTGTGCGGTAAACAAAAATCTGATCAGTTATCCAGATACAAAGGCCACTTGATGTGAACAAATGTAAATGCGCCATGTTCTAATTGGCTAATGATCTGATTAAGACTGTCTGCAGCCAGTTTGCAGCCACTGTGTGTACATACTACTCTATCCTAAAACATCCATATACCAAAAAAACAAAAAAACAAAGGGCTGATAGGAAACATTATAGTCAAGTATGAATGGATATGTACTGTATGTCAGTACTTACCATTGGGAACAAGGCATCCAGCGCACCTTTACTTCAGCCTTATCCTACAGAAACACACACAAACACATTTAATTATATTTGTGTACTTACTGCTACCATTTCACAAAACCACTCAAACAGTAATGATGTTCACGCTTGGCTATATTCACTGGTTGGGTGACGTGGCTATAAAGTAATATTCTACAATGAGGAGGATATAAGAAACATTAATAATAATGATGGTTCTACATCTGACCTCTGTCATTCTTTTGTCAATTATTGAGTCCCACTGCCACACTTTTTGCCTGATGCATTTTCGGCACCCTGAAATGACAAAGGCAAAAAGGTTTTGTTGAAAAAACAAATGGTAATCAATAAATACAAGTATTGCATTTGATCTAAGGCCTTGTGCATTTATAGGAACCCATAACTTATATACTAGGCATGGTTTCACAGAATCTAGAATTAACATTAACTAGTGTATGTGTATCACACTGGCCATTGTAATATAGCACAAATAAGAGAGAGGTTGGTTGGATAACCACACAGCTGTGGTACTGCCATAGCCAAGAGGCTGAAGGTTGATAAAATTATCATCTTCAAACTGATGGAACATTGGTGTAGCTCAATTCAATGCAAAATGCAGAGTGATATATAACACCAGCGCAAACAGTCAGAGTGAGGAAATCTAGGAACATCTTTAGTCAAATAGCATCACTGACCATCTCTCGAACAATCAGAATATAATAGATAATTTGACTGGACCTGACTGTTGAATCAAAATTATATAAATCAAAGAGAACCAATTCATCTAAGGAAAAAAAGTATTTGCCTAATTACAAAAAAAAAAATTAAGAAAGTTCACTTTACCCTTTTTTTCTGGGTGAAGGGTATAAAACAGAAAATAAAATAAAAAAACTTTACAGCATGGCATTGCTGACTATAATGTCATCAAACACCAATTGGATTCATCTAGCAGTGCCAATAAGGCTCTGGGAAGTGTTTTTGTGTGCCTTTTAGGTAGCTAGTCCACTAGTTTTACATAAAAAACTACATAGTGTTTATTTAAACCATAATTAATTCTGCATAAGAAAGTTTACTTTACCCTTTTTTCTTTTGTTGGGGTTTGGTTTGGCAGTCTGTGGCTGACTTTGCTGGGGCTGTGGCTGGGTCGGGACCTGGAGCTGTATCTGCGGCTGATGGTGGACCGGAGACTCTGGGGGCTGGGGCTCTGTTGTGAAGGTCCCAAATTAACATCAACTTAAATAAACTTAACCGTAATTACTTCTGCATAAGAGATTGGGTGCAAGAAAGTTTACTTTACCCTTTTTTCTTTTGTTGGGGTTTGGTTTGGCAGTCTGTGGCTGAATTTGCTGGGGCTGGGGCTGGGGCTGTGGCTGGGTCGGGACCTGGAGCTGTATCTGCGGCTGATGGTGGACCAGAGACTCTGGGGGCTGGGGCTCTGTTGTGAAGGTCCCAAATTAACATCAACTTAAATAAACTTAACCGTAATTACTTCTGCATAAGAGATAGGGTGCAAGAAAGTTTACTTTACCCTTGTTTCTTTTGTTGGGGTTTGGTCTGGCAGTCCGTGGCTGACTTTGCTGGGGCTGGGGCTGGACCTGGAGCTGTATCTGCGGCTGATGGTGGACCGGAGACTCTGGGGGCTGGGGCTCTGTTGTGGAGATATGCGGTTGGATATGCTGGTCAGGTTGGGGCTGGGGCTGAGACATCTGGGGTCCTGTTAAGAAGGTAACAAGTTAACATGAATTTAATCTGTATACATTAAAGAAATATGTATTTTTTTTTAAATATAATTAAAAAAGTAATGAGTTCTGCATAACCCTAACCTTGCTTTTTAAGTAAATACTCATATGCCTTTTTCATGGCATCAACAAAAGGTCTTGTGTCCTCACTCAGTGCCATTCCAGCACTTATATCAGCAATCCATGAATTTTTTTTTTTTTCTGCCTATAAATAAAATGGGCATATAGCCCAAGGCAGCCAGTTTCTGCACCTGAAATGAACAAAAGTACTTAGAGAATTCACATTGCATTAATATCAAGGTTACACAATTCACATCAACATCACTTTTTGTCGAGGTGACATCACATTTGTATGAAATCAATATTCACATAGTGTCAGGCAATGACTGGTAACGCTTTACTGATCTGAGTTTCTAAACACTGAGAGGAGTGGTTCACAAGTGTTAATGTGATCTGATGACATTCATAAGCTGACCCACTTCTGTCATAGAACAAAATGTGTAGATTAAAGAGTGAAACAGACTGGTTGTAAGCTGATGAACCATCAACATGCTGGCAATGAGCTCTGACATGACGGTTAAAATGAAGGTTGCATTGAAAAATAAACAGATCTTATTTAGAACAAGATTTGGAGGTGGCCCTAATCAGAATTGACAGTCAGATTCCCTTGTTGTGCAAGGACCATAGTTGCTAAAGGGGATTCTCTCTATTGGTGCTGTTCGGCAACTGGAGGGTTGCAGGTTCGAGTATAGCTCTGCCTGCCTCCTTTGAAATGTCCTTGAGCAAGATACTGAACCCAAAACTGCTCCAAGTGTGCAGGTTGGCACCTTGCATGGCAGCCACTGGTGTATAAGTGTGTGGGTGAATATAAGGCATACATAAGTGTTTTAAGTGCTCAGAGGAGTGAAAAAACACTATATATATTATATATGCAGTCCATTTACAATTTTACCATATTGTGAGTGGGAATAGAAATTTAATTACAAACTGGATATTATTTTGTCAACACTGATGCCATTCTCTCTCTTTTCTTACGAATGCTGCTACAAGGAAACTTTGGGTCACCACTATTAGAAAGCTCATCAGTTTCATAGGATAGACTATGTTAAATGTATCTGTTATAAGCAAATTGAGAGAACATGAGTCATTTTGGACACAGTTCACATCCATCCAAATGTTGTCCTGTTTATGGTATGTGTGCCAGCTTTAGGATAAGCTAAGGTCTGTGGGATGCATGCATAACGTGTCATTGATTTTTTTTAAACTGTACATTCAGTCACAAGATGACATAATTTCCAGTGTCATTCAACCCATATTCCTGTTCCTCGAAATCAGTGAGTTTTGTCGTTAGGTGGAGAAACGAGAAAATTTGATTCAACAAGAACCAAATAGCAAAATGGCAGCTAACACTAAGTAATGAGGGCAAGGAAAGTTTCAGTTTTCTGTGGCACTTTCAGTTCTGGTCAGCTCCCACTTAGCAAATTTGGTCTATGTCGATGTTCTTTGTTCCTATTCCTACCAACAGCACTCTGTGAATCTCAAGCAACAGAAATATGGGTTGATTCACACCAGATTGTTCTACACAGTTAGAAATGATAATGTTGATAGTTTGATCATAGGATATTATTGATGTTAATGTAATGTGCTTTGAGCTTCATATTGACTACAATCCAATTCATGAAGCATGAGTATTTTTACTTACTGCAACTTGGGCAGAAGAAACCACTCTTGCTGCATTCCGATTTTTCCAGACCCCCTGACCCCACTCATTATCCAGGCGATCTTTGAGGGCCTCAATCTTTTTACTTTTGCTGAGGCTTGCATAGCAGGCGATGCAGAACTTCCTAATCGCCTGGTTCTCAACCTGGCAAGCAGGGCAACATCTGAATTTTGGCTTTGTCATTCTGAAATGTACAATACACACACACACACACACACACACAAGGATTATTACAATATTTTAATATGTTACGATATTTTAATTTAACACATTTTAAAGGCAAACAGGTTGTCATACAAATATAACCACAACAAATAGAAATAGCCTAAAGGCACATTCAAAATAAAATTCATTTAGACCAACCCAACTGTGAATGGACTCTCTGTTGCCCTACTATTAGGCTTGGACTAAGGTCTTTATTACTGTCAAAAATACACAGGTCTATGTCAATGGTTTCAGTCATTGCATATAACATTACATGTGGAAGCTCCTAAAGCTTTTTTCCCTAAGGAAGCCCCAAGGCTTTTGGGGCACTTTAGTCACGTACACAACATATAGTAGACTAAATGATCGTTCAGTGGTCAAACATGTAGAGTATACATTTCAACTATTAAAAATATGTAGCAAAAGGTTGCCTTTGTTAAATTTATTTATTTCTAGAATAATTAGTGGGGGCCTGTATCTATACATCTGTATTTGTGGTACTAAACGTCACTCTTTGATTTATTAAACACAATCCAGAATGCACTGAACACACTTCTCCATTATAGAGAAAAATAGCAAATGAATAAAAAATATATAATCATAAGCTGACCCAAAAATAAATAAATAAATAAATAATCTAGGTGACTATATAATTCAGAAGCTATGGAATGGCTTCCGATGAGTTTGAATATAATACACGAAAACTTAATTGGTGCATTTTTGCCGTTTAAAAGAGCGCAATTATCAATCGGTTATTTGAATATCGCGACAGGCCTACTTTGAGACTGTGGCGGGACAAAATGTGGCGGGCCGCCAGTCTAGTTAATGTATGGAAAACACCATCTCAATGCGCTAAAATATTACCAAACACAACAGCTTTATGGCATGAGCTGATTGTTTCTGATATGCAAATATCTAATATGTCTAATTCTATATTAAGTGCAATACTTACGTATGGAAATCGAAAAACGCAATGGTGCTAGGGATCGTCGCATGCAATGATGTTTTACTGCTGAAGTAGTTGATTGGCCAACGTGACGCAAGGTACAGATGCAAGAACAATTATTATTATTATTATTATTATTATTATTATTATTATTATCATTTTACACAACAGTTAGGTCCGGTCGAAGTAATTATACACACAAATATACATTAACAAATATACCGGGCAAATCGCTTTTTTTTTTTTATAAAGAGCGCAAATCTATGTTGACCCCCTGCATGCGTCAAAATCCGACGTTGAGGGTCTGATCCGTTAAAAGTCTATCCTCTGTAGCCTAAAACCTGCTGTATTTTCTATCGCAAGATAATGCCTACATCTAGCCAAGTTATTTGTCATTATGACCACGAAAACCGAAAATTTCCAACACACGCGAGAAATTCGTTGGTTGACCCCCCCCCCCAATCGTCAGAATCCGAAGATAAGGGATTTACATTGAAGTGTATAGGACGGCCATCGACGTTGAAAAGCGACGCAAAAGGGGTACCCTTTGCTTCGGATGTCGACGCTAGGGGGCAATGACCAAACGTCGATATGTGACGATGAGGGGTGAGACCGTGTTGAAAAATTCGGCTGTGGGGCCACTGTTCAGAGAGTCAAAGCTAGTCCACAGTCTTGTAAACGTTTCTTGCTTGCGCCGACTGAAAACATGACAAACATCACGAGACAGGAGAGATTCGGACATTGCAGTAGTGAACACTGAACGGTCCATGTGGATTTGGATAAAACACTTCATTGCTTTGATGCCATTCCCAAACGCCGTTTATCCCTTCACAGTGGCATATAGCGGATGGACATGCAGGGCTATTAAATTATTTTTCTTATTATCATGCTACTTTTATTGTTAAATTAATATTGCAATTCAATTGCCCCGTGATATCATAGCGCATCATCACATAGCCGATGCGCTGCGAGGACAATAAAATATTAGTTAGCATACTCCTCATTTAAAGAACAACTTGTTTAACATGAAATACTTCTCGAGTCACGAAAAATACAATTTTTTTCTTACTATGGGCCGCGAGAGAAATATTAAGAGAATATGCACTGTTAATGCAGTGACAGATGCCAAAAGCTCAGTCAGTTTTTACTTTCAGTTTCTGTAGTGAACAGACCTAACTGACTGGAATTTGAGACTTCTTCGGTCCGTATAACGCTTCACAATTCAGTTTTCAGACCATACAATGTAAATGCAAAAATGAAAAACTGAAACAAGACGTTCATTTTTCTTGTTTTTCGGTTACATCATCAATGGATATTTGCCATATTTCCCCCCTTTTCTCAATTTCACTTTTGCAAAATGATGACTTAAGAAACAATCATCTGAATAAATGAAACTAACCGATTTTCTATTTTTCCATTTTTTCAGTCAATTTGCGGCGTGGGCTGTACCATTAGCGCGGGGGTGTGGCCGCGGACTGCTGTCATCTCACTGATGTAACTGCTTTATTTACACTGCATGCATGTTGAGGAGAAGTTTAAAAGAATGCACATAAAGGATGATCTTTTCACTCTATAATTTTTTATTATTAATATAATAACTGTGCTAAATATAAGGCAGTCTCGGACTGGCCATCGCGAGCAGCTGGGAAAAGTGAAATCCCGGTGGCTTGGCTGATTTGACACAGCTTGTTTGTATTTATTTGTTCGTTATTACTTTATTTTATTAATATACATTATGGCCTTGGTCAGGGGGTGCATTTTACTTGGTAGACTACAGTAACCACGAGATCCCAGTTTATTTTCAGTGGGATAGGGCAGGCTTGCCAAGATCCTTCACGTCAATAGGCCTATATGAAAGATAAAAATACCAAGCGAAAATATCTAAAAAAAAAAAACTGAGCATCATTTAAAAAAAAAATGTTAGATTTTAGCTCTCGTTTTTAGCCTAGCCTAAAATATTTTATATAGGCTATAGCGCTGTCAAGATAGGCTTATACGATTTATTTCTGTTCATTATCGAATGTTGGATTCTCGCAGTAATCATTTGGGTACACCACAGGCAACAGATAATGCCGAATAGGTCAATAAATAACTACAAACAAGATGGGCAATGTGCCAAATCAAAGTATTTGTATTTATTTATTAAAATTACTAATTGAAAATAAATCATAGTGCTCTTGACTTGCGTCATATAGATCAGATTCGCCTCATCTTCGGTGAACCGCATCTAGCTAATAAACAGAGTTAATAACTGTGCTGGATTTAAGGTTATTTTAAGCGAACGAGAAGCTTGTTAAGCTCGGAAGCTCAAGCGGTTGCCGTGGTAACAAACGATGCCCGCTAAAGAAAACATCATTTTTACTGTACAAATATTGTATTACAAACAAGAGCTAAAAACTTAACAATGTTTTGTGTATTTTTTATAAATGTTTTGTATATTTTCGCTTGGTAGTCTTTGTATCTTTCATGCTATATTTACGTGAAGGATCTTGGCAAGCGCTGCTCGAGTTGCCCTCCGTCTGCTGTCTATCCCTCTGAAAATGAACTGGGATCTCTTGGTTGTACAAGTAAAATGCACCGCTGACCAAGGGTATTGTATATTAATAAAATAAAGTAATAACGAATAAGTAATTGTAAATACAAACAAGCTGGGCAACGTGCCAAATCAGCCAAGCCACCGGGATTTTACTTTTTCCAGCTGCTCGCGATGGCCAGTCCGGACTGTCTATATTAAGCACAGTTATTATATTAATAATTAAAACTGATAGCACTTTGGGTGAAAAAGGTCATCCTCCATTTTTTTAACTACTCCTCAACATGCATGCAGTGTAAATAAAACAGTTACATCAGTGAGATGACAGCAGTCCGCGGCCACACCCCCGCGCTAATGGTACAGTCCACGCCGCAAATTACAAAACAGAAAATGGAAAAATAGAAAATCGGTTAGTTTCATTTATTCAAAAAGTGAAACTGAAAAAAAGGGGGAAAAATGGCAAATATCCATTTATGATGTAACCGAAAAACAGCAAAAATGAACGTCTGGTTTCAATTTTTCATTTTTGCATTTGCATTGTATGGTCTGAAAACTGAATTGTGAAGCGTTACACGGACCCTTCTTCACCCGCATAACTCTCACGCGAAGTTTGCACATTGTTTGTGTGATATCAACTGGCTCGCCTTCATGGTTTAAAATGGAAATATTTTCATTTTCATTTTTCTTTATCACCAGTTGCTCGCAAAATGATGGACACTGATTCACATATCGTGCGCGTCATTTCCCGTGATAATAAAATTAAGTGAATTATTAAATGAGTAAATAAACAACAAGCAAACTTAAACTTGTTTGCTTAAAATTTCTGCAAATAATTTGATGCTAATTCAGGTACAAAAAAACGTTTTGTACCTCAAAAAAAAAAAAAAAAAAAAAAAACCCAAAAAATTATTTCAACTACGTAATTGGCATGATACATTTTAACTTGACAAATGAAATGTTATATTTGATTCACTCTGGATTCTTCTGAAATCATTATGACCGGTAGATCTGCGTCAGGATAGATTAAAACTAAAGGTTCAATGAAAGGAGCATGTTTATGGCAAGCCGTTTTGACTTTTATTCACATATCAGGATATGAATTCTTGATATCAACAATTCAGTTCTTGATATCAGGAATTACATTTCCACTAGTAACAATGTTACTTCTTGATATCAACAATTTAATTCTTGATATCAACAATTCAGTTGTTGATATCAGGAATTACATTTCTACTAGTAACAATATTCATTCTTGATATCAACTTTTGAATTTCCACTAGTAAAAACTAGAATTCTTGATATCTGTAATTGTATTTTCACTAGTGAAATGTCACCATAGGCTGCCATTCAAATTCAATTGTTGATATCAAAAATTGAGTTCTTACTAGTTGAAATTCCAATTTCACATATCAGAAATACAATTCTTACTAGTAAAAATAGTAATTTTTTATATCAATAATTACATACTAGTAAAATGCATATTTTTGATATCAAGAACTCAATTGTCACTAGTTGAAATGTCAGTTCTTGATATCAACAATTGAATTGCTACTAGTAAAAATTTTCATTTTTGATATCTGAAAATGTATTTCTGATATCAAAATAATTTCAGATATGTAAAATGGCTTTCTTACTAGTAACAATCACATTCATGATATCAGAAACTAACATTGTCACTAGTGACAATCAAATTATTGATATCAAAAATGAACATTGTTACTAGTAGCAATTCAATTGTTGATATCAAGAATAGATTTTGCACTAGTAACAAAGTAATTAATGATATCAAAAATTAGCATTTTTACTAGTAAGAATTTATTTCTGATATGTGAAATTGGAATTTCAACTAGTAAGAACTATGGCAAGCCGTTTTGACTTTTATTCATTCTCAGGATATGAATTCTTGATATCAACAATTCAGTTTTCACTAGTTAAAATGCTAATTCTTGATATCAGGAATTACATTTCCACTAGTAACAATGGCAATTTTTGATATCAAGAATTACATTTCCACTAGTAACAAGGTTAATTTTTGATATCAACAATTCAATTTTCACTAGTTAAAATGCTAATTTTTGATATCAAGAATTATTTTCCACTAGTAAAAACTAGAATTCTTGATATCAGCAATTTATATCCTGGGAAAGGCAATAGGCAAGCCGTTTTGACTTTTAATCATTCCCAGGATATGAAATTTTGATATCAACAATTCAGTTTTCACTAGTTAAAATGTTAATTCTTGATATCTGGAATTACATTTCTACTAGTAACAATGACAATTGTTGATATCAAGAATTAACATTTCCACTAGTAACAATGTTAATTCTTGATATCAACAATGATGTCATCACTCGCAGAAATATGTATTCTTGATATCAACATTTGAATTTCCACTAGTAAAAACTAGAATTCTTGATATCTGTAATTGTATTTTCACTAGTGAAATGTCACCATAGGCTGCCATTCAAATTCAATTGTTGATATCAAGAATTGAGTTCTTACTAGTTGAAATTTCAATTTCACATATCAGAAATACAATTCTTACTAGTAAAAATGCAAATTTTTAATATCAATAATTCAGTTGTCACTAGTTGAAATGTCAGTTCTTGATATCAACAATTGAATTGCTACTAGTAACAATGTTCATTTTTGATATCAATAATTTGATTGTCACTAGTGACAATGTTAGTTTCTGATATCATGAATGTGATTGTTACTAGTAAGAAAGCCATTTTACATATCTGAAATTATGTTGATATCAGGAATGCATTTTCAGATATCAAAAATGAACATTTTTACTAGTAGAAATTAAATTGTTGATATCAAGAACTGACATTTCAACTAGTGACAATTGAATTCTTGATATCAAAAATTTGCATTTTTACTAGTAACAATGTAATTATTGATATCAACAAAGAGAGTTGATATCTGAAATTGCTCTTGCAACTAGTGAAAATTCAATTACTGATATCTAGAAACGCAATTTTTACAGGTAAGAATAGCTAAGGTAATGAGCTAATGAATATTAATGAGATGTGGTTTTCGCATAATCCTCTGTAAGCCAAAGATAGAGGAAGAACATCCGTCCAGAGAAATGGCTCCTTTATTTTTTCGTTAAGTTAATAAAACATAAAAATTATATTATGGCTTGATTTTTTTTTTTTTTATTTATTTATTTATTTATTTTTTAAAAAGTAGTTTCATCCTGTTTGTTTTTATTGGCCACGGGGTCCTTCTGAGAATTAAGGGGAAAAAATGAACAAGGCATTCATGTATCATTTATTTTACCATTGACATGAACATAAGAAAAATAACCTCATGTCGTTTTTCATGTTTATTTTTGTTTTCATTACACTTTCTAATGCATCAATGGACTATTTTTTTATTGTTCCATCCCTGACATTTACATATGGCTCTAATACAGAATGTGTCGCCATCGTGCCCAAATTCGTGCCGGTGTTTCTCTTTGATTAAAGGCCTGTGCATTGTAAAACAGTGTAATGAAACGTTATTGGCTACTGAACATTTTTACTGTACATTTTGATGTATTATGTACACCGACACCTTCTCATATGGGATAGCCTAATAATGAGCCGAAATATTTGCACTCTCTGTCCAATGGATGCGTAAATATGGCATGATAGCTACACTGTAATGTGCTAATAACTTGTATTATTTTTATTTATAGTAATATGTTGTCCATTAACTTGAAGTATAGGGCCACATTGGACAAGATGAATGATAAAGTCTTTTTGAACCTCTTTCCTATTCCCGTCTTCCATTTTAATATCACATTAAATATGACACTGGATAACTCGTCTGATAGTCCAGTTGCATAATATATTTGAATGAAATATGCATCTGGAATGTCTCTCAATTGTAGTGGGTTCGGAGTGGAAGAGACAATGATTTAATAATAATGTAATCTTGCCCATCGGGTTGTCAGCCTGTTATTATTATTGTTGTTGTCGTTGTTATTGTCGTTTTACTTTATAAATATAATGTTTACTAAAAAACTAAAAACGGTAGTATCATAAAATAACTAATGAATGCTTTATTCGTAAACTTTTTTTTTCTGTTTTGGTAAAGTGCCTCTACTGTTCCATTACATTGTTATCATGAAGTGTTGTTTTGGTGATTGTAGTTTACAGAGCTTTTGCCTGCAAAACAATACGGAATAGAACGGAATTGTGTATGTTATGTTAAAAGAGACCAATAAAAAGGTCTCTTCATTTTAAATGTAGGCCTACAGCAATCATGTCTGGAAACTTGACAAATAATATTTTATTGGGGCATGTAAAAGGGAAAAAACAAAGAAAAAAATTATAGAGAAAAGTTTAAGGTTAAAAGATTCCTTATCGTATGGCCCCCTCTAGTGGCCAACATTAATATCACAGCCTTAATCTTCCAAGTGAAATGGCTGTTTTGAATTTGATTTTACACTCACCACCAGCATCATAAATTCATAAAACTCAGCATGTGTGGTCATTTATTGTTCTCCATGTTTACATAGTTTTTATAAGTTTGATATACATGTGTTGGTAATGGGCTGTTCGTGCTCATACAGTAATGAAATGACCAAATATTAATTTAGCACATTCCCAGTGTCCATAGCTGTATCCCTTCTTGACCTTACCCTAAAATCTGTGTCTTCTGAGTTAGAAAAAAAGTGCTTCAGAGAATTATTTTAAGCATGCAGTTAAGACAATTTGATGCATTCCACATAGGCCTACACAAAAAGTAATTGGCCTAAGATTCATTCTATTTGCCCTATATAAAAATATCATTATTTTATTAATATTTTAAGCCTGTTCTCTTCTTGGATGAGTACAGTTTAAGTACAGAATCCGTGGGAACAGACTGCGAAGCGTGGGCATGGTTTACAAATTTGTGGGTATAGGCGGATCGAAAAACCGATATGGTTTACAAATCTAAGCGCACAGATTGGATATTCCAAGGTACGTTTAATTTTGCACTAAGTGAAATAGCAATAGAATCTATTTGCACTAAGTGATAGAATATAATAGCAATAGAATTACACTAAGTGAAAACAGCACCATTTCTTATATGCTACTTACACTAAGTGAAAAAAGCTAAATATTCTATTTGCCCTATAAAAAAGTATTCTCTTTGCAATAAGTGCACATAGTAGTTAGATGCTACTTATAAATGGTGTCAGATAATATTTGTACATTAGTGTTGTTGTACATTAAACTATATGCAATAATAACAGACAGGGACATGCAGAGAGTTCCTCAGGGGCAGGGGCTCAGATGTAAAAAAGGGGCAATATATATATATATATATATATATATATATATATATATATATATATATATATATATATATATATAGGTTATAGCTATATAGGTTAGGCTGCATTTATTTGATCAAAAATACAGAAAAAACAGTAATATTGTGAAATATTTTTACTGTTAAAATAATGGTCTTCTGTTTTAATATACTTCAAAATATATTGATTTATGTGAAGCAAAACTGAATTTTTTAGCATCATTACTCCAGTCTTCAGTGTCACATGGTCCTTCAGAAATCATTCTAATATGATGATTTATTATCAATGTTAGAAATAGTTGTGCTGCTTAATATTTTTTATAACCTGTGATACTTTTTTTCCAAGATGCTTGATAGAAATGATAGAAAAGAACAGCATAAATTATAGGAATAAATTATATTTAAAAGTATATTAAAATAGAAAACCATCACTGTAAATTGTAATCATCTTTCACTATATTGCTGTTTTTGATCAAATAAATGCAGGAGGAGTTTATTAAGAGACTTTTTTCATAATGCTGCATAATTATCAAAAATGGTAACATAATAAAGTCTTTCTTTTCATGTCACCATTTCACCAGCCTACACTAATAGGCCTGTAGGTGGCACTTGGGCTTCATTAACTATGATAGTTTCATAAAAGAGTAAACGGTGTATCAATATACATAAATACACTAAATGAATTGAGCGGTATACTTCCATTATTGCGAATTTTGGTGCTGCATGGTGCAGTGCGTTGTAGTCAGTTTACATCCATTTTGTCAACGATACAGTTTGACTTATAAAATGCACAAACCGCAGAAATAGGAAGTCTTTTTAATTTCTTAAGTTCGTAAGTTCGACACTTTTCGAATATCTTTATTTTTACATCTTCATTTTTATTGAAGATAAATGCCTTTCCAATCTGATGGATGGGAGAAGGAAGTAGAGCGAGTTCGGCAAAAGGCGGATTCGAACCTCTGTCAGTTTGCGTCAAAACTATTTTTAACGCGCCTTACCTACACTTCGACAAGCCGTTTTGACTTTTATTCATTCCCAGGATATCAATTGTTGATATCAAGAACTTAATTGTTGATATCAGGAATTACATTTCCACTAGTAAAAACTTAATTCTTACTAGTAAGAATGAAGTTGTTACTAGTAAGAATGTAGTTTTTACTAGTAACAACTTCATTCTTACTAGTAAGAATGTAGTTTTTACTAGTAAGAATGAAGTTGTTACTAGTAAGAATGTAGTTTTTACTAGTAAGAATGAAGTTGTTACTAGTAAGAATGTAGTTTTTACTAGTAAGAATGAAGTTGTTACTAGTAAGAATGTAGTTTTTACTAGTAAGAATGAAGTTGTTACTAGTAAGAATGTAGTTTTTACTAGTAAGAATGAAGTTGTTACTAGTAAGAATGTAGTTTTTACTAGTAAGAATGAAGTTGTTACTAGTAAGAATGTAGTTTTTACTAGTAAGAATGAAGTTGTTACTAGTAAGAATGTAGTTTTTACTAGTAAGAATGAAGTTTTTACTAGTAAGAATTGTATTTCTGATATGTGAAATTGGAATTTCAACTAGTAAGAATTCAATTCTTGATATCAACAATTGAATTTGAATGGCAGCCTATGGTGACATTTCACTAGTGAAAATACAATTACAGATATCAAGAATTCTAGTTTTTACTAGTGGAAATTCAAATGTTGATATCAAGAATTAACATTGTTACTAGTGGAAATGTAATTCCTGATATCAACAACTGAATTGATGATATCAAGAATTACATTTCCACTAGTAAAAACTTCATTCTTACTAGTAACAACTTCATTCTTACTAGTAAAAACTTCATTCTTACTAGTAAGAATGAAGTTTTTACTAGTAAGAATTGTATTTCTGATATGTGAAATTGCAATCATGTCATGTTCACTGTGGTTTCACAAGGACATGAGACCTGCAGGTGACAGTTGATTGCCTTAAAACACATTGCAAACAAGTGAAATGTAAAATTTAATTAAGTAAAATGTAAATCTTAATTTTTACAATTCTTATGCACCCCATTAACTTATTACTATTTAGATTCATACACAATATATTCAATTCTAAAACAAAACATGCTCATACACACACATTGACTTTTGCACTGGTTTAATGCAATGGATTTATACATTTCTAATAAACTGCATGTCAAGCATTTCGTCTGTCCTTTCCTACATGTTCTTGTAGTCTCTGCTTTGGTTTGCAGTGCTGCACGAGGATGATCCAGTTGGTCAGAGAAAGGAGTATGAATGCATGGTTTCCCCACTTACACGGAAAAGAGGAAATATGTTCTAGTCAGCAGGAGCAATCTAAAGAACTAAAGATTGTGTGCCAAGTTGTGTGTTAATCATATACAGGTCTATCTGCCCTTTTTCACAAAAAACAACACTGGGAACTTTTATGTTTATTGAAGGTTTATTAAAAATAAATAGCAAGGAAAAGCTTGCAAAATCCAAGGAGCAGAGACTGGCGGTGAGGGTACAGTGAGATTGCATGGAGTCTTCAGGATCTGAATCCCCTTTGTGCTTGTATTGAAAGCAAGATAAAAGGAGACATAACAGGACAAATTAAATATAGTAGTAGTATATAATACAGTTTTGGTATTTAGTATGATTTCCCATTTAGCCTAGTGTAATATATATATATATAGTGCTGCTTTTAAGCATTGTTTTTTTTTTTTAATAAACTTCCCTCTCCCCATCAATCCAAAAATCAGCCGAGCTGACACATATAGACAGTAATACATTGTGATTCTGTTGACTGTCTATATGTGTCAGCTCGGCTGATTTTTGGATTGATGGGGAGAGGGAAGTTTATAAAAAAACAAAAGTATACTACAGTATTTATTACAGTATCAGTTCACTATACTGCAGTATGCTGTAGCATTCATTAACAAAGTGTTGTAAATACTATAGGCTAATATAGACAGTATTCTACAATTTACTATAGTATGGTTCAAAAACACAATAGACTACTATTTACTATAGTATTTTTTTTTTCACCTGGGTTGTACATTTAATAAGGAATTCTAATTTTACCACTTTCACCCACCACAAGCCCCAAAGTTATATAATCCCGTTGAGAAGACTTTTTCTCTAATTACACGACGACGAATAAAGCTGTTTTAATCTATTATCTACTATCATATAACTTCCCCTGAAACTATTTATTTAGTGAGCAATATCAGCTATCAGGCTTTAATACACAAGTTAATTTGATTCAGATGTACTGATGATATAAAATCTTATTTAAACGGCTTACCTTTTAAAAGTGCATCACAAACGGTCTGTTCTGCTGTAACTCTATGGCGCGGCTGCTACCGATGATGTAGGCCTAACCGTAAAACAAGGAAAATAAATGCCTGGTTTCAATTTTTTGGTTTTGCATTTGCATTGTATGGTCTGAAAACTGAATTGTGAAGCGTTTAATTTGCCTAAAAACCTCCTTTGCCATTGCCAGTTTGTCCACAGTTCACCACAGTTCTGAGCACATAAAAACATCACGCTCTTATTTGAATATTAACAAGCAGTCGTCATTACTATGCACATATCCGAAAAGGAATTCATTATTATGCACATATCCTAAACGGAATTCATGATATCTGCAATAAGAATTTTTACTAGTGAAAATTAAATTTTAACATGTAAGAATTAAGTTACAGATAACAAGAAGTATGTTTTTTACTAGTTGTGATTTCATTTTTGATATCATAAATGTATTTCTGCGAGTGATGACGTCATTGTTGATATCAAGAAGCGTAATTCCTGATATCAACAATCAGCATTTCCACTAGTGAAAATTGCATTTCTGATATCAAGAATTGAATTGTTGATATCAACAATTCATGTTTTTAAATGTTAAAAGGGCGACAAAACCATTACAGATATCAAGAATTGAGTTCTTACTAGTTGAAATTCCAATTTCACATATCAGAAATAAATTCTTACTAGTAAAAATGCTAATTTTTGATATCATTAATTACTTTGTTACTAGTGCAAAATCTATTATTGATATCAACAATTGAATTGCTACTAGTAACAATGTTCATTTTTGATATCAATAATTTGATTGTCACTAGTGACAATGTTAGTTTCTGATATCATGAATGTGATTGTTACTAGTAAGAAAGCCATTTTACATATCTGAAATTATGTTGATATCAGAAATACATTTTCAGATATCAAAAATGAACATTTTTACTAGTAGCAATTCAATTGTTGATATCAAGAACTGACATTTCAACTAGTGACAATTGAGTTCTTGATATCAACAATTTGCATTTTACTAGTAGCAATGTAATTATTGATATCAAAAATTACTATTTTTACTAGTAAGAACTGCATTTCTGATATGAGAAATTGGAATTTCAACTAGTAAGAACTCAATTTTTGATATCAACAATTGAATTTGAATGGCAGCCTATGGTGACATTTCACTAGTGAAAATACAATTACAGATATCAAGAATTCTAGTTTTTACTAGTGGAAATTCAAAAGTTGATATCAAGAATGAACATTGTTACTAGTGGAAATGTAATTCCTGATATCAACAACTGAATTGTTGATATCAAGAATTAAATTGTTGATATCAAGAAGTAACATTGCTACTAGTGGAAATGTAATTCCTGATATCAAGAACTGAATTGTTGATATCAAGAATTCATATCCTGAGATGTGAATAAAAGTCAAAACGGCTTGCCATAAAGAACTCAATTCTTGATATCTGTAATGGTTTAGTCGCCCTTTTAACATTTAAAAATATGAATTGTTGATATCAACAATTCAATTCTTGATATCAGAAATGCAATTTTCACTAGTGGAAATGCTGATTGTTGATATCAGGAATTACGCTTCTTGATATCAACAATGACGTCATCACTCGCAGAAATACATTTATGATATCAAAAATGAAATCACAACTAGTAAAAAACATACTTCTTGTTATCTGTAACTTAATTCTTACATGTTAAAATTTAATTTTCACTAGTAAAAATTCTTATTGCAGATATCATGAATTCCGTTTAGGATATGTGCATAATAATGAATTCCTCTTAGGATATGTGCATAGTAATGACGACTGCTTGTTAATATTCAAATAAGAGCGTGATGTTTTTACGTGCTCAGAACTGTGGTGAACTGTGGACAAACTGGCAATGGCAAAGGAGGTTTTTAGGCAATTTTAACGCTTCACAATTCAGTTTTCAGACCATACAATGCAAATGCAAAACCAAAAAATTGAAACCAGGCATTTATTTTCCTTGTTTTACGGTTAGGCCTACATCATCGGTAGCAGCCGCGCCATAGAGTTACAGCAGAACAGACCGTTTGTGATGCACTTTTAAAAGGTAAGCCGTTTAAATAAGATTTTATATCATCAGTACATCTGAATCAAATTAACTTGTGTATTAAAGCCTGATAGCTGATATTGCTCACTAAATAAATAGTTTCAGGGGAAGTTATATGATAGTAGATAATAGATTAAAACAGCTTTATTCGTCGTCGTGTAATTAGAGAAAAAGTCTTCTCAACGGGATTATATAACTTTGGGGCTTGTGGTGGGTGAAAGTGGTAAAATGAGAATATCCTTATTCCTTATTAAATGTACAACCCAGGTGAAAAAAAAAATACTATAGTAAATAGTAGCCTATTGTGTTTTTGAACCATACTATAGTAAATTGTAGACAACTGTCTGTATTAGCCTATAGTATTTACAACACTTTGTTAATGAATGCTACAGCATACTGCAGTATAGTGAACTGATACTGTAATAAATACTGTAGTATACTTTCGTTTTTTACTACATTGTGATTCTGTTGACTGTCTATATGTGTCAGCTCGGCTGATTTTTGGATTGATGGGGAGAGGGAAGTTTATAAAAAAAAACAATGCTTAAAAGCAGCACTATATATATATATATTACACTAGGCTAAATGGGAAATCATACTAAATACCAAAACTGTATTATATACTACTACTATATTTAATTTGTCCTGTTTTGTCTCCTTTTATCTTGCTTTCAATACAAGCACAAAGGGGATTCAGATCCTGAAGACTCCATGCAATCTCACTGTACCCTCACCGCCAGTCTCTGCTCCTTGGATTTTGCAAGCTTTTCCTTGCTCCTTATTTTTAATAAACCTTCAATAAACATAAAAGTTCCCAGTGTTGTTTTTTTGTGAAAAAGGGCAGATAGACCTGTATATGATTAACACACAACTTGGCACACAATCTTTAGTTCTTTAGATTGCTCCTGCTGACTAGAACATATTTCCTCTTTTCCGTGTAAGTGGGGAAACCATGCATTCATACTCCTTTCTCTGATCAACTGGATCATCCTCGTGCAGCACTGCAAACCATAGCGGAGACTACAAGAACATGTAGGAAAGGACAGACGAAATGCTTGACATGCAGTTTATTAGAAATGTATAAATCCATTGCATTAAACCAGTGCAAAAGTCAATGTGTGTGTATGAGCATGTTTTGTTTTAGAATTGAATATATTGTGTATGAATCTAAATAGTAATAAGTTAATGGGGTGCATAAGAATTGTAAAAATTAAGATTATTTAAATTTCACTTAATTAAATTTTACATTTCACTTGTTTGCAATGTTTTTTAAGGCAATCACCTGTCACCTGCAGGTCTCCTGTGAAACCACAGTGAACATGACATGATTGCAATTTCACATATCAGAAATACAATTCTTACTAGTAAAAACTTAATTCTTACTAGTACAAACTTCATTCTTACTAGTAAGAATGAAGTTTTTACTAGTAAGAATGAAGTTTTTACTAGTGGAAATGTAATTCCTGATATCAACAATTCAGTTGTTGATATCAGGAATTACATTTCCACTAGTAACAATGTTAATTCTTGATATCAACATTTGAATTTCCACTAGTAAAAACTAGAATTCTTGATATCTGTAATTGTATTTTCACTAGTGAAATGTCACCATAGGCTGCCATTCAAATTCAATTGTTGATATCAAGAATTGAGTTCTTACTAGTTGAAATTCCAATTTCACATATCAGAAATACAATTCTTACTAGTAAAAACTTCATTCTTACTAGTAACAACTTCATTCTTACTAGTAAGAATGAAGTTTTTACTAGTAAGAATGAAGTTTTTACTAGTGGAAATGTAATTCCTGATATCAACAATTCAGTTCTTGATATCAACAATTGATATCCTGGGAATGAATAAAAGTCAAAACGGCTTGTCGAAGTGTAGGTAAGGCGCGTTAAAAATAGTTTTGACGCAAACTGACAGAGGTTCGAATCCGCCTTTTGCCGAACTCGCTCTACTTCCTTCTCCCATCCATCAGATTGGAAAGGCATTTATCTTCAATAAAAATGAAGATGTAAAAATAAAGATATTCGAAAAGTGTCGAACTTACGAACTTAAGAAATTAAAAAGACTTCCTATTTCTGCGGTTTGTGCATTTTATAAGTCAAACTGTATCGTTGACAAAATGGATGTAAACTGACTACAACGCACTGCACCATGCAGCACCAAAATTCGCAATAATGGAAGTATACCGCTCAATTCATTTAGTGTATTTATGTATATTGATACACCGTTTACTCTTTTATGAAACTATCATAGTTAATGAAGCCCAAGTGCCACCTACAGGCCTATTAGTGTAGGCTGGTGAAATGGTGACATGAAAAGAAAGACTTTATTATGTTACCATTTTTGATAATTATGCAGCATTATGAAAAAAGTCTCTTAATAAACTCCTCCTGCATTTATTTGATCAAAAACAGCAATATAGTGAAAGATGATTACAATTTACAGTGATGGTTTTCTATTTTAATATACTTTTAAATATAATTTATTCCTATAATTTATGCTGTTCTTTTCTATCATTTCTATCAAGCATCTTGGAAAAAAAGTATCACAGGTTATAAAAAATATTAAGCAGCACAACTGTTTGTAACATTGATAATAAATCATCATATTAGAATGATTTCTGAAGGACCATGTGACACTGAAGACTGGAGTAATGATGCTAAAAAATTCAGTTTTGCTTCACATAAATCAATATATTTTGAAGTATATTAAAACACAAAACCATTATTTTAACTGTAAAAATATTTCACAATATTACTGTTTTTTCTGTATTTTTGATCAAATAAATACAGCCTTCTTGCAAAAACATAACCTATATAAATATATAAATATATATATATATATATATATATATATATATATATATATATATATATATATATATATATATATATATATATATATTTTACATTGCCCCTTTTTACATTTGAGCCCCTGCCCCTGAGGAACTCTCTGCATGTCCCTGTCTGTTATTATTGCACCGTTTAATGTACAACAACACTAATGTACAAATATTATCTGACACCATTTATAAGTAGCCTGTAAATATAGCATCTAACTACTATGTGCACTTATTGCAAAGAGAATACTTTTTTATAGGGCAAATAGAATATTTAGCTTTTTTCACTTAGTGTAAGTAGCATATAAGAAATGGTGCCATTTTCACTTAGTGTAAATAGATTCTGTTGCTATTTTCACTTAGAGCTATTTTCACATTTCGCAGTCTGTTCCCACGGATTTAAACTGTACTCGTCCAAGAAGAGAACAGGCTTCCGGGTTATCGCAAATAAAATAATGATATTTTTATATAGGGCAAATAGAATGAATCTTAGGCCAATTACTTTTTGTGTAGGCCTATGTGGAATGCATCAAATTGTCTTAACTGCATGCTTAAAATAATTCTCTGAAGCACTTTTTTTCTAACTCAGAAGACACAGATTTTAGGGTAAGGTCAAGAAGGGATACAGCTACGGACACTGGGAATGCGCTAAATTAATATTTGGTCATTTCATTACTGTATGAGCACGAACAGCCCATTACCAACACATGTATATCAAACTTATAAAAACTATGTAAACATGGAGAACAATAAATGACCACACATGCTGAGTTTTATGAATTTATGATGCTGGTGGTGAGTGTAAAATCAAATTCAAAACAGCCATTTCACCTGGAAGATTAAGGCTGTGATATTAATGTTGGCCACTAGAGGGGGCCATACGATAAGGAATCTTTTAACCTTAATCTTTTCTCTATCATTTTTTTCTTTGTTTTTTCACTTTTACATGCCCCAATAAAATATTATTTGTCAAGTTTCCAGACATGATTGCTGTAGGCCTACATTTAAAATGAAGAGACAATTTTATTCATCTCTTTTAACATAACATACACGATTCCGTTCTATTCCGTATTGTTTTGCAGGCAAAAGCTCTGTAAACTACAATCACCAAAACAACACTTCATGATAACGATGTAATGAAACGTCTCGGTTACATGTGTAACCCTCGTTCCCTGAAGGAGGGAACGGAGACGTACGTCAGTAGTGACCGACGAATTGGGATATCGCTAGAGAGCCCTATCAGCTTCGAGTGAACTAAAACAAGCCAATGGAATTGGCGTGCGATATTTGCATAATGCGCACCGCCTCCGACAGGTGTATATAAATAGGAAGCAGATGCAATCGCACTCTGTTTTTCGCTGAGGAGACAACTGGTGCCCGCACTACAGCAAGGGTACAGAAACTGTGGCGATGGGACGTACGTCTCCGTTCCCTCCTTCAGGGAACGAGGGTTACACATGTAACCGAGACGTTCCCTTTCAGTCGGTCACGTTCGACGTACGTCAGTAGTGACCGACGAATTGGGATCCCAACTAAAGCGCCACAGTTACGAAACCCCTTCCAGTGCCCAGCGCAAGCTCAGCCGCCCATAGCACCGGCTGGACGGTGAAGGGGGCGAGCTTACACCGAGAGAGTCTACTGCTGTTCCGACTTACCCACTAAGTAAACTAGACTACACTGGGGAAGCGAACCCGGAGGGGACGCTGCGGAGGCCACTACCTACCCAATGGGGGGAGGAGTTTACGTGGAGAATACGCATATGGACTGGCCCGAGGGGCAGTACGCATATGGAGTCCCTGGGATGGCTCCACCTGTGTAGGGGGAGACTCATCTGACAGGTGACAGCAGAGCTGGCTCTGCTAAGGGAAAGACACGGACTCAGCCCGTAGGGAGTTTTAAACCGTGGATAATTACACATATGGGACCGCTCACGTAGAGGGGTCACAACATATGGGCCCCAGCCAACAGACAGCGTCAGCGACGGATGTAGGCCTGGCATCAGACACTCCGCAATGTCCGAGCCGAAGGGGGAGGCGGAGGAACTCGACAGGGTTCGCCAAGCGGGGAACACGACTGGAGTGACAAGTATGCACGTATCCGGCCAGGGGGCGGGAATGGCATTGCAAGCCGACACTTAGAGCGGGTACAACACGTCTACCGACTAGTGGATGCGAGTACACGTGAAGATACTGGCTCTACACGTAGGCTATAAAACCTAGCGAACGTGTTAGGTGTCGCCCAGCCCGCAGCTCTACAGATATCTGTCAGCGAGGCGCCATGAGCCAGCGCCCAGGAGGAGGCCACCCCTCTGGTGGAGTGGGCTCTCAACCCGAGCGGGCAAGGCACGCCCTGGGATTCGTACGCCAAGGCGATGGCATCCACTATCCAGTGGGCCATCCTCTGCTTGGAGACAGCCTTTCCCTTCTGCTGGCCTCCGTAACAGACGAAGAGCTGGTCTGAGGTCCTGAAGCTTCGCGTTCTGTCGCGTTCTCTGGACGGGACAGAGCGAAGCTAGGGCTGGGTCTGCCTCCTCCGAGGGCAGCGCTTGCAGGTTCACTACCTGATCTCAGAAGGGAGTGGTAGGAACCTTGGGCACGTATCCAGGCCGGGGTCTCAGGATGACGTGAGAATCACCGGGCCCGAATTCTAGGCACACTTCGTCGACCGAAAATGCATGCAGATCCCCTACCCTCTTCAGGGAAGCCAATGCAACCAGAAGAACCGTCTTGAGAGACATTAGTTTCAGGTCGACTGATTGCAAAGGCTCAAAGGGATGACCCCGGAGAGCTGTGAGAACCAGGGTCAGATCCCAAGAGGGTACGGAGGAAGGGCGAGGAGGATTCAGTCTCCTGGCCCCCCTTAGGAACCTGACGATCAGATCGTGTTTCCCCAGGGACTTACCCTCAACTGCGTGGTGATGTGCGGCGATAGCGGCAACATACACCTTCAGGGTGGAGGGAGACAGCCTTCGCTCCAACCCTTCTTGCAGGAAGGAAAGCACGGATCCGACCGAACATAATCGGGGGTCCTCTCGGCGAGAGGCGCACCATTCGACGAACAGGTTACACTTCAACGCATAGAGACTCCTAGTGGAAGGAGCTCTAGCGGAAGTGCTGGTGTCTACGACCGCTTGCGGGAGATCACTCAGAACCTCCGCATCCCGTCCAGGGACCACACGTGGAGGTTCCACAGATCGGGACGCGGGTGCCACAGGGTGCCCCGTCTCTGAGTCAGGAGGTCCTTCCTCAGAGGAATCGGCCAGGGAGGGGCCGTCACGAGGAGGATGAGGTCCGAGAACCAGGTCCGAGTGGGCCAGTATGGAGCCACTAACAGAACCTGCTCCCCGTCCTCCCTGACCTTGCACAGGAGTTGTGCGAGAAGGCTCACTGGGGGAAACGCATATTTGCGCAGACCCGGGGGCCAGCTGTGTGCCAGGGCATCCGTGCCGAGCGTGCCGCCAGTCAGGGAATAAAACCACTGGCAGTGGGCAGTTTCTGGGGAGGCAAACAGGACTACCTGGGCCTCGCCGAAATGCTGCCAAATCAGCTGAACCGCCTGGGGGTGGAGCCGCCACTCGCCCGCAAGTGGAGGCTGCCATGACAGCTCGTCGGCTGCACAGTTGAGCACACCTGGGACATGAGTGGCTCGAAGGGACCTCAGATGCTTCTGACTCCACAACAAGAGATGGCGGGCGAGTTGCGACATGCGACAGGAGCGTAGACCACCTTGATGGTTGATGTACGCAACGGCCGCAATGCTGTCCGAGCGGACCAGTACGTGCTTGTCTGACAGCAGCTCCTTGAAGCGGCCCAGTGCAAGACGTACTGCGCAACTCCAGGCAATTGCCCATGCAGTTGAGGCCCCGTCCGTAGACCTGACGCTGCATGCCCGTTGTACGTGGCCCCCCATCCGGTGGCGGAGGCATCTGTGGAGACCACAGCGTGCCTGGACACCTGTTCCAGGGGCACTCCGGCCCGCAGGAACAAGGGGTCCGACCACCGGATGAGAGTGCGTTGGCAGCTCGGTGTCACAGGAACACGGAGCGTACCGCACTGCCACGCCCATCTCGGGACCCGGCCGTGAATCAGTGTTGAAGCGGTCGCATATGGAGCAATCCGAGCAGCGTTACCGCGGCTGCAGATGCCATATGCCCCAGGAGCCTCTGAAAGTTTCAGTGGAGCCGCTGTCCTGCGACTGAGCGTACTCAGGCAGGTCAACACCGATGGGCGACCGAGTCTAGCTCGAGACCGAGATAAAGAGATCCTCTGCCCAGGGGAGAGTTTGCTCTTGTCCCAGTTGACCCGAAGCCCCAACCGGCTGAGGTGAGCTAAAACCATATCCCTGTGTTCGCACAACTGCGCTCGCGAGCTGGCCAGGATCAACCAGTCGTCGAGGTAGCTGAGAATACGAACGCCTTGTTCCCTGAGGGGAACAATGGCCGCCTCCGCAATCTTCGTAAAGACGCGGGGTGACAGGGCCAGCCCGAAGGGTAGGACTTTGTACTGACATGCCCGACCCTCGAACGCAAACCGTAGGAAGGGTCTGTGGCGAGGCAGAATCGAGACATGAAATTACGCGTCCTTCAGGTCGATCGCTGCAAACCAATCCTGGGGACGGATGCATTCGAAAATGCGCTTCTGCGCATCTTGAACGGCAACTTGTGAAGGTACCGATTCAAGACGCACAGATCCAGGATTGGCCATAGCCCACCGCCCTTTTTGGTACAATGAAGTAGGGGGCTGTAAAACCCCAACTTCATATCGGCTGGAGGGACCGGCTCGATTGCATCCTTCGCCAGGAGGACAGCAATCTCCGCCCGGAGAACAGGTGCGTTGTCCAGTGACACCTGAGTGTAGTGGACACCCCTGAAAACCGGGGGACGCCGGGCGAACTGAATCGCATAGCCGAGTCTGATGGCACGAATGAGCCAGCTGGACAGGCTGGGGAGCGCTATCCACGCTTCCAGACACTGAGCCAGCGGGACCAAAGGCACCACAGACGCACCGGGGGTGGGGCAGCGAGGCAGAGTACGGGGATCCGAATCGGACGGCATGGGAGCGGCCCAGAGTGTGGTCAGACTCTGCGAGGCAGCAGTGCGTATGGGAGACAGCGCACGGGGCGCGGCCTGCACCATCACACTGCCACCTGCTGGCGATGTGAGGGGGGGCTGCGCGTGACAAGGCAGGGCCTCGCACGCTGACAGCCGCAAGCAGAGTAAGGGGACCCGACTCGGACGGCATGGGAGCGGCCCGGAGTGTGGTCAGACTCTGCGAGGTAGCAGTGTGAATGGGAGACGGCACATGGGGTGCGGCCTGAACCACCACACTGGAACCTGCTGGTGAAGTGAGAGAGGGCTGAGAGTGGCAAGGCGGGGCCTTGCTCACTACCAGCCACACCCTCTTGGGACCTGGAGGATCAGACAACAGTTCTATTCGTGGGTACCGCTGGACTCTGGAGAGCCAACGGCGGAACAGACTAGAATTCTGTTGTAGCAGTCGACATCTGATCCTCTGCTGGAGCTCCGACTAAGACGCTAGGTCCCACATGAGAAGGACCAGCAATCCAAGCAGAAGCTACCAGCCATGTTGGACAGTGAACGTGGCCGTCCAGCTGGACGACACACGGCGCACTGGGCGCCGACGTGGCCATGTTTTACTAAACATAGTCACAACATGTTTGCGATGCACTAGAGGAGTGGGGGGCCCACGGAGAATGGCTCGGCGGGTATAGCCCCACTGTGATCTTCTGGTCACCCAGGCTTATTAACCAAAGTAGTATTTTTCTTATTCAGAAAAATAAACTAGATCGGGGAATAAGTGAGGGGACTCCACCTCATTAAAGGCGCTCGAGTCTCGACCGTGCATCTAGAGCGCCAGACGACGCGCAGGGTTTCCATGGCAACGCGCGCTGTCAGCCGGCAGCTCGAAGGCACACAGCGCGCTGAACGCTCAAGCCCTTACGAGAAAGGCGAGACAAACAACGCGCCGACGTGGGCATATTCTCATAAGAGAATATGAACCACCCACAAACACAGTCTCAGCACGCTAAGCAGACATGAGAGAAAGTGATTGTGGCCGTCAGTGAGGATAGGAAACGACCGCCTCCAGAAACGCACAGACAGAATGACGTCTTGAAAAAGACGCAGTGTCTGTCTGTGAAGCTCTTTTAGAAGGGGAAGAGTCAGCTCTCTCGTGCTGAAGCACACAGGGAGTGACGCGATGTGTTCAGGTACACCACTCTCCGAACACACCGGGAGGAACCGGCCCAAATCGCAACAGACAACTGCGTTTTATATGGGAATTCAGTTGCTGTTAAAACAGCAGTTGAGAGCTTAAGCTCAGGCTCCCCGGGAAGCTTGCGACCTCGCTGTTGTGCCTTAACACCAACACAAACAGACGCTGAATCTTCAAGGCTGTTTAGTTTCACTCTTGTGAAGTCTGAAGCTGGACACCAACTGTTGGCTCCGAAGCGAAAGACAGAGTGCGATTGCATCTGCTTCCTATTTATATACACCTGTCGGAGGCGGTGCGCATTATGCAAATATCGCACGCCAATTCCATTGGCTTGTTTTAGTTCACTCGAAGCTGATAGGGCTCTCTAGCGATATCCCAATTCGTCGGTCACTACTGACGTACGTCGAACGTGACCGACTGAAAGGGAACAGTAGAGGCACTTTACCACAACAGAAAAAAAAGTTTACGAATAAAGCATTCATTAGTTATTTTATGATACTACCGTTGTTAGGTTTTTAGTAAACATTATAGTTATAAAGTAAAACGACAATAACAACGACAACAACAATAATAATAACAGGCTGACAACCCGATGGGCAAGATTACATTATTATTAAATCATTGTCTCTTCCACTCCGAACCCACTACAATTGAGAGACATTCCAGATGCATATTTCATTCAAATATATTATGCAACTGGACTATCAGACGAGTTATCCAGTGTCATATTTAATGTGATATTAAAATGGAAGACGGGAATAGGAAAGAGGTTCAAAAAGACTTTATCATTCATCTTGTCCAATGTGGCCCTATACTTCAAGTTAATGGACAACATATTACTATAAATAAAAATAATACAAGTTATTAGCACATTACAGTGTAGCTATCATGCCATATTTACGCATCCATTGGACAGAGAGTGCAAATATTTCGGCTCATTATTAGGCTATCCCATATGAGAAGGTGTCGGTGTACATAATACATCAAAATGTACAGTAAAAATGTTCAGTAGCCAATAACGTTTCATTACACTGTTTTACAATGCACAGGCCTTTAATCAAAGAGAAACACTGGCACGAATTTGGGCACAATGACGACACATTCTGTATTAGAGCCATATGTAAATGTCATGGATGGAACAATAAAAAAATAGTCCATTGATGCATTAGAAAGTGTAATGAAAACAAAAATAAACATGAAAAACGACATGAGGTTATTTTTCTTATGTTCATGTCAATGGTAAAATAAATGATACATGAATGCCTTGTTCATTTTTTCCCCTTAATTCTCAGAAGGACCCCGTGGCCAATAAAAACAAACAGGATGAAACTACTTTTTTTAACAATTAAAAAAAAAAAAATCAAGCCATAATATAATTTTTATGTTTTATTAACTTAACGAAAAAATAAAGGAGCCATTTCTCTGGACGGATGTTCTTCCTCTATCTTTGGCTTACAGAGGATTATGCGAAAACCACATCTCATTAATATTCATTAGCTCATTACCATAGCTATTTTTACCTGTAAAAATGGCGTTTCTAGATATCAGTAATTGAATTTTCACTAGTTGCAAGAGCAATTTCAGATATCAACTCTCTTTGTTGATATCAATAATTACATTGTTATTAGTAAAAATGCGAATTTTTGATATCAAGAATTCAGTTGTCACTAGTTAAAAATGTCAGTTCTTGATATCAACAATTGAATTGCTACTAGTAAAAATGTTCATATTTGATATCTGAAAATGCATTTCTGATATCAACATAATTTCAGATATGTAAAATGGCTTTCTTACTAGTAACAATCACATTCATGATATCAGAAACTAACATTGTCACTAGTGACAATCAAATTATTGATATCAAAAATGAACATTGTTACTAGTAGCAATTCAATTGTTGATATCAAAAACTGACATTTCAACTAGTGACAACTGAATTATTGATATCAAAAATTCGCATTTTTACTAGTAAGAATTGTATTTCTGATATGTGAAATTGGAATTTCAACTAGTAAGAACTCAATTCTTGATATCAACAATTGAATTTGAATGGCAGCCTATGGTGACATTTCACTAGTGAAAATACAATTACAGATATCAAGAATTCTAGTTTTTACTAGTGGAAATTCAAATGTTGATATCAAGAATACATATTTCTGCGAGTGATGACATCATTGTTGATATCAAGCATTAACATTGTTACTAGTGGAAATGTTAATTCTTGATATCAACAATTGTCATTGTTACTAGTAGAAATGTAATTCCAGATATCAAGAATTAACATTTTAACTAGTGAAAACTGAATTGTTGATATCAAAATTTCATATCCTGGGAATGATTAAAAGTCAAAACGGCTTGCCTATTGCCTTTCCCAGGATATAAATTGCTGATATCAAGAATTCTAGTTTTTACTAGTGGAAAATAATTCTTGATATCAAAAATTAGCCTTTTAACTAGTGAAAATTGAATTGTTGATATCAAAAATTGCCATTGTTACTAGTGGAAATGTAATTCCTGATATCAAGAATTAGCATTTTAACTAGTGAAAACTGAATTGTTGATATCAAGAATTCATATCCTGAGAATGAATAAAAGTCAAAACGGCTTGCCATACATGTTGGGACTTTTTGATTTTTTGATCTATCAACTGGCTTAGCAAGTTGCAGTATCGTGACTAAGAAAACTGTGTTTTTGTATGAACAAGCATGTGGCGGTTCGACTCAAATGCATTAGTAAACTCTGCACCCTCTGACTAAGATCAGAACTGGCGAGTTTGTGATCGTGAAAGGCACTCAACGGCCGAAGAGACTTTTCTAAGTGATATGGGTCCGTGATGAAAGAATAATTGAACATATGAAATACCCAGAATAGTCAAATATCTAAATTAATACATAACAAATGATTAATTTCTAAATGGAAACACAACCTAAGTGTAATAATCATTTGAAATTGGAGTCAGATTAAACGAGTGAAATTAAGTGAACTTCACAGAGGCGCTGAAAAGACATACACGCGTTAACCTTCGCCCGGGCCGTCAGATTCCGTTTTTGGGCCGATGGGGGGTTCCTTACACAATATACAGTGTATTTTTCTATAAATGAATGTTTTATCATTGTATGGAGCTGAACTCACCGTTGTTAGATGAACTGCAGATGAAAGTGAAGATGTGACCACATGACCAATCTCCCCATTGTCCACTCATAATCACAGCACACCTCTCTTCTCCGTTATTTGGTTGTGCAGGTCCCCAGTTCAGATAGAGCGCAGGATCACCTGAAGACCACTGCCATTTATCAACACTCGTCTTCTGCAGCCCAATCCAGACACGTCCATCATTCACAGTCTTCTTCAGCTCGTTCATGTCGTTCATGTTGTCAACGGTGGCCAGATCTGTGTAATTCTCTCTGCAGTATCTCTGAGCTTCAGTCCAGCTCTTCTTCACGTTTATAAAGTGATACTGACGCTGAACACATTCAGATACGGAGCAGAGAGCTGTGAAAGAGAGGGTTTGATTTAATGCTTTTCATAACAGAGTCAAACCTGATGAAACTATAAACCATCAATAAAACAACAAACACACTCACCAATGAGAAGAAGAATGAAATATAGAGTTTGCTCCATTTCTGAGGAAGAAACACATTGAAAAACTCAGATAATCCCATATTCATCTTGGAGTAAAACATGATTATGTCATTTAAAAAAACAGCAGAAAAACAAAATTCACAATCATTCAGACAATATTAACATCTCAAAGTCTAGTTGTGTTTGAAGAATGAACATGTGAGTTGTTCTTACTTTAGAGGTCGTGTGTTTCTGTCCTGAGTCTGATGTTTCTGTCTGCAGCTTTAAACAGTGTGATCATTATATCTGCTCTCATCCCTCATTCATCATCACATCATTTGTATTTCTCTGAATACCCCTATATTCACTTCCCCTATATTTGTGTATTTGTCCACCTCTTTTCCTTTATTTGCATCTTGACGTCAGTGTCAGTCAGTGTCAGTCTACATGAATATGGACCTTTATTAAAACATTTACATATTAACATTCATATTTATATTTTAACAACTAAACAGCTGTTTTAATGTTATTGCTGGACTGTATAACTCGTGTCACATCCCTGTTCAGTTTGACATATATGTTTACCTTTTTCCCCTTTTTTGCACATAGAAAGGGAGAAAAACTTTTTTTGCTCTTCTATTTCTTCTGAGCGCAGAGACCCCTAATGGTGGTGAGGAGACATTCACAACAGAGATGAGATCAAGACTCAGCCTGCATTAAAGGGATAGTTCACCCAAAAATGAAATTATTCTCATCAATTACTCACCCTCAAGTGTTTCCAAATCTGTTTATTATTTCTGTTGAACACAAAAGAAGATATTTTAAAGAATATGGGTATCTAGACAGTTGATGGAAGATTGTTGGACTCTCATTATCCCACTGAAATAATAACATCATCTTCTGCTGCTGCTGTTCCAGTCTTATTTCCTCTAAATACTTGATTGTGATTGGCTGGAATGCAGATATTAAAACATTGTTACATTTTTTAGAATTCATCTCTTTGTGAAAATTCTTATTTTGTTCCTGCTGTTTACTGTTTCTTTGAACACATTTGCATGTAATTCTCATCACTCATTTTCTTATGCCCACACCACATTTAAATATTCAGGATGGACAATATTTACATCTCTGACATGAAACAGAAGGAGAAACAGTGAGTGTTATTGTTCTAGTCATATTTAATCTATTTTTTTTATTTCAACAACAGGAAAGATACACTATAACTGTGTCTCAATTCAGAGCTGTGTCCTCAAAGTCCATGAAGGTCGAAGCGAGCATTGTTAAATGAAACGCTATAGCCTATGGATAATTTCCTGTTTACATCAACAGCTGTTCACGCCCACTGCTGCTGTCGCCTAGCAACTGTGACAGCTGCCATCAGGAAACAGTAGAGACGCTTCTGACAGATATTTAAATACAAAGATGGTGCCTGTGTTTTTATTTGTTTATTTGTTTGTTTGTTTGTTTGTTTGTTTGAAAAGGGCAGGTGATGTATCTCAAGCTGAAACCAGACCATAGCCAGGTAAAATAAGTCTGGTTAAAGCAGAATTGGAGGCAAAACAGGTTAGAGAGAAAATTAAAAAAGGAGAAATAAAAACAAAACAAAAGGAATGAAAGAAAAGTGCTGTTTGAGAACATTTTAGCAAAGTGGTTGGTATGTAATATGCAACAGCTGTGAAGCGCTGTATGTTCATGACAGATATACGCCCTTCAATGTTGTCTCTGGCAAAGGATTCCTCCAAGTGGCCCAAACACTAATAAACATCGGAGTCAAGTACGGTGCTGTTGATGCTGATGCTGTCATATCACATCGTCACATTCATTTACACGGTATACTGATACACTAGGAAGCTAGGGAGCTGTTTGAGACGCAGGGATAGTTTGTAGGGGTCTTCCTCGTCTACTTACTTCCTCTTCGTCGTCTTGGTATCAATGTGTGCTGTTTTGCACTTGAGCAGCACCAAGTCGTGTTTTACTGTAACTTCAGCAGCTCCAGGCACGTGAACAAAAGCGCCACTCTCATTGGTCTGCCAGTTTTTAACGTGGCGCGTCAAACCTGAAAAACGAACCCAAGGCGTTTTTTAAAAAATGGCGCTTTTACGCCTCGCATTTTTCACGTCGGTGTGCACACTCACATTGGCGCCCTTTGTTTAGTCACGACACGTTAAACGTCGGTGATAATCGCACGTGATATTCGTCCCGGTGTGTTCAAACAAACAAACTTTAACAGAACCTTTCAGCAGATTAGTTAATGGGCACACAACAGATGAAAAATTTGGACAAAAAGCCTGATAATACCCAGCCATACCCAGAAAGCACATTAATTCTTTTTTCATAGAAGAGTCATTCTACGAAACGGGTGACATTTCCACTTTGCATTTTTAAAAATTTTAATTATGAACAAACTTTTTTTTAAACAAACCTACAAATTGAAAGATATGTTAATCCTCCAAAAAACATATTTTCCCACCTCAGGCACAAAATCTTTATTAGTATTATCCTGTTTATTCAGGCAAGGAAGCCATTTTTGTACCACCCCGTCACGGACAATATGTATGCCACTGGAGTAGTAAAACAAGAAATAGATTTTTAAAATCTAATGTTTTCCTAACTGAAAAATGTCCCTTTTTTGGAAACCATCAATAGAAAGTCTGTAATTTAATATATAGTTTTTTTAATTTTTAGATTTTTAATCTTGAAACATGAATTTGACCTTTCAATGGCCTCATTGTTTCTACTGAAAAAATGAATTTACTTAAAAAATACAGATAAAGTTATATTTATCTGATCATGAAGAGTCATGAATTCAACATTAATTTATGTAATATTTCATTTTCTTTCCATAAACTTTTAACAAAATGACCCTGTGACGGGGTGGTAAATGTGACGGGGTGGTATGGACAAAGTGTTACTCTATATGATCTGCTGGTTTTAAACTTTAAAAACTGGGGGAGGGGAGACCTTCAAATTGAGTAAAAAGTGTGTGAGTGTGTGAATGAATGAATGAGTGAATTAATGAACCAAACAGTGTTGCCAAGTCTGAGTTTGAAATTGGGCTAGGCTACTTTTACACTGTTGCCGCGGGTTGTTTTTCATGTCCACGGGTTAAAGCGAGCTCAAATAACATGATATTTAGCCCTTGGAATGCACATTTTACCAAGGGAACCTTGCCAAAAAGAAAAAAAGTTTTACGCCCCAGAATGTGATTTTTATCAGGGGACATTTTGGAATGAAATTTACCACCCCGTCACATAAATTTGGGTAAATTTCATCCCAAAATGTCTGCAAATCTCCCATGTGGTCAAGTTTCTCAACTAGCATACATGCATTCAATCTGAAATATAATTATCTTTGTATTAATAATGTAAAAAAATGAATAAACAGTTTTCCCTATCTATTTTGCGTGACGGGGTGGTAAGTTTAAGCTTGACGGGCCCTGCCTAACATGAAAAAGCAACAAATAAACAATGTAAAAAAAAATGTACATAGGTGCCTGCTTTTGTTCTTGGTGGCTATAAGGCTCAAATAATGTTACTTAGGCTTTGTGATGTCATTTAAAGGAACAGTGCATTATTTATAGATAAAACAAGTTAGTGTGACGGGGTGGTAAATCAAACTGAGGGACGCGCACAAATCATAAAATATTTACAAACAAAATAAGGTTTATTGTGAATAAATATATTTTGTGTAAACAGGGACACACAAATAATCCTGAAAATAGTATATGTTTGAAAAAAATGTAGAACTTATTTGGTGATAATTTAGATGCAAATGTCATGTTGGTTAACACGGACATGTGAAATTGGCTATGTAATAATGAAAAATTATTAAAAATAGTATGCTAATCTTCAAAAAAAAAAAAAATGTGATCATATATCATGTTAAAAAGAACACTTGAATTAATAACTTTAAGCTTTGGAAACATTTTTTGTGCCTTATGCATCAAATGTTGCGGACCCAAATGGCACCCGTTTCGTAGAATGACTCAGAAGGAACAGGGAATTTTTCAATAACACACACTTTTTCTTGCAACGGGCAGACGCTACCTTGTCCCACCTCCCATCTCGGATAGACCACAGTTGCTTTCGCGAATTCACATTTGGCCAAATTGACTGTAAGATGAGCTTCAGCCAAATGGGAAAACAAAGCGTGAACTCGCTCCAGATGCTGTTCCAAGGTATCGCTATAAATAATTATATCATCTAAATGAACTGAGCAGCCCGCAAGTCCCCACACAACTTGGTTCATCAGTCTTTGAAATGTTGCCGGTGCGTTTCTTAATTCGAAATTTATAACGGAGCAGGAATATAATCCGGAAGATGTTATTGTTACGCCTGTCTGTTTCCCCCTGCTGGCTCTGCTGAACAGTGCAGACGTTAGTTGGGCAACAGGTGCATTACATTAGAATTTTTTTTTTTTTTTTTTTTTTTTAATACTTCTTTCCTTTATTGATTGTTTGTGTCAGAGTAAATGCATATTTAGTTACCACACACGCGTGTTTTTTTCCGCCTAGACGTTGGTTTTCCTTTAATTGTTGTTGTTTATAGTTGTTTTCTTATTCTGTAAATAAATTGGTTTATTTTTTGAACAATTTGTTGTCCTCTTTTATGTTACGGTACATGAGCCAGCCATAACAGCACCTGTTTATTTTTATTTTCTTTGTGGCTCAATTGAGTGAAGCGGCCATGTGTTTTTGGCCTCTACAGAAACTAAGGGTTATTTAAATTATTTGCCGGCTTAGGAATTTATTCTGTTGGATTGGAAACATTCTTTATTTTTCCCTTGATGTTAACTGCTTATTTTTCATGTAAATGTCATTTTGAAAAAGGGAATCATACACATGTGTTTTGACAGAAGCTTTATTGAAAAGAATACATCATATATATATATATATATATATATATATATATATATATATATATATATATATATATATATATATATATATATATATATATATATATATATATATATATATATACATATATAATTTCTTTTTCCTCATTGATAACATTCAAGTAAATTCAAGTCTGATTTATTTTTAATAAATCTTTATCTGGTTCGAATAACCAAGAAAAAAGGTTTTTAAAACATTTAATAACCTTGATGTTTTGGGCATTCTGAGAACATTCTGAAATAACGTTTTGGGAACGGCAGCAAAACAATCTTAGAACATATTTTTGTTGGAGTGTTCCTCATGGAAAGACTGGAAAGACAACCCTGCTCTTTCACAGGTGTGTGTGTGTGTCTCATCTTTATATTTAACTTTAAATATGAAGCTGATAAAGGTCATGCAAATAATGCGACTGTAGGCAATTTTGAAACCACTGCTAATATATAGTCTGGCTTTCCCAAATCTATATGCAATTTTGCAGCCTGGCCCCTAAAAATGAACTGACACAGGAGGATATTTATATGAAATAACTAAACGAACAAGCAACAGTCAGTATGTAACAATGAGACTTAACATATAAAAGAGTCTGGATCTATGCAATACGCTATTTACTTTTTATTTAGTGGTTCTGAGTCATTGTGTGAATCAAAACTTTTGGGGGAAAAAAAAAAACAACATAAATGCAAATATTGCATTTCTAAAAACTTGGTGATTGGGTTTTAAAGTAGATTAGATAGTAGGGTTTGAAAACCTTTTCAACCGCGAAAAACTCCACATCTAATGTATTAAAACACCTGAAATGGCAGCACAGCATGGTAAAACTTATCAAGAAAATACAGAGTGATGATGAGACCAATGCATCAACTTCTACTGTCGAGTCCAGTGCCAGTGGGCCTTCTCCAACTAAACAACAGAAGTTGGATTTCTCTCGTCCAACACCAACCGTAAGTGGAGAAGAACCTCGTCCACAAGGTGGAATTCCTTCATGAGGTTGTTTCCAGAATCACAGAAATTCCCATGAATGAGCTGAATAGCTTGTGCACCAAGCTGGGAGTCAAGTGCTTCAATGACAAGGAGTACCAGTTCTACCAGAAAGACTCGGGAAGCAAAGAAACATTTGAATACAATTTATTCAACAGTATGAATGTAAATATCAAAGAAATGATAATGTTCTTTGGCGTAGGCCCTGTCCATAGTACAATCTGGAGGGTAGCAGACGTTTGCAGATCCTGCCTGAAGATGAAGGCAGGGGCGGAGCCTACCCCCGATATATGGGCAGGGACCGACCTGGTGGTGGTGGGGAGGATGGGGGTGAATGCCGGCGATGGTATCTGCGAACACGATAGTGGGTGGGAACAGAACTTATATACTCAGGTGATGTGTAATGATTGGTTAGAAAATGAGCAATGACGTGCATTAGAGTCTTCTGGGTAGAACTTCCGCTAAACGCTCCCATTTCTACCAGAAAGACTTGGGAAGCAAAGAAACGTTTTCCAAACACATATAAATTTAACATATTTAATTGACAGTTCATTGTGACATCACTTCAATTTTCCCTTTCTAATAAATCAGATTTAATTCCGCTGAGACACAAATAATATTATTATTAAGATCTGCTGCTCACAGAATCACATTCAACCAGTTATTACTATAGATAATATTAGTGAAAACATAAAAACACATAAACACCAGATATGCAAAGAGATTCCTAAAAGACACATATATTGTATTAGTATTTTAGACATCTAAAAAATATTAAACATTAATGTTAGAAAACATTGATAAGATCACATTGTTATGATAATTAACATACAGAAATAAAACAAAAACTTTTAAAACACAATTAATAGATTCAGTCAGAAATTACTAAAGAACAAATCAAACAAGTAAATTTGAAAAGTAATGAAGAATGAAAACAGTGAATGTAAGTAAACACACAAACGCGTGTTTTTTCACTCTTAATTTCTGCTGCAGATGAAGTTGAGTCTGTCAGTCTCAGGAAGGCTGATCCAGCGCTGATCTCCTCCAGACTGAACTGCTCCTTTTCTCTTCTTGAGGTTGCAGTCTTCCGGTGTCGTTCCGTTCCCTGGAGCCCAGTTCTGATAGCACACGATCTCTCCGCTCAACCAGAGCCACATGTTCATAAGGCAGTAGTTGTGTAAACCCAACCACACCGCCCCAGTAGACGCCCATTTAACCACATTCATCACGTCACGCTGAATCTCTTCTGAATGAACCGAGACCAGATCCACATGATTCTGTCTGCAGTATCTCAGAGCTTCAGACCACGTCATCTTCTCTTTGATCAGAATCAGTTTTTCTGGACACAAAACAAACCACAAGCAGAAACTAGAGAGAGACTGATCAAAAACAACATGCAGAACAAACACTGTGGAGGAATTTGTCATGTCAGACATGTAGTGTGAACTTTAAGATATCTGGAGGTGATGGATGGATTGTGTGTGTTTGTGAGGATCTGCTCACCTTCATGACACACAAAAGGATATTTGTTGTTGCAAGAGATGTCACCCCATTGTCCCTGACCATTCGGATAAATCACTGCACAGTTTTCATTTCCTCCAACATTATCAGGTTCAACAGACCTCCAGTATCTGAATGAGGAGTTACTCTGATCTGACCACTGCCATGAGTCTCTGAACAGACCGATCCAGACATCACCAGATATGTGATTATCATTGATGATGTTCTGAACCTGTTGATTCTCATTCTGGTTCCTCACACTGACCAGATCAATGTGATTCCGTCTGCAGTAACTCTGAGCGCCTCTCCAGTTCTTCCCCTGATTGACAAAGACGAGTCCTGTGTTTGCTTTAAGAAAAACAAATGGAAACAGATTCATGAATCAGTTTGATCATTATTTTTATGCTGCTTTATGATTTTGTTGTAAACAGGAGCAGCAGTGGAAACATCAGAAACACGCGTTGTTTGATTTTGCTGATAAAACATTAAGTAATATTTGTGAATTTTCATGATAATTTTAATACATCTTTCTATTTCCCTATTAAGTTTCCTTTCACATTTCTCTTGAATACTGGATTCAGACACAAAGAGCTGGATGAGAGAAAGAAGATATTTTATTTGTTAACTAGTCCTTAGATAAATGTCAATAAAAAGTCATTTCAAAATGTTGGATTGTAGACTTGGATTGCAGAATACTGTTGCAATATTAACATTAATATTAGTGTTTGTCTTGTTTCTGGTCTGTTTTTACATTGTAATAGACAATTTGTGAGATGTGAGTTCACTTAAAGTTCATCTAATAAGAATGACATTTTTACAGGTTTGTGTTGAGATCTTGAAAGCTGTTGTATAGAAAATATTGAAAAAATCTGACTATCAAGTCAATTTTTTAAGGAAACTTAAGCAGTTTTGAGGCTTAAATTAAGGAACTGATTAAGCTGATGAATCAGAATCAGTACCTATTTATTTTAAAAGATTGATTATTATATTATTATTATTGTTATTATCATTATAAGATTGAAGAGCCTTCTGTCTAAACTGCCTAAACTCCAGCTGCCTTCTGGTTGAGTGAATGCTGCCGTGCCTGACTGCTGCTGTTCTCCAGTATACTCTCTGAGCTCTGGACTTTGATCTTTGAGTCTGTTTTTCTGAGTTTCTTTTTTTTTTTTTTTTTTTTGCAAAAACAATGACGATCTACAAACAGACTTGTATAATCCTTTTAGTCACGCTGGTGGAGGTGTCTGTGACACTTTTAATGGGTTTAGAAAAATATATAATAAAAACCTTAAGACAAATACTGGACTTAGATTAATATAAACTTAGAAAATTTTGAGCTTCAAAAGAAAACTTTGCACTCATTTCAAAGTGGTCTATGACATTCTATGACATGAAATTCATCTAATTTTAAATTATTTCATGGATGTGGCTGTTGTGGTTTGTGGTAATAGGAGCATCAGCTGCTGCAGTAAATGTGGTGTGAATTTGACATAGTCCTTTTATGTTTAACTGTTTTAAATGCCCATTGCCCGCTGTGCACAGTTGCCCTGAAGCCACTGGGGTGGCGGTGCCACCGGGCTTTGGCCCGTCATCGCTGCTTGCAGCTATATTCATTACTATTTTTCTTCTCCAAAATGGATTGCATTTTCGGGGGCCTGAACGTGCTCGAAAACTCAACAAAGTGCCCCTCGCGCTACGTTTCACGTACAAGTATGAAATTCGGTAGACACTTGTAACAGCCCAATACCTACAATAAAGTCTCTTAGAGCAAAATCTGAAACCGAACAGGAAGTCAGATATTTTTAATTTTCTTATCAAAATTGTGTCATTTCCACACGTTGTACTTTAACCAACTCCTCCCAGAGCTTTAATCAGATCAACGTCATATGTGGTCAGTCTAATCTAAAGGCCTTTGCGATGTTACATTGCAAATATCTTGACTCTTCACTGAAGGGCGTGTCCATGGCGGCCTGACTAACTTCGATGTTTCGCCATGAAACAGGAAGTTGTTGTAACTCTACCTGAGTACAATGTCCAATCTGCCCCAAACTTAACGTGTTTTATTAGAGTCCTGACCTGAAGACATCTACATGGCAATATTCAGTTACAGTCATAGCGCCACCTGTGGGCTACAGGAAATTACATGTTTCACACTGTGATTAACTCCTCATAACGATTTAACCAGATCAGTATTGTATGTTGTCAGTCTAATCTTAAGACCTTAGCGATGATAAATATCAAAGATCTTGAGCTTTCACAGAACGGTGTGTCCGTGGCGGCCTGACAAAGTCTCATGTTTTGTCATGAAAGAGGAAGCTGTTGTAACTGAGGCATACAATGTCCAATCTGTTCCAAACTTCACATGTGTGATAAGAGTCCTGGCTTAAAGACATCTACATGGCAATATTCAGTTACGGCCAAAGTGCCACCTGTTGGCAGCAGGAAGTCTGGCACTTCGAAATGACTTTGCCATAATTCTCCTGTATTTACTCGTTATGTGCATGTCGCCCACTGTTCACTGTTTTCCTAAGGCCAACGGGTGGCGGCGAGCCCAGCTGCGAGGGCCCTTTCATCGCTGCTTGTCTTATATTTGTTATTGGTGATGTTATTCAGGATAAATTTCATATTTAGAGAAATTATTTTCAGTACAGTTTAACATGCATCTGCTTTATTATTGTGTATAGTATATGCAGTTATCCCTTAAGTGAACTGTTAAATTTCTTTAACGCACATTTTTTAGAAACATATTTTTTAATTTTTTCTGTATTTAAATCCATGCTTTAATTCAACATCCCTGTGGAAGGAGTTATCTATCTGCCTAGTTAAGAAGGGGAACTCTTTTATGAAGACAGAATACTGCCTGCAGAGCATTGTGGTCTTTAACATACCTTTCAGCTCAGAAAGAACTGGTTAGTTTCATAAGATCAACAATACAACAAATCTGCATAAGTTTGTGTTTAACCTTGCATTTCCTTGCAATTTTATTAGCTCAACTACATACTCCACATAGAGAAGCCTGCAAAGGAGCTGATTATTCGAACAGCAAAGGCATGCCTGGTGTCATTGCATACATTTATTTGTTATTTCTTAGCACCATCTTGTGGCAGTTTGGTGTAACAACAAATAACATTGATGACTGTGAGCTGTTTTCTTAGTGGTTGGTTTAGGTCATGTGACTCTTGGGTTAGAGGTTAACCAGGAATTACCGCAGTGTGTTCCAGATTCTTTCCATGCGGTTGGCTCTCTGTTTCCTTTACGTTTTGTGCCTTGGAAAGGCTTTGCCTGTAAGTTGTTACCTTTCTTTTATTGTGTGTATATATTTGTCATTAATGAGTTTGAGATTAAATTGAACTATTCTCCAACGATGGTAATTCGTGAACAACAATAATACTAAGCAAAGTTGAATGCAGCCAGCAGATGTTTCACAGCTTCATTGTGAAAGAGGAAGATAGATACTTCCTTCGTTTTCTTTTGGTTCAAGGAAAATGACACCAGCAAAGAGATCATCGAATATCGAATGAGGGTGCACATGTTCGGAAATAGTCCATCTCCTGCTGTAGCCATTTATGGTCTTCGACGAGCAGCAACTTATGATGAGAAGGAGTATGGTTCAGACGTCAAACACTTTGTAGAGAGAGAATTCTATGTCGATGATGGACTTTTATCAACACCCACAGCTGCGGAAGCAATCGACTTGTTGGCAAGAACAAATGTTGGCCACTTCGAATTTAAGACTGCACAAGTTCGCTTCTAATAGCAAGGAAGTAATGGACGCATTCCTGATCGAAGATCATGCAAAGGGATTCAAGGATCTCAACTTGGAAGTCGACCCAACTCCTATCCAACGTAGTCTCGGACTTTGCTGGGATGTGAAGAGAGACATATTCACCTTTCATGTAACAGACATCAAGGAAGCCCTTTACTCGCAGAGGGATACTTGCTACTGTCAACAGTCTCTTCGACCCACTTGGGTTCGTTGCCCCTATCATCATTGAAGGGAAATTCCTATTAGGAGAACTCTCAGGTGAGGCTCTTGACTGGGACTCTCCTCTCCCTGAACATAAGGAAGAAGCATGGAATGCATGGAGGAAATCCCTACAAGATCTCAAACAGCTGGAGATTTCCAGACCGTATGTCCATACTACCCTCTCTACAGCTCTGAGAAAGGAACTTCATATTTTCTCAGATGCTTCTGTCAGAGCAATTGCAGCAGTGGTATATCTTCATGTAATTAATGAAGAAGGAGCATGTCACACTGGGTTCGTCCTAGGGAAGGCGAAGTTGGCTCATACAATTCCCAGACTGCAATTAGGAGCTGCGGTTCTAGCTGCAGAGTTAGCAGAGACAATCATAAATAAGCTGGACTTCTCTTTAGATGCTGTGGAGTTTTACATGGATAGCAGAGTTGTCCTGTGATACATATATAACCAGACAAGACGTATATATGACATATATGTAGCCAATTCGACCTCATCGTGCCAGAGTTGGATATAGAGGTTCATCCTCTTGTTACTACCCTATCTACTGATGATTCTCATCTCGAATGTCAACGATTCGAGAGATTCTCTTCTTGGAGGTCATTAGTCAGAGCCATAGCTTCTCTCATACATGTCGCCCAGACTTACAAGTCATCTGATGATACAGAAAGAACCTGCAGATCATGGCATTATTGTGCTAAGCCTCGTACAGTGAAGGAGTTGTTACAAGCAGAGGAAGTCGTAATCAAGAGCGTGCAGAGGAGAGCTTACCAAGAAGAGCTTACCCGCATTGCCAAAGGAAATGACATTCCCAGGTACAGTGCTCTGAGAAAACTGAACCCTTACATAGATAGTAGAGGCCTTCTCAGGATAGGAGGTCAGCTAAAGAATGCAACTCTGGATCTCAAAGAGAAGTTTCCTTTGATCATTCCAGGATGCAGTCATGCTGCAAAACTACTGGTGGAGCATTACCATTATCGAGTCAAGCATCATGGTCGTGTGTTCACTGAATCCGCTATCCGCAATGCAGGGTATTGGATTGTCGGTGTCAAGAAGCTTAACAGCATTCTATACAAGTGTGTCATGTGCAACAAGCTTCGTGGGAAGGTAACTGAGCAGAACTTCTGCTTAAGGCCTGACAACTCTACATATAAAGGGTGTCAAAACTCAGTTCCTGGAGGGCCACAGCCCTGCAGAGCTTAGTTCCAATTCTTCTCCAAAACCATGTAGTTTTCAAATAAGCCTGAAGGACGTGATTAACTGGATCAGGTGTGTTTAGGAACTGAGTTTGTCACCCTAGCTGTGGATGTTGGTTCTGCTGTTTAGAGCTGGTCTGTTCCTTTTGACTAGTCTCTCTTCTGCAAGTTAAATGAGAGTTCAGTTGTTTGCTTGAACTTTAAAGTTTGTTTCTTTTGTGGGCATTTCACAAGCAGGTTTCTCATACTGGGGTTCTCTATTTAATTCTGGCTTAATCTATTTTAATTTTGGCTTTATCACTGTATCGGTGCTGATTGCCAAGGCAGAAAAACAAACAAAAATTACACTGAGATTATGGATGTCCAGTGTATCCATAATGTGTGTGTGTGTGTGTGTGTGTGTCTGTGTGTCTGTGTGTCTGTCTGTCTGTGTGTGTGTCTGTGTGTGTGTGTGTGTGTGTGTCTGTCTGTGTGTGTGTGTGTGTGAGTGTGTCTGTGTGTGTGTGTGTGTGTGTGTGTGTCTGTGTGTGTGTGTGTGTGTGTTGGTGTGTGTCTGTGTGTCTGTCTGTCTGTGTGTCTGTCTATTCGTCTTTCTATCTATGAAATTGTGCTTATTCCCTCTTTTCATTATAGTTAAGGGTTTTCCAGGACAGCCATATGGAAATGACTGTGGCATATTCATGTTGATGGTAAGGTGTACAATATGTTGGTGGTTAATATCAAGATTAATGAATAAAAACAGCATAAAAATTAAGCGGTAAAAGAATTAAGTTGTTTCCAACATTGATGATTAATCAGCGTATTAGAATGATTTCTGACAGATCATGTGACACTGGAGTAATGGCTGATGAAAATTCAGCTTTGCATGACAAAAATAAATACATTTTAAAAATATATTTCAATACAAAACTTAATTTGAATTGCAATATTTCACAATACAATTTTTTTTTTTTTTTTGCATCTGTACTTTTCATCAAATAAATTGAAAATCAAATAAATGTAAATCTTACTGATCACAAACTTTTGAGCGGTAGCATATATATATATATATATATATATATATATATATAATATATATATATATTTATTTACCCGGCTGAGAGTGCATCTTGTCTGCAGCCAGACCCTATTGGGTTTGATCTGCCTTGTGTTTGTGTTTGTACCGCTGTTCGTCCGGAGGGCATGGCGGACTTGTTTTCCGCTCACACGCTTCGGCGTGTGGTGTTTGTGTTCGTTCGTCATCTGCTTCGGCACGTGTTGTTGTGTTATTTGTGCCATGCGTTCAACTGTCAACTGTTGCCCCGACCTCTTGTTACTCTGTTAGCTCATTATTAATCTCACATGTTACTCCTCATTAGCTTCCCTTTATATTCCCTTCATGTTTTTTGTTCCGTGCCAGATCGTGTTAATGTGTCTTGTTGTTTACGTCATGTTTTTTGTGTTGTTCCTAGTTTTCTAGTCAAGCCTTATTTTCTTCAGTTTGAGTTTTATGCTTAAGAGATCACAAAGGTGACATTTGTCATCATTCTGCTCACAGGCAAGGCTTGTGAATGGGGAACCACTGTGTGGGCAGCCAAGGCTCCATTCTGTGCCTCCTTCGAGCTTTTCGAGAAGATGTTGAAGGTATTCGATCGTTCTTTGGCTGGTAAAGAGGCCGCTAGCCAGCTCGCTAGGCTGAGACAAGGGGACCAGTCTGTGACTGATTACTCCATCCGTTTCTGCACTCTTGCTGCCTTAACTGGCTAGAATGAGGAGGCTTGTTGAGACCACTTCCAGGTCTTAACGATGACCTCCAGGATGAAATTGCCATTCATGATTTACCATCTTCATTCGACAGTCTAGTGGATTTAGCCCTCAGAGTGGAGACTCGTCTAGAGATGCATCATCAGAGACGCCCTGCCCATGTTCAGTTGAGAGGTAATTTGTCTGCTCTGGCCAGCCATGGTCCTGAGCCTCCCCAGAGCCAGAGCCCATGCAGGTGGGGCAGATGCATCTGGCAGCAGAGGAGAGACAACGCCGCATATCCCAGTGCAGCTCAGTGTCCGTTAAAAGCCAGGGCTCACCAGTAGTTGGGGAAGTACTGGTGAGTGTTACTCCATTGTTTTGTTCTCCCTGTTCGGATGCTGATCTGGTGGCTCGTTGGAGAATTCCTACCTCTCCTCTCCAGAAACCTATCACAGCGAGGGTACTTAACGGCTCCATCTTGGCCCAAATAATCCATGTTACTGCCCCTGTGAGCCTAGTCATCTCAGGCAATCATCATGAGGAAATTGTGATATACCTCCTTAAGTCTCCTAGCACCGCCATTGTAGTGGGGCATCCATGGCTGGTTAAGTACAATCCCCATGTGATTTGGTCAGAGAATTCTGTGTTAGCGTGGAACTCTTTTTGTCATAAGTTTTGTCTGGGTGCTGCTTCGTCTTCTGGCTCTGTTTTTTCTATGTTGCAGGAGGCTCTAACCAGTGTTCCTGTGGAGTAACTTGGTCTGTGACACGTGTTCAAGTCCCGGACGGCATCTCTTCCTCCACATTGGCCTTATGACTGTGCCACTGACCTCCTCTCAGGCTCTTCTCCGCCCAAAGGCCACCTATACTCTCTCTTGGGACCAGAGAGAGGGGCATTGGATAAGTATATCCATGAATCATTAGCAGTTGGCCTCATCCGACACATTATCGTGGGCTAAATGACATCACCATTAAGAATCGTTACCCTCTGCTATTGATGTCAACTGCTCATGAGCTGTTGCAGGGAGCTTGGGTCGTCACGAAGTTGGATCTCCGCAATGCCTACCACCTAGTTCAGATAAGGGAGGGTGATGAGTGGAAGACAGCATTCAACACCCCCACTGGGCACTTTGAATGTAGGGTCATGCCCTTTGGGCTTACTAATGCCCCAGCTGTCTTCCAGGCCCTGGTTAATGATGTGTTGAGAGACATGATCAATAGATTTGTCTTTGTGTACCTTGATGATATCCTAATTTTTTTTCCTTCATTACTGTTACATATTCTGTTCCGTTCCTGGGGCAAATAATCTTGGTGGAGAAGATTAAGGTAGATCCGGCTAAGGTAAGGGCTGTCTCTAAATGGCCAGTCCCTGACTCCCGCAAGGCATTGCAGCGGTTCCTGGGTTTTGCTAACTTCTTCAGGCAGTTCATCCACAACTTCAGTCGAACTGCTGCACCCTTGACAGCTCTAACCTCCTCTTGTGTACCTTACAAATGGTCGGACCAGGCTCAGGAAGCCTTCCAGAAACTTAAGAAATGTTTCACCTCTGCACTTGTCCTGTCAGTTCCAGACCCTGATCTGCAATTTATTGTGGAGGTGGATGCTTCTGAAGTTGGGGTAGGAGCAGTCCTCTCCCAGCGATCTCCTTGTGATGAAAAAGTACACCCCTGTAAAAAATTTTTTCCACCGCCTGAGCCCGGCTGAACGGAACTATGATGTCTGAAACCATGAGCTGCTTGTGGTAAGGCTAGCCCTGGGTGAGTGGCGCCACTGGCTGGAGGGCGTGATGGAGCCCTTCTTGGTCTGGACGGATCATAAAAACCTCAAATATATCTGTATGGCCAGGAGGTTGAACTCTCGGCAATGCCAGATGGGCACTTTTTCTTTGGGTCAAAGAACGTCAAGCTTGACGCCATGTCTCATCTCTTTGATTTCTCTAGGAGTAAGTCGCGGCCTGACACTATTGTGCCTAGGGACGTTGCGGTGGCTGCCGTGTCCAGGGGGGGTCGAGCGACAGGTCAGGGAGGCTCTGCGAGGGGTGGCGGTTCCTGTGCGGTGCCCTGATGATCTGTTGTTTGTTCCTGAGTCATTGCATGCAGCTGTGTTGAAGTGGAGTCACTCATCAAGGCTGGTCTGCCATCCAGGAGCGCGGAGAACATTGGTTTCTATCCGTCAACATTTTTTGGTGGCCCACCATGGACCAAGATGCCAGACAGTTCGTGGCGGCTTGCTTGATTTGCACCCAGAATAAGTCTTCTAACAAGCTACCAGCTGGTCTGCTGCAATCTTTGCCCGTTCCCTCCTGCCCCTGGTCTCACATTTCTCCTGATTTTGTTACTGGCCTCCCTCCCTCCAAAGGCAACACTGCTATATTGATGGTGGTTGACCATTTTTCCAAGGTGGTACACTTTTACACTTTAACAGTTTTTTCTGTTTACTTAATTTTTGTGTTATTTTATTTACCTCTTTTGGTTTTGCCTTCAGATCAGTTTAGTCTAGTTTTTCTTTTCCTTTTTATTTATTTTCTCTCCAGTCTCCCTGTTTCCCTGGCTGCTGGATTGTGCTTATCTTCCTGCTACCTTCTGCTTCCCCACTGCCATCTCCCTTCCTCTTCTCCCCACCTCACCTGCCATCACTGCCTGTTGCTCCCCCTGTCTTGTTCGCCATCACCCTTGACCTCCTGAGCTACAGACTGCTCTTGGCTTGGAATTACCATTCTTTGGACTTTGTCTTACTACTTGAGGTCATCATTGACTGTGGACATTATCCAGTCTAGCCCTTGCTGCTATTTTGTAACTCCTTGATCTCCTGTTTTACTAATAAACTGTGTATTACCCTGCAAATTGAATCCTCTTCTTTCTGAACCCTAACAGGTACTGTAATTTAACATATAATAGGCCTATACAAAATTTTCTTCACATGATGTGCAATAATACGTGCTTACGTGAGATCACAAAAATCATGTTTTCTGTTAAGATTAGACATTATATTAACGTTAATACAATAGCTGATTAGTCTAATACAATAGCCTACTTTGATAGTCTGTGCTGATCAGTTGTGTTCTGTTCTTCGTTCACTTTTTTCTTTGTCCTTGTCGTCATCAAAAATACCTGTAATGTGGAAGACTTTGTGTCTTGTTCCTATTCCAAAACATGGTAATGTGGGTCGTAGTGTAAATAATTTAACTCCCTGAGGTCTGAAAACGCGCCGGCGTTTTGCAGGATTTTTTTCACATTGCAGCAAAACAGACTTAAAATACTCCATCATTTCTTGTCATAGAGACATAAATAATATATCAATTGAAACTATAGAATGTCTTCTTTTATTTGTGTACACTCAGAGTAAAAACACAATGTTGTGCTTTTTGTAAAATAAAGAAAACTAACATCATGCGTGATCTCTCGTCTCCCTCTGAACGAACTCCAATCTGATAGTTCTCAGAAAATGAACTGTAACTTATGAATACTAATGACAAAAAAAAATGACACTTATGTCTAAAGAAACGTTGAAATGTCAGGTTTTAAATCGTGTAAGTCAAATCAAAAACAAACATTCTGTGTTTATGTAATCTGTATGAAAAGAGAGCCATGTCAGAAGTCTGTGATTCAGCTCATTACCCGCTAATGCAGCCACGCCCACGGAGTCAGCGCTATTCAGAGGCAAATTCAGAGGCAATACATGCATATATCGTCTCAATCGTGTATTTATTGTCTTCAAAAGTGTTTATTTGTTAGTTCCTAGTTCCTTTTCTTCTTTATATGAATTTGTGGCCTAAAGGTGTACAGAGAGCGCCCTCCGGCTGCAAGTATGACTTAAAAACACCATTCCTGAAATGTCCTCTTCTTCTTTAGAATAATTTGTGGACTAAATGTGCACAGAGAGCGCCCTCAGGCTGCAAGTATGAATTAAAAACACAGTATCCAGCACTCATAGTGATGACAATAAATATTACTTCTCAGTATAGAAAATTTACATAAATATATAAGAATCCATCAATATTTCTCCAAATGTGCATGCTTTTAAGCTAAAAGCCTATATGAAATGCCATAGATGTAACATAATTATTCAGACACTTTGCATCACAGAAATAAATTATATTTTAAAGAATATAATAGAATACAATTATTTTAAATTGTAATAATATTTCACAGTATTGCTGTTTATGATGAGCTGAGACATGATTACAGAGGGTTTTTTCACAGCCTACCTGACTGAAAGGCCTCATTAATATGCAAGTCATTTCAGGTCATTATTATGCAATTCTTTTGTCTTCTCAGGTGTAAATGGCCCATTATTCATGCAGATTCACGCCTCCACGCATACTGTGTTTCTTGACAAAATTTAAATTTTGTAAGTGTCTTACAAAATTTAAATCTCTCTATTGTTTTATATGAAAGAGTAGTCAGCATAATTTTTTACATAATTCTGATGCAAACACTCTAGTCTACAACCTCCAATAACCAGAAGTCTTGTGAACACAGATTTAATATACTTTTTTTGGCCTTATTTCAGTGACTTAAGTTTTTTGTTTTTTCAATAACCACGCATAAACATTATTCCTTCAAAAATACAAACATGTACATGTTTGAGAGGTAAATAATATGTTCCTCACATATTATTGTAGCCTAGTTTGTGCTGAATACAGTGTAGCCTAGTTTGTGCTGAATACAGTGTAATGACACTTTTGTCATTTATATGTTTATGAACAACTGAAAAAAGCACAAATGTCAGGGCATGTCAAAACTTCTCCAAGCCCCAAATCAGCCTCAGACTCCAGAGGATTAACAGCTAGGTTGTAGACTGTTTTAGACTCCCTGATGCTGTTTTTCTCAGGTGGCAGGCTCTTATCTTTGCATAGATAAGTTATGCAGGTGTATGTTAGGCCCTACTTTCTAGAACTTTTCATGCTATGGAAAATGTTTTTTCCTCTGAGCCACTTGATTTTCTTAATCAAGTTTGAGTTGACGGTGCTAGCTTTTAGCCTTCATCCTCTAGGGCTTAGTACAGATTTGAGAATCTGTGTGGAGATGTTTTTCCTCATTGGAAACAGCATGTATGTCAAAGCATTACATTTGTTTTGAGTTCTAGACATTTGTATGTGAGCTTACTTATGCTGCCACAGGTTAGCATTATTTGTTCTCATGATAGCAGGCTCTTTGATGTTGGCCTCTATTGGAGAGATTGGTGACTATTATATTCCCCAGTTGAGGTTTATTTGTGTCACTGAGTGTATCACCTGTTGGATTGCATACTCAGGGTAGTATAGAACGACTTTTTGAGAAAAGCTGGTTTCTATTAGCTCCCTTTTGTGATCTTGTTAACAGCTATATTGCATATAACTTTGATTGTAGGCTCTTATGGCTAATTAGCCTCCTTCTAGTTAGCAACTGTATTTTTAATAAGTGCTGTTAGTTGATCATAGTTTGCTTACATAGTTTACACTGCCACAGGCTTTTGCTACGTGTCCGTTTGAGGTAGTAGGCCATTTAGGCCTCCCTTAGACCATGTTGGCATTGTTTGGTTCCCTTTAGTCACATATGATTTAGGGTACATTGCCTGTTGGAATGTGTAGCCTAGCTCAGGTTGCAGTTAGCTTCCCACAGCTATTGTTGGGTCAGAGCTGGTCCCCTGTAGTTTGGTTCCCTTTATTTCACGGGCTGAAGCCACGGGCTGAACGCCACTTGTTGCTGAGATTGTAGGCCCCACAAGGCCTCCTTTTTAGCTGACTTGTTGGCAGGATGCCTGGGAATCCAAGAACCCATACCATCATCAGCCACGCCCCACCTCTGTTGAGTAGGCCTTAAGCAGGCCTCTCATGGAGTATGGTGGCGTAATATGCATTCCTTCTCTCAGTATTATGCGTGAAAGGTTTTCCACTGAATGCATGGCCTGTTGGTTGGTATGGTCTTGGACTGGTTGATGCCATGTGTTTACTAGGGTAGTCCCTAATTAGGCCTCCTTTTAGTTTACATGTTGGCACAGTTTGTGTTTATATGGACAAACAGGCTGAACGCCACTTGTTGCTGAACTTGGAGGCCCCATAAGGCCTCTGACATGCTGGCAGGATGCTTGTGAATCCAATACTACCATCGCCACACCCCAGCTCTGTCGAGTAGGCCTTAAGCAGGCCTCTCGTGGAGTATGTGGCGTAATATGCATTTCCTTTTAGAAACTAAATCTTTGAATGCATGGCCTGATGGTTGGTATGGTTATGGTTGCCACTTGCTGATGCCACGTGTTTACTAAGGTAGGCCCTATTGGCCTCCCATGTAGCATGTTGGAGTTCAGTTATGTGCTAATCTTGCTTTGAGAGTAAAAAGTGCCTTCCTTAGTGCGTGTTGGTGTAGGTTGTACTCCTCTTGCTTTAAAAAGTAAAAAGGTTCTTTTTCCGAGTACACTGCTCATTGGATTGTGTTAGGTAGATTGTCACATGGGCACTTTACAGTTTAACTACAGTTACTAAGTCATATGTCCTGCTCCCAGCAAGACAGGTGTTCAAGGTGGCCATCACAGTCCACCATTGAATGTCCTTCTAATATGGCGAAATGTTTTTCATATGTGAGTCATGCTCCATATAAAGCTATTATCATGATGTAGGCCCCTTTCTGGCCTCCATGATTATGTGCCCATAGTATGGTCTACCTGTTAGGATGAGCTTTGTACTTCCCTGCTAGGGTTGTCTGTGTAATAGTGCTTAACTCTCTAAGCTGATCATTGGTGTAGGCTTCCATGAGGCCTCCCATTGAGGATCAGCCCCAGGCTGGTTTGTGCTCCCCTGTATCAGGGTTCTCTAGCACACAGCCTCCTCAGTGCAAATAATCAAGCGCTGAGTAGATCCTAGGATGAGCGGATTATACTCCCCTCAATATGAGGTTTCATAGCACTCAGCTGAGTTCTGCTCTCCAGGATGCCCGTCTCTGCTCGTGGGTTTGAGTTGCTTACTGCCCTTCTTGCAGTCACTCTTACCTGCTTTCTTCTCTGAAGAATGTGTTATGGAGATTCTGTGTTCAGACAGGGTTGGCCAAGACTAAGTTTGTGCTACATCAGACCAGGTCGGCCTCCCTGGTGACATTGGGGGTGACTTCGCTCCCCTCTAGTGACTGGCTGGGGCTCCTTTCAGTTCCCTGGCCACATTCCCTTTAAGGGACCACTTTTCCTCTGAAAGGTTGGTCCCAGATGCCTTTAGCAGCCTTGGTAGGCTTTCTACGGAAGGCCTCTTTGAGGCTCAGCTTGGGCTGTTGGCCGTAGGGAATGCTGTCACTGACAGCCTTTGTGTGACCTGAGGGTGAGTTGCTATCTGGCGTTTCATTCGAAACTGCTTGATGTTTGTCTAGCCATCTTTTGGCATGCAGATAACCATAGTTCCCTGAGAGCAGGGAACGAGACTCTGAGTTGCCCTGCCATGCTTCGGGGCTGCCTGCTGAACAGTACCTCAAAACAAAAAGATACTGATTGTTTCTCCAGGCACTCCTTTTACACTTCCGGGCAGTTCCAGTGTTGTTGTTTTGTTTTTTGTTTTTTTCTTCAATGCAGAAACACCAAACACCAAATGCCAGGTATGTAATGTTCACATATATCTTTGAACAGGATTTATTTCCAGGTATAACTCTGTACTCAAAATGTGTCTTTGACTCTCATTTATATAGTTAACTATATTCTAAATAAACTACAATCAAAAAATCATGTATTTCTTTTGTCATTGCATTCTTTCTTGTTCACTCAGTCACATTCCTAACTGAATGGCTCATTATGCGGCTCATTAGGGGCAGGGTCTTAATCAGTGTTGGGCACGTTACTTTAAAAAAGTAATTAGTTATAGTTACTAGTTACTTCTCACAAATAGTAACGGAGTTAGTAACTGAGTTACATCATTAGAAAAGTAACTAATTACCAGGGAAAATAACTATTGCGTTACTTAATTTCTTTTTAAATATGTCAAATAACTTGAATGCCCCCAATATTAAATATAAGTCTAAGAATAAATTATTCTTGAACCGACTGGTGACTCATGATCCGCTCTTGCTTATGAAATTTCTCTGTAGCCTACTGTACAATAGGTGTTGGTAGCCATTAAAGAAAATGTAGTTTCATATTTATGTTTAAATAGTCCTATGTTATGTTTTAAATTAATTTACTTGATTATGAAAAGTGAACACCATGAGTAACAGCATCATAAGATGCGCAATATATCTGGAGTCATGGAGTGGGTCAGACACCTTCACTAAGTTCATTAAGTTATGTTTTGTAGAAAGCCTTTCTTTAAAGTGAATTTCGTTTTGTAAAAATTGTATCTTAATTTTAATCAATGTTTCATCAACCAATTGCCTGGATTTAATAAATAAGAAGCAAATATAGCAGACAATATAATCACGGCAGGCGCGGGCGCGATCACTGGCGCGTGAACTGGAACGCGACTTACAGGTTACAGAACCGAAACTCAGCGTATAGGCTGCTTGCCTCGCAGACATGAGAAATATATCTACAGAAAGCTTGAAATATCTAAAAACGAAAAGAAATAGGCTACTCTGATTATGTAATCCGAATGAAATGTACATTCTCTCTCTAGGCGCGTCCGTGAGGAGATGATGAGAGTCAGCAATGTCAACTTCATCTTAGCAGCCGACACTGATTCAGAAAACATTACTTTATTAATAAGCAATTAAAATGTCTCCTTGCTGTTTTGGTCACATTCATAATTATTACTTTTGCCAGTTCTTTATGGCAAGCTTTATGCATGCACTTGAGTGCCTTTATAGCCTATATTACATAAACGCTCATTATTATCCCTTGTGAAAAAGAAGTGCACTTAATTGTATTGAAAGTGTACTTTGTGTGTACTTAAAATCTTAAAGTATACTTTTTAAAAAGTGCACTTGCAGATAATATAATATAATTAAAATTAAAGGCCACTTAAGTGTATTTAAATAGAATATACTTTAATGACAATATTTATTAACAAGCTTAAGTGCAGTTTTTTTAAAAATGCACTGTAATAATGTCTAATTAAGTTCTACTTAAAGAAAGTACACTTAGATGACAATATTTATTAATACGCTTGAGTGCACTTTTTTAAAAATAATGTCTAATTAAGTTTTACTTAAAGAAAGTACACTTTAATGACAATATTTATTAATGCGCTTGAGTGTACTTTTTAAAAATGCACTTGGTAATAATGTCTAATTAATTTGTACTTAAAGAAATTACACTTTAATGACAATATTTATTAACATGCTTAAGTGCACTTTTTAAAAATGCACTTGGTAATAATGTCTAATTAAGTTTTACTTACAGAAAGTACACTTTAATGACAATATTTATTAATACGCTTGAGTGCACTTTTTAAAAATGCACTTGGTAATAATGTCTAATTAAGTTTTACTTACAGAAAGTACACTTTAATGACAATATTTATCAACAAGCTTAAGTGCACTTTTTAAAAAAAAATGTCTAATTAAGTTTTACAGAAAGTACACTTTAATGACAATATTTATTAACACTTTTTTTAAAAATGCACTTTGTAATGTCTAATTAACTTTACTTAAAGCACACTTTCATGACAATATTTCTAAACATGCTTAAGAGCACTTTTTAAAAATGCACTTAATATTTACTTAATTATGACTTTATAGTGTTTTAAATAAGTAAACTTATTCTGATGTATTGACGTATATACTAAAGCACATGAAAAATAATTTATTTTAATTTCAACTTAAGTGTGTTGTCTAAAATTACATTTGTTAATGTATTTTAAATGTGCTTAGTCTTTAATATATACTGTGTGCATTAATACACTTGAAATGTATTTTTCTTTTGAATTTCAATACACTTGCTTATACAGTATAATCAAGTACAACTTATTATTGAAATTTTTATCACCCGCTCCTGCTCTAAACTTGACTAGTGTCAGTTTTCTACATAATATTTGACATAAAATGTTTTTTTATTTTTTTTTATTATTTTTTTTTTTTTATGGACTGCTGTATTTGTGATACTTAATGCAATAGTGCTGTACTTGCAAAAGATTAACATAAAAATTTAATTAAAATACACTTAATTTTAATCAGACTAAACTATAAAATAATTGACTTTTAGTTAGGTGAATGAGTCAAGTTCTGTAAACTTACAGTCTAACTACAACAATGAATTAGAAAAACTTCAACTTGAACAGAAATTTAATCATGCACGTATTATAGCCTATAAACTTTTTGTTTAATGCGCATGCGCCAAAATACTACGTCATGACGGCGCACTACTTCACCAGAGTTTGAAAAATGCACTTTCAGCCATCTTTCTGTGATCGCGATGCGCGAGGCAACTTTGCTGATCAAAGAAGAAAACAAAGGAGCGCACGTTTGGATGGTCCGTGTACGTTTTGATAGTTTGTTTTCCAATTTGAAATGAAATATGCAGAAATGAGAAAACGTTTGTTAAAAAAAAACGGAAAAACGAGATTTTGACTCGATTTTCGTTTTTTCGGGTCACGGATAGACAATGGAAACACGACTTCAAAACTCGTTTTCCACATGTGGGCGGTCATTACACGCCCCTTTCAGCCGATTGGTCAATCAAATCTGAGCCAGTGACGTCATCTTCAGTTCGTTCAACAAAATAACAGTCCTCTGCTGCTATATCAGTAGAGGTCATAAATCGGCTTTCTTCTGTGCAACCTAACGCGTATTTCACAGAAATATTTATTTCAAAAATGTTAATCAGCACACAGACTGTTGTAATGCTGTTTGTAGTTTAATATGCATAGTGAAACTACCCACACAGAGGAGTGGATGAAAAGCACAGATTAAAAAAAAAAAAAAAAAAACTACAGTTTTTATTTTATTCTATTTTGAATAAATAGAATAAATCACAATAAATAAGTAGTGTAAGCAATTTTGAAAAACGAACAATAGCTCATCTCTCTTTATTTATTTATTTTATAGCCCAGGGGCGATTCTAGGGTCAGAGCTTTAGGGGTGCTGAGCACCCAATTAGCCCCACTGCCACCACCCACCCTCTTTTCACACAAAAACAAAAAATATGTTTATTGAAAAATAACTTTATCATTTTAACATTGATTCAACTAACTCCAAAATCCAGATTTTTTTTTCTTTTTTTGAGACCTTTTCAGAACACCAGCTTAATTGTGAGAGTTCACACAGACAGCCCCCTGTAACAAACACAAAACCTTCTTCACTCAGCTGGTTTTCCTGACCGTTGATTCCATGTGCCTCCTTTTGTATCAACAGTTATCAAATTGGTTAGATTAGATTAAACTTTTTTGTCATTAAACGAAGTAACTGCATGTGTCTTGCGGAAGAACATTGTAACCGGCGCTACTTCTCTCCGTTTATGACTATGGACGAGTCACCCAGATCCTGTGCTACTCCACAGCGGCGGCGACCCGCTGGACTAAAATAGTCCGAAAATAAACACTTATTATAGGCACGATGCGATTTGTGAAAAAAACAGAGGGGGCGATGCTTTGAAAAGTTTTTTTTTTATTATTATTTTTTTTTAATTTGTTAAAAACCACAGCGGAGCTATATACTATTTTTTATGGAAGCCCATTTCCGCCACTAAAAAAAAAAAAAAACTCCACTAAAAAAAAAAAAAAAAGCCACTGAAAAAAAAGGATGAATTGCGACTTTTTTTCTCAGAATTCTGACTTTTTAACTCGCAATTGCGAGTTTATATCTCACAATTGCGAGTTATAAAGTCAGAATTCTGAGATATAAAGTCGCAATTGCGAGTTATAAAGTCAGAATTCTGAGATATAAAGTCGCAATTACGAGTTATAAAGTCAGAATTCTGAGATATAAAGTCGCAACTGCGTGATATAAAGTCAGAATTCTGAGATATAAAGTCGCAATTGCGTGATATAAAGTCAGAATTGCGAGATATAAAGTCGCAATTGCGAGTTATAAAGTCAGAATTCTGAGATATAAAGTCGCAATTGCGTGATAAAAAGTCAGAATTCTGACTTTATTTCTCGCAATTGCGACTTTATATCTCAGAATTCTGACTTTTTCTCACTACTGTGAAACGTTATTTCTCACAGTTCTTACTTTGCTTGCGTTTCCTTTCATTGCGACTGACCATCAGGATTACTGCTTTGTTATTATTATACATTAAATAGACCATCAGGATTGCTGCTTTGTTATTATTATACATAAAATAGAGGACATCATAAAGGATTATTTTTAGCGCCGATTTACCAATAAAGAAATATTGATTTTACTGGAGGAGACACATAAAGATTAGTCTCCGGACATATGCATTATGCAGGAATATGCATATAGAATGTTTCCACGGTAACCTTGTACACAGCGTTTCGAGGAGAAAAAACAGCTTTTACTGCCATCTAGTGGGCTTAATACTAAAACAACCAATACCTATCATGTTTCATTAACTTTGCAACTCAAGGGTAGAATCATGCAATTCTGCAAATTACAGTCGAGGTATTTGGGCAATAAAAGTTGTTTTTAACAGAATGGATACACTAATGAATTTTACACAATAATAACAATATAATAATAATCATAAGAAGAAGAAGAATCAGCTGTGGCGGAGGCGCAATAAATCAGACAAAGCTGAAGTGGCACATTTTATACACCAACAGCTTCAGACTTCACGGCAGCACAGCTATCGTTGGATGCACTGTTACAGACAGAGATACTGACCATCAGTTAATTGCGAGAAAAAAAGTCAGAATTCTGACTTTTTATCACGCAATTGCGACTTTATATCTCAGAATTCTGACTTTTTTATCACGCAATTGCGACTTTATATCTCAGAATTCTGACTTTTTTATCACGCAATTGCGACTTTATATCTCAGAATTCTGACTTTATAACTCGCAATTGCGACTTTATATCTCAGAATTCTGACTTTTTATCACGCAATTGCGACTTTATATCTCAGAATTCTGACTTTATAACTCGCAATTGCGACTTTATATCTCAGAATTCTGACTTTATAACTCGCAATTGCGACTTTATATCTCAGAATTCTGACTTTATAACTCGCAATTGCGACTTTATATCTCAGAATTCTGACTTTATAACTCGCAATTGCGACTTTATATCTCAGAATTCTGACTTTATAACTCGCAATTGCGACTTTATATCTCAGAATTCTGACTTTATAACTCGCAATTGCGACTTTATATCTCAGAATTCTGACTTATCACGCAATTGCGACTTTATATCTCAGAATTCTGACTTTTTTATCACGCAATTGCGACTTTATATCTCAGAATTCTGACTTTATAACTCGCAATTGCGACTTTATATCTCAGAATTCTGACTTTTTATCACGCAATTGCGACTTTATATCTCAGAATTCTGACTTTATAACTCGCAATTGCGACTTTATATCTCAGAATTCTGACTTTATAACTCGCAATTGCGACTTTATATCTCAGAATTCTGACTTTATAACTCGCAATTGCAACTTTATATCTCGCAATTCTGACTTTATATCACGCAATTGCGACTTTATATCTCAGAATTCTGACTTTATAACTCGCAATTGCGACTTTATATCTCGCAATTCTGACTTTATATCACGCAATTGTGAGATATAAACTCGCAATTGCGAGTTAAAAAGTCAGAATTCTGAGATAAAAAGTCGCAATTCATCTTTTTTTTTTTTTTAGTGGCTTTTTTTTTTTTTTAAGTGTTGTTTTTTTTTTTTTTTTTTTTTTTTTTTTAGTGGCGGAAACGGGCTTCCATAATTTTTGGCAGCTGTTACATAAACATTTTTACAAAAAAATTCTGATTTAACTTTGAGATTTGAAGTATTAGATAGCTTAGATATTTGCACCACTACAATGACACTAATAATTCTTCATTTCTGATAGAATTGCGAAATCAATCGGTAGTTATTAATTGAATAACGAGACACAAATTCAATCGTGTTGGTCCCATTTATTTTTGATCACAGTGCATACACACAAACTTTTAGTCCAAAAGTGCGCACATTTGGAGAAATACCCGTTTACCTCAGATTTCATTAGATATAATACAAGCTGGGCCGTACGCCGGGTTTTAATTACCGAGGTCAGAAAGCGTAGTATGCTAGGGGGGTTCGGGGGCATGCTCCCCCGAGAAAATTTAGATTTCCCTGGTGTACATATGTGCATTTTAAGATGTTTTAAGGCAAACAAATTGGATAACAATAGCTTTAAAACCATGTCAACAAATACATGCATGCATGCACAGTTTTGAGGCAGCTTTAATCGCATGTTTGGTAATTTCATGACTTAACTTACAACAGAACAATGACGGTCATTGCTCGCAGTTTCTTTTGCGCTTTATTTAAGCTATAATAAAGTAATTATGCAGCACGCGCCGGTGCATTTGCGCATGCAATTCTTGAGTGCGCGCCACGAGCACAGTATAACAGCTGATTGGACAGTCATGTTAATTTTTCTGAGTTTTACCGACATTGCCTGACAACATCTCATCTGACTGCAGTTCACTGTTGTTCAACTGAAGCTCCCTCGTCGTCACCTGTAGCTTATCTTTTCCGTGCTCGTTTGACTTGCGCCTGGCGCTGAGGCGAGGTCGGAACGCGCGTCTGAAAAGTGTCCCGTTTGTTGTGGTCGTAAAGAGACAGTTCTATATAAACGCAGCGTTTTACTAGGCGATGTTTTAAAAAAAGATTTATATTTTTGGTATTTTATATGCTCTGTTGGTGGTTTGAGGAGTAGCATCACCCAGGGGGGATATTTTTTTTTATACTGACTCCAGTAGGCTACTCACCGATATGGTTTCGGAATCGGAACAACTCTAGGTAAAAGGAAAGAAGTGTGAGACCTTAGCTGTAGCAACTTAGTTGATTCACAACGGGTTCTCACTCTGCGTGTGTTTCGCGCTGGATGACGGTCGTGCTGAGCAGTGCAGGTACAGAGGAGAAGTAGAAGAAGAGAAGAGGATGACATTTGCTAAGGGGGATGTTTTCATTTTCATCCTTAACACATACATTTTAAATCACAAACTACGGAGTATGTTTTGGACATTATTTAACCTTGTAAAAGACGAACAAAAATTTTAGAATAACAACATTTCTTACTCCAAGTTTTAGGGGTGCTGAGCTCCTTTTTAGGGGTGCTGAAGCACCCCTAAAAAGGGGCTAGCCTCGCCCATGTTATAGCCTAACATTGCCTGCTGAATATAGGCTAATGTTAATAACCCTTTGGTTAAAAGATTGAGGGAATATGTAAAGATCAAACATTAAAGATCAAAATTACAGCTACATAGCTATTTTAGTTATGACAAAAATAATATATAAATGTTAAGCCAAAACGAATTAATTTAAAGCTGAACTGAAACAGAAACCGGCGTTATAACCTAGGCTACCTTTCTAATTTGACACAAATCCAAATGTTTCAATATTCACGATTTGGAGGCTAAACTATATTTATTATTTAAACCTTTTATTGTACACAAGACTACTTAAAATGTGCAGTATGACTTTTTATATATTTGGTTGAATGTATGTTATTTTGACAGTTTACAGGCTGTGATGTCAAGTTACTAAAACTGATGTGCGCGTGAGGCGCCGACGCGTTCACTTGAATTTTCTTATAAAAAAGCGGAAACAACTTAAAATACTCAGACATTTATGGTCAAATATATGTAACACCATTCGAATCTGTGAAGGGTTAAATAGGCCTATTATTTTTGTACACTCACAATAAAAACAAAACATTGCTCGTAAAATAAACAAAGAAATTTTCTGCCGTCTCGGTTTCCTTTCTGTGAACTTCTCAAAAATGAACCGACACTCATATTGTCGCATTTTTTCCCCTTTCATTTTGGTAATATGTTAATTATTTAAGTGAAATAAATTTCGCGCATAGACATAGCATAGGCCATTTATACCTTTTATATAATTTAATCCTTTTTTCTCTGCTCACAGAAGCGCGGCAGGTGCGTGATGATGATGAATCCTCATGTTCTGTTGTTTATTCTGATATTTGTTCATGTAGGCTAAAACTAACCATGGGATTTTTTAATGATTCACAGACATTTATCAATTCTAATTTCGTTTAATTTTAATTTAATATAATCTTGTCGGTTAATGAAACGATGATCGCGTCAGTTGAAGTCAGGGAGAAAAAACAGAAATTATATTGACAATTGTAATATATAATTTCTCATTTAGTTTAAGTTTTTCAAAATATCCACACAACTTCATTACAGTAAATTTTCCCGCTGTTTAAGCCACCAATATTTACAAAGATAATAAAAGATAATAAAATAATTACAAATATAATAAAAGTTCTATGTTTAATATACGAGAGTTTTTGTTTTGCTGTTGTCCAATGAAGCAACTGACGCGGAATCGCCAATTGCCGTTAAATCGAAATTGAAAGTAAAATGTTCAGGGCCATTTATGGCTAATTCATTCAAAAGCGAAGGAAAGACAGAAAAAGTGAGGATAGCAATTAAGTAAACTGTGACATATAATAATGTACATTGTGTTCATAAAAGTTTATAGGGCTATGTTTAATTTAAGAGATAAAATATGCATGGTCATGGTGATAGTTGTCCCTGTGCGCCACCTAGTGGATAGCCTATTTTCTAATATGACTGCATAGCCTACTGCAAGGAATGCGTCTGCTAAATGATTGAATTTAAATGTATAAAATGGAAACAAAACATTAAAATAAGGGGGGAAAAAATGAGTGCACACGTACATCTCGGAGACGTCTATTTGATGTGTGTGATTACGTCTGGAAGACGTATTATTTAGAGTGTTTGCTCATCTGGAATACGTCTATAGGACGTATCCTGTCAGATGTCAAATAGACGTTTAGAAGATGTCTTTAAGATGTTTATGATTTAGAATGTATGTAAAACTGACATCTTAAAAACGTCTATTAGATGTTTGTAAACAGCAGATGCTTTCCAGATGAAGTGATCTTTAACAGACGTCTTGCAGATGTACGTGTGCTATAATAGAGAATAATCTGTCTATCATTATAGCCTATTGATCGGTGGTAGTAGCCCAAAGGATGTCATGCGCTTGATAACAGATGTAGAGGCATTTACATTTTAAAAACACAATGACAGCTTAAAAACAGACTTAATTAAATTTACTGTAGGTTTTTTAAACATTTTTTTTTTTTTTTTTAATCTGTGCATACATATTTCTGTGAAATACGCGTTAGGTTGCACAGAAAGCCGATTTATGACATCTACTGATATAGCAGCAGAGGACTGTTATTTTGTTGAACGAACTGAAGATGACGTCACTGGCTCAGATTTGATAGACCAATCGGCTGAAATGGGCGTGTAATGACCGCCCACATGTGGAAAACGAGTTTTGAAGTCGTGTTTCCATTTTCTGTTTGTGACCCAAAAATCGAGTCAAAATCTAGTTTTTTCGTTTTTTTAACAAACGAAAAAACGGGAAACGACCGTTTTTTCGTTTCTGCGTATTTCATTTCAAATTGGAAAACAAACTATCGTTCGTTCATTTGTTTTTGGTTTCAAAACAACTCCTTTTTTCGTTTTTTTTAGAAAAACGAAAAAACGAAATTATGACTTGATTTTTGGTTTTCCCGTTCTTGCACGGAAATCAGAAAAAACACTTGATATTCCGATTTGGTCCTGTGGGTGGTGCTAAATCTGATTGGTCATTGTTTTTCAAAATAAGAGTTTTCCCAACACTGTATTTTTTAGCCTGTAAAATTAAGTCTATATGCATGCTATTTGTCAGCCAATTATTTGGCTTCACTGACTGAAAAAATCTATTGAAATAGCCTAAATGTAAACATGTTCACGCATTGACAGTTGTCATACAAATTTAAGTAATACATTTATTCTTTGTTTTAGATGTTTTTATTAACTTAAATTCTTATGAATAATATATTTGTTGTAATGTCTATTTGTTATTTATGGCCTGTATGCACATATCGGATTTAGGGGGCAGGACTTAGGGGGCTGGGGGCTTGAGTTTATGTTTGGGCCCTACTTATGCTAAAAACATCATAGATGTATGATGTATGGAGAAGCACAAATCACACAAAAATTTAAATATGCTTTGAGGTTCCTAGAACAAGTAATATGCAACATGCCTTTAGTCAAAGTATAGCGGTAGGCTATTAGGCCTATTACATCGTCATTATAATATAATGCAGGATGTGCTCACTCGGTTAAGAGAAGATCAAAACCAAGCGAAAGAGAAAACTGTATTTTTAAAATTCATTGTTATAGCTATCTGTCCTCTTATGTCAGATTCTTAAATTTAGTCAACAAATTCACGGTTGTTGTAGGCCTATTTTTAAAACGCAAAGTTGAACACCATTTTAAATTGAACTAGGCTACACCGAATGCTGCGCAAAAAAATAAATAGCCTGTCGACGATTTTTCAGATTTTTATGACTTTTTGCCTCTTTATTAAACATTTGAAATATTCACAAATTATTATGGAAAAAAATAAGATTTTACTGGTGTTCTAAGGCCAAATTATAACCTGGAAATGATATTTTTCCCGCAGTGCTGAATGAGAAGAGCCATAGGCTATATGTCTCTGGAACCACAGCCTACAGAAAGGGGATTTATAGTTATAGGCTAATGATAATAAATGTGTCTGAAAAAATAACGAGGCATTTTAATGTAATTGTTTATTAATAAACTATTGTTTTTTAAATCAGGGTCGGCTAAAAACATATCTCCATCTCCGCTGTTAAGCAGATGCGCTTTTAGAGAGAAATGCACCTTTCATACGGATTACATAATCAGAAGGTATTAGCTTTCGATTCGAATTTGTTCGTTTTAAAGTGGACATTTCAAGCTTTAGCCTACATAGGCTATATTTTGTTTCAGTTCTCACGCTCCAGTTTATGGAGATCATGAAAGTGCGTCTGATTGTTTTATTTTATTTTACAAAAGCACAACGTTTTCTTGTTATTGTGAGTTTACACAAATAAAAGTAGTTGAGAATAATGTATTATTATTTTCTGTATGACCAGAAATGATAGAGTATTTTAAGTTGTTTCCACTGTTGATAGGAAAATGCAAGTGTTCGCGTCCGCGCCTCCGTGCCATGCAGTGCGCACTCCACACTCCACAAGGGTTTCTTGGATATGCGTCAAAATCTTGTGTTTATTTATCTTAGCCCTGTATTATTAACCTTTATTATGAATGACATTTGACGAATTGCTTTCTTCCTTTTTTTGATAAAAGCGTCTTCTAATGTGTAGCCCAATAAATGTTGATGATGATAATTATTATTATTATTATAATGATGATGATAATTATTATTATTATATTCGTATACGGACCCCAAACACACCGCGTCTTCTAAGTCAGGTGACTGTAAATGCGAAAAAACTTTCCATTGCAGTTTTGCGAAATATTCCTTTTTCGAATTGCCTAAAAAACACCTAATGCGAAAACTTTTTTTGCGATAATGTTCAGAGAACATCAATTCACCGGGGCCTCCCCATTTGAATAAAAGACATGATATTAATATTATTAATAATTATAATAATAATAACAATAATAAGGAGAAGAAGAAAAACAATGACACTGTGTTAAAAATAAATAGTTGCAACCATAAAGGATTTGAAAAAGTTTATTTTGAAGTCTTAATACGATCTCTCTCATTTTAATAAAAATCAATAATATGGTTGATGGTTAATTTGTAGGCTACGTCACATTGCTTTACAGAGAATGATCATTTTCTATAAATTTGTTCACTAAATTATGTGCTCTCGAGAGTTTTCAGCGCTCTCTCCACTGCCATCACAATAGGAATAGGCATACACCAAAATGAAAACAACAACAACAACAACAACAACAAAACATTTAGGCCTAACGAGTTCTGTTTTATTTATTTAGCTATAACACGAGCCTATGATATGCGAGTTATCGCACCAGCAAGAGTGCTGTTTTTAGGAATATCTGCACAATCGCAAATATGACATTTATACAACAGTTCAATAAAGTTACTCAGTAACTTTTATAGATTCAAGTAGGCTACCCAGAGTCGTTTGCTATGAGTTAGGATTTTTGAACGACTAGTTTTAATAAAGGATTCAACTCTCTCATTAAGTTAGAGGCTTACCGCCACCTACTGGCGGTTTTAGTTTCATAGTTTAAAAAAAGTAGACGTTTCATTTTTTTTTCAATTATTTCATATTTCTACATTAAATTTTTAACATTAAAAACATTAATCTCTTAACATAATTTATGCAATTATAATTTGCTGTGTAAATCCACATGCCATGTCTAAACAGCCTGTGTCAATCCAAAAATGTATTTTATTGATACCGACTTCCTTTTATTTGGTCATAATAGCCATACACCGTGTCTTTGCATTCTGATTGAATTTGTTGACTAAATTTAAGAATCTGACATAAGAGGACAGATAGCTATAACAATGAATTTAAAAATACAGTTTTCTTTTTCTCTTGGTTTTGATCTTCTCTCAACCGAGTGAGCACATCCTGCATTATATTGTATTATAATGACGATGTAATAGGCCTATTAGCCTACCGCTATACTTTGACTAAAGGCATGTTGCATATTACTTGTTCTAGGAACCTCAAAGCATATTTAAATTTTTGTGTGATTTGTGCTACTCCATACATCATACATCTATGATGTTTGTAGCGTAAGTAGGCCTTAAATAACAAATAGACATTATAAAAATATATTATTCATAAGAATTTAATTTTATAAAAACATCTAAAACTAATTTTAATCTAAAATTAATTTTACAAGCTAAAAAAATCAGTGTTGGGAAAACTCTTATTTTGAAAAACAATGAACAATCAGATTTAGCACCACCCACAGGACCCAATCGGAATATCAAGTGGTTTTTCTGATTTCTGTGCAAGAACGGGAAAACCAAAAATCAAGTCATAATTTCGTTTTTTCGTTTTTCTAAAAAACGAAAAAACAAAAAAAGGAGTTGTTTTCTCGTTTTTTTCGTTTTCCTATGTGAAACCAAAAACAAATGAACGAACGATACCTGGACCAAATCTTGATATATGCTCTCTTTATTTTTATTTTTTCACCGGAACATAGCAGTTCTTATTGCCATTAAGAGTGTAACTTATTTAGTTTAATCGCAATATGGAGGTGAATTAATCATGTTTCCTGTAATTTATTTATGATTGCATTATAATAATTTCTTATATATGAATGTGATCGCGTGTGTGGGCGTGTTCAAAGAATTTGGCTGCTGAAAATATAATATTTTAATTGAACTCTGACTTTTTAAATAATTTTAAATGACTTTAAGTTAAATTTGCAGAACTAAATTCAAAGATCTGATCTTGTAACATTCAAAGACAATTATATACATTTAATCGCTATTATAACCACCAGTAATGTTCAATATATCACCCCCTCTAGAAATAATGCTTATAATCTATTTTTCTTTTTGCATTTGAAAAGTGAGTTGTTCAATTACTGTTTGTATTGTTGAGGTGATGTTCCAAGTTTTGCCATTAATTCAGCCACCCTGATCACACACTACAAGCTAAAACACTGCCAACAACTGTCCTTATAGCTTTTAAATGCTTTGAATCTTTTCTATTTGCAAGTAATAAATTCTCACCTGTACACTTACAAATCCCCATCTCATCATTATATATTTATATATAATGATATTATTATTTTCAAAGCAAAACCCCTCAATTTGCTTGGGTCTTGGGTTATTTATCTATATTTGTCTAATTGATAAAGTTATGTTTAATTCCTTGTAAAGTAGGAATAAAAATGTTTATAAAAAAGTTCTCTATTTTGAAAGGCCAGTGTCAGTGAAGATGGTGTGGTCACTGGAATCCTGGTGTTTGTGGGAAATGTGAAGGAGCTTCTCCCAGGATTCTACAACAATGTTGTCCTGATGACTGAGGTAATTCATCTTGGGTGATGCAGTTGCGGTCAAAAGTTTACTTACACCTTGCAGAATAAACTGCTTCATCAGGGAAGTACTCAATAAAAAAACAAATACAATGCTAATTTTTATGATCCCTCTTATTGTTAAAATTCTTAATATTTTGCAAATACTGCAAGGTGTTAGGGTGATTTGCCTGCAGTGGTTGAGGGTGCAGGATGGCTGAATGACTAAAGAAACGTTATCAGACAAGAAACTTATAGTCTTCTACCATTTTGCTATTACCACCCACTGCCACTTATACCAACAACGTAAATAAGTGCAGTTATAATAGAAAAATATGTGGGAGAGCATTACGATAGTGAAACAATATTATATTGCAATATATCGCACATCAAAGTTAATACCGAATCAAAACTAGTAACCACATCATTTATAATTTAAATAGTTTAATAATATTTGGTTTAGGGCTGCTTGATATTGGAAAAAAATGACATTGTGATTTGCAATATATATTGTGATATGAAAAAAAAAATGAAAAAAAAAAAAATCACCAGATGACTTAAATAGCTCTATTTGGAAAGAATTAATCATTCTAGGAGGATTGGGTCAATTAGGTGAGTGCATGCACACAGAAAATAATGAACAAATTATAAGCATATAGAACAAAGAAACAAATTAAATAAATAGTGCTTTATATTTTTCAGCTAAGTCTAACAGTATTCAGTAGGGCTGGGTTTTGACACAATTTTCACGATTCGATTTGATTTCTATTCACAAGCTTACTATTCGATTTCGATTCAATATCGATTATTTTGGATGTATATCAGATACAGTAAATGGCAAATTTTCTTGAGGAAAATAAATCTCTCAAATAATGCTGTAAACTATAAGAGGGAGTCACTTGTTACTATATTACTATAATATTGAAGGTTGAAATTAACTGATTTACATATCCAAAACTAAAATTACACTCAGTTATGTTTTTTTTATATAATAAAGTTATGATTATGTAAACTTTAGAATTACATAATCATATTTCTACTCTAATTTGTTTTTTGAAATATAAACATTTAAATTGTAGCCGTCATAAATGATTTATTCAAACATTAAATACATAAATTATAAAAAAAAATATATTTAAAATAAAATTATAATGAACGTAACGTGGTGCATATATTTAGCAGAATGCTCCTCTCTATAGCTGACTGAGTTTATGCTGAATATGATTTTTCTGAAGTAAATGTGACGTTACGTGACATTGTTTACAAGCTGTTTTATTGATGTCTTTCCGCGGTTGAAACACATGAGTGTGACATGTTATGGATCAGTTGTACTGTATCTTGTAACATACCTTCAGACGTTCATTCATATTTATTTCACACTGTAACTGGTATTAAAGTGGAGGAAATTATCAGTACACAGTAAACATTTTGGCCACAGGCTTCAATCACTATCAGTAACTCTTTGCCTTTAGGAATACCAAATGGGTCTATAAGGGTGGTGGAAAAGGACAGAAATGTCTTTGTTCATTTTTTATTATTTTCAAAACAACACCTACAAAGGTGTATATAAGTATACAAGTAGGTGTATATAAGTTTATATACACCTACAAAGGTGTATATAAACTTTGGAGTTCAAGTATATATCTATATCTATTGCTTTCATTCAATTGAGCCAATTATAATAATGGACTGACTCTGTTTACAAACAATTGTTTTACTTCTGTTTTTTTTTTTTTTTTTTCCTCCAGGTATTTATTTTTTTTACTTTCTTGCCTCTTTGGAACATGTCCATTTGTCAATTTATTGTTTATGTTAGTTTACAGTGCATTATCTATTAACATATGCAATTTTGATTTTAATAATGCAATAAGTAATATTAACTAGGATTTATAAATGATTAAAGTATTTTTCATTCATAGTTCATGTTAACTAAAGTAGTTAACTAATAGAAAATTATTGTACAGTGTTACCCAAAGTTTTGAATATTTTCTTTTCTTTACATTTTGTTTCTATTAATTCATGCGTGTTATCTTATTTATCATCTTATACATCATACAGAATGATTTTATCTGAAAATGTAAAAATGCAGAAAGTTTGTGATGGGTAGGTTTAGGTACCTTTGTATGTGATGGAGAAAATTATAGTGCATATAAGCCTCACTGTCCTCCAGACTCTTTCTAAATGAGAGTTAAAGTGTTGTAATTGTTTGTGTTTGTATAGTGTTTCTTGGGTTTTTCTTGTGCATCAACAAAAAGGTTTTTGTGTATTTGTTTTAGAGATTATTTTGTCAGTAAATGTAGAGGGTTTCAATTTGCATTTGTGTTGATTGTAATATTTTGAAATATACTAAATTGTAACTTCATTATTATATGTAATAACAAATAATGTAATTATAAATGTATTAAATTATATAATAGTGTACATGTAACATGTGTACATTAAAGTATATTTAGGTTCACATTAATTGCTTGTCAGTACATTCGGAAGTATACTTTTACCATATTTCAAAATACGTAAAAAAATGTATTAAGTCCTACTTAAGTGCTTTAAAAAAAATCACTCAGAAGTTCAACTTATTGCATTTAATATAAACTAAATCTGATATATATTAAAAATTAATCACAAATAGAATGCACTTAAGCGGCTGAAACATTACATTTAATTCACACTTAAGTGTATTAATAACTGATATTAAAATATATTTTAGTTCACATTAATTGCTTATTAGTAGATTGGGCAGTGCACTTCAACTATATTTTAAAGATACTAGAAGCAATTACAAAAGTTATCATAAAGTTGTATTAAAGTCCCACTTAAGTTGTTCAAAAAAATCACTCAAAAGTTCAACTTATTGCATTTAATATGAACTTAATCTGTGATATATTTGAAATTAATTACAAATACAATGCACTTAAGCGACTGAAACATTGCATTTAATTCACACTTAAGTGTGTTCTTTTAAAGTATATTATTTAATTATTTGCAATAAGTACACTTTATAAAAGTATACTAAAGTGCACTTTTTTTTCACAAGGGTATGGTTTATTCTCTCCAGTATTTAAGAATTTAACTTAATATAAATGTGATTAGTCAACTAATGGCTTAAATGAAGAACTACTAGTTGATTAGAAACAACTTATTTCCCATATTTTCGATCCAGCACGTCACAAAGGGTATTCTGGTTTGAGCTCGCGCTCAGCTCACTTGCTCACAGACACACACACACAGAGCATCGTTCATTATTATCAGTTTAAAATTATATTTGTGTATGACTAACCGCGGCACACACCAGAGAAAAAAAACTTTGCAGGTCCTATGGCTAAGAGAGAGTCTACTCAGATGAAAACCGCTTCAGTGAGCTCAATTATAGTAACGCGTTTTTTTTGCCAGTAACGGTAACGGCGTTGTAACGGGAGAAAAAGTAATTCGTTTGATTACTCGTTACTGAAAAAAGTAACGGCGTTAGTAACGCCGTTTATTTATAACGCTGTTATTCCCATCACTGGTCTTAATCTCCTCAGGTGTGAATCGCAGAATTATTCATTAAGTTTCACGCCTCTTCGCATATGGCCTTTCTAAACAAAAAGGGTCTTAGAAATTTAAAATCAATGCATTGTTTTATGTGTTCGAGTGGGCAGGATGATTTTTACATCATTTTGAAGCAAACACTCTAGACTAAAATACAAAGTTCCCAAAAATCTTGTGAAAAAAATGTTTAGTATGTGTTTTGAGTAACAATGCATATACGTAATTCTCTCAAAAATACAAACATGTACATACTTGCCTAGTTTGTGCTGAATACAGTGTAATGAGACTTTTGTCATTAATATGTATATAAACAACTGAAAAAAGCACAAATGTCAGGCCATGTCAAAACTTTCCCAGGACCCCAAATCAGCCTCAGGCCATGCATTTTAGTCTAGGACTAGCTTGAGCCTTGTCTGTGAAACTAGAGGCATATGTTGCATTTTATGCGTTCATTAGTTTATTATAATTTATGTTGGTGAAAACAATGGATTTATATTTTTGAATTTATCATTTACAGTATAAAGTTAACAGAAAAATATAGTTTTCTGTGCTCTCTAATGGCAGATTCCCACAGTTATCAACAACAAAAATAAATGTGTTCAATATCAGTTTATTTTCTATACAGAAGTTGAAAGTGGAAAAACGTCCACAGTCTCCCCATATTTATATTTATGATTACATTAAAAAGTAGCAGAATTTAGTATTGCATTAAAATTTTGTACAGTATACGGTATATCTTCTTATAAATGAATGTTTGTTGTCATTGTAGCGAGCTGCACTTACTGTTATTAGATGAATTGCAGATGAACGTCAGGCTGATACTACATAGCCAATCATTCCATTGTCCATTCAACATCACAGCACACCTCTCTTCTCCATTATTTGGTTGTCCAGATCTCCAGTTCAGATAGAGCACAGGTTCGCCTGAAGACCACTGCCATTTATCAACACTCGTCTTCTGCAGCCCAATCCAGACATATTGAACACCTTCATCATTCACACTCTTCTTCAGCTCGTTCATGTCGTTCATGTTGTCAACGGTGGCCAGATCTGTGTAATTCTCTCTGCAGTATCTCTGAGCTTCAGTCCAGTTCTTCGTCATGTTTATAAAGTGATACTGACGCTGAACACATTCAGATACGGAGCAGAGAGCTGTGAAAGAGAGGGTTTGATTTAATGCTTTTCATAACAGAGTCAAACCTGATGAAACTATAAACCATCAATAAAACAACAAACACACTCACCAATGAGAAGAAGAATGAAATATAGAGTTTGCTCCATTTCTGAGGAAGAAACACATTGAAAAACTCAGATATCAAACATTCACAGATTCTTTTTGGAGTAAAATATGACAGTTTCAGTCAGTATCTGAACAGCAGCATGAATTCACTGTACATAATCATTCAGACAATATTAACATCTCAAAGTCTAGTTGTGTTTGAAGAATGAACATGTGAGTTGTTCTTACTTTAGAGGTCGTGTGTTTCTGTCCTGAGTCTGATGTTTCTGTCTGCAGCTTTAAACAGTGTGATCATTATATCTGCTCTCATCCCTCTTTCATCATCACATCATTTGTGTATTTCTGTGAAAACCCCTATATCATATTCACTTCCTCTATATTTGTGTATTTGTCCAACTCTCTCCCTTTATTTGCATCTTGACGTCTGTGTCAGTCAGTGTCAGTCTACATGAATATGGACCTTAATTAAAACATTTATATATTAACCTTCACAATTTATATTTTAACATCTAAACAGCTGCTTTAATGTTATTGCTGGACTGTATAACTCGTGTCACATCCCTGTTCAGTTTGACATATATGTTTACCTTTTTCCCCTTATTTGCATATAGAAAGGGAGAAAAACTTTTTTTGCTCTTCTATTTCTTCTGAGCGCAGAGACCCCTAATGGTGGTGAGGAGACATTCACAACAGAGATGAGATCAAGACTCAGCCTGCATTAAAGGGATAGTTCACCCAAAAATGAAATTATTCTCATCAATTACTCGCCCTCTGAGTTTATTATTTCTGTTGAACACAAAAGAAGATATTTTAAAGAATATGGGTATCTAGACAGTTGATGGAAGATTGTTGGACTCTCATTATCCCACTGAAATAATAACATCATCTTCTGCTGCTGCTGATATTTCCTCTAAATGCTTGATTGTGATTGGCTGGAATGCAGACATTAAAACATTGTTACATTTCATCTCTTTGTAAATTTCTCATTTTATTTTGACTTTGTGTAAAAAATATGAACACATTTCCATGTAAACACATCCTCATCACTCATTTTCTTATGTCCACATTCAGACATTCAGTCTGTACAATATTTACATCTCTGATGTGAAACAGGATAAACAGTGAGAGTTATTGTCTAGTCATATTTCATATTTCATCCAGTCTTATTCATCTATTAGTTTTATTTCAACAAAAGGAAAGTTACACTATAACTGTGTCTCATTTCAGAGGCTGCGTCCTCAAAGTCCATGAAGGTCGAAGCGAGCATTGTTAAATGAAACGCTATAGCCTATGGATAATTTCCTGTTTACATCACCAGCTGTTCACGCCCACTGCTGCTGTCGCCTAGCAACTGTGACAGCTGCCATCAGGAAACAGTAGAGACGCTTCTGACAGACTTTCAAATTCAAAGATGGTGCCAGTGTTTTTATTTGTTTATTTGTTTATTTGTTTGAAAAGGGCAGGTGATGTATCTCAAGCTGAGACAAGACCATAGCCAAGTAAAATAAGTCTGGTTATACTGTGTAATCTAGTAAGTAACAATGAATTAACCTAGTTTATTTCTCATTATATTTAACTGTGACAATATTATAATAATTAAAATAAGCAGTGGTGGATTGTCTCTCTCCCAACATCTCATCCACGAAGACAAACCACAGTTGCAGCAGTGTGTTCCCATTAGTGATGCGCGGATCACGGTTATATCCGCAGGGGCTGCAGATAGTCTGCGGATCGGGCGGGTCAAGTAATAAAAAATAATGTTCTTATTATTTACGGGTGGGTCGCGGGTGGATATGATAAATCATTAATGATGTAAATATTAAGTACATTCTCTCAAATATGAGCATGTTTCCGCCAGGCAGACAGGCACTAATTTGGACTACAAATCAATTTGAGATACGCTAAGTGAGCTGCACAGGGTCCGTTTTTTAAGCAGAAAAGGAGGCAAAACAGGTTAGAGAGACAATTAAAAAAGGAGACTTAAAAAAAAAACAGAAGGAAGGAAAGAAAGCAAAATGGCAAAATTAGCAAAGTGGTTAACAAGGATGAATCAAGTGCTGGGTATGTAATGTGCAACGGCTGTGAAGAGCTGTATGTTCATGACATTCATTACAGTGGGATTGCTGTTACCACAGATATGAGGGCAGACAAATTTATCAAGAGGACATATACAGTCCTTGCATGTCACTACATCAACGAGAAGTGGAGTCTGGAGAGTCACATTCTGGCAACAGTGGAATCTGACAGTCATCTAAAAAAACTGCGAAAATATCCATGACCAAATAAGCAGTGTTGATTAGTTATGGAATATCAGCAGACAAAATAATTTTTGTCAGTCACTAAGGCCTAAACATAAAGGGTGCACTTCGGACCTACCACTGGGTCCCGTGCTCCGCACACATCCTGAACACGGTGTTGAGACACACGTTCAGTGAGAGGAATGCACCAGAAGGCATCAAAGAGGTGGTGGAAATGTTAGATAAGTGCAAAAGCCTGGTGACATTTCTGAAGAGAACAGGAGCTGTTGCAAGTTTAGCGCATGCTGTTATTCAAGAATGTGAGTTTCGATGGAAGAGTAAAGTAGACTTTATGTTGCTTCCCTCGAGCCAGGGTTGTAACAGTGCCATCATGATTTCTTCGCTTGCTTTCATCACTTTTGCTCTTATTCTCGTGCACTGACTCGTTCACTAAGCTGAACTACCAATCAGAGTTCTCTCTCTCACCAATGGCCGTATGAAAAAACGAAACAAAAAACTGACTCAAATCAATGATGTGGAACATACCGAAAAAACTAAGTCAGGCATCGCTCAAAAACATCCCGATGTTGCCCAACGGCCATCCGTCGGCTTGGTGTGTACCTGGCTTTAGACAGCAGGGCTATTTCTGGAAAACTAGAAAATAATCCTCTACCAGCAAGAATTCTTTTCCATGAAAATTAAACAGATCAGTACTCACTTTCTGCCAAGGTAAGTCTTTTGTGATCATAGGTTCTCTTGCTTGTTTTGATGTTTCAGACAAACTTCACAAGCACTGTGTAACAAATGAAGAAAAACAAGGTAGGTCTGGATGCAGCGCGGGGGTTTATGCATCAGAAAGACACTCAGATAAGACACATAAAGTACTTCATCATGGTAAACATGGTTCAAAAATATTCTCAGATTGCCAAGCCAGGCAAATATAGGTCTTGCACTGAGACCAGGGCTGGGTTTCCTGATAACGTTGTCTCTTAGCGCGCTACGAACACTCTAAAGACCTTAACTGAAGATATACCGTTTCTAGGCATGAACTATCCCTTAGGAGGTTGCTTAAGGTATATCTTCTTAAGTGCGACGTTACCAGGTGCTGTCCATGGCGGCGGTGCTGAATTGGTTGATATCGATGGCTCGAGAATCGATAATTCACTAATATAGATAAATACAGATAATTAACTGCATTATGTGAGAAATCAGTGTTCTTCATAAAAAGAAGCACTTCAGAAGTAGAAATTGCATTTATCAGGACTCATGGGATGTTATAAAAGTAATCCAAATTGCAAACTAAATCTATATTGTAATTTATCTATATTCTGGGGGCGCGGATCGAGCTCCCGTCAGCGTGAGTTTAAGGCGACCATTATGCATTTATATGTATATATTTTTTTTAAATATTCACAAACTTGTTAACTATATTATGAATTTTATGATATATTCCGATTGTAAAAAGTAATGTTTTGTCACGCGATGAGTTTGCACCGCAATTCGGATTTACGAAATCTTCCCGAAATACATAAAAGTATGTGGCGGTGAACTGGGAGAAGAATAGAGTAAAAGTAAACTTTATTGTTTCATAAACAATATGTATCTGATATGAATAAAACACTTCGTCAAATTATAATTGAAAGGGTTATTGTTGCAGCTTCCGTAGACATCAGTGTATGGAATAACAAACTATAAATGTCCTTTTTTATGCAGTAGCCTACATAATTCAAATGTGTATTTAAATGTCTGAAACCTAAAATAAAGCGCAATGAGGTTAAAAACAGCGAATAGTTGTGATAACGTTACATGACAAGCGCGGAGCGCGCGTCTGTCTCTGGATCAGCGCTAAAGCACATCTGAATTTAGTAGTGAATTTTTTGGATTTTATTCTTTGCCATAATCCTAATCGAACACTGGGTGTATTGCATCTTCAGAATTATATTCGTATTGACTGTCAACTGTGATAAGGTATAGCTAAGAGTGCTCCAGGCCAACCTTACGAAAGTATGACTTACAGAAGGTACACTTAACTAAGAACGTTTTGGGAAACACGTATTAGCGTTAAGGTACAGCTTAAGGTATAATTTAGAGTAGAGTTAAGAAGGTTTCGGGAAACCCAGCCCAGGACTTCAAATGAGTACAACAAGGAAGTATACCAGAGTATAAAAACATAAAAGTAGTATAAGTCTCTGTGGAGCGTGCTAAAACCAGAAGCAGAAACAAATACAGGTACTAGAATGTCCTTCAGAAACTGTTCAGCAATAACATCCAAAACTCAAACAGACAGCTCACCACACAGGCACGGAAGTATTTCATCAAAGACATGAAACGGGGAATTAACAGAGGAATCCACACAGAAGATAAGAATATCCATAGAACAGTCCAAAAGCTGAGTATATCCACAGTGAGAATGGTCAAGGTACCACATGTGAGACCAAGACTGGTGAGCAGGTCCTTATATTGCTTAAGCAGGATTCAGGTGAGTCCAATCAGCACTCCGGCGAGTGAGAGTAGGAGAATGAGTGCAGCGACGAGGGAGAAACCAGTGCAAAAACGGACAATTTTCTCAATGTCAGAGTTTGCTCCAGGCCAATAGACTGAATCCCTGGATCTCACTTCTCCATTTCAAGATGTTCTTCATGCATCTTTTCTTTCAGCACTTCTGTCTTGTCTGAGAAGAATACCATCTGCCACACTGAGCTCAGCTCGAACATTGTTGAATTGTCTGCAGGAACTATTGACCCAGGCATTGTTCAGATTTTCAGTTACAGCTTGGAGAACTGGATCTTTTGCTGTCTCCTCAGCTATTTGCTTGAGCTTCTGATCAGACACTAGAAGAGATTCAACAAGATTCACATGCATGTTCACATCATCTTCTGTATAACTCACATCTGAAGATGTGCATGTTAATGGTTCACCAGAATGTCCGACAGTTGCTATCGAAGTTTCAAGGATTCTGGTGGTTTAACATCACCCGTCTCTGTCTCCACTTTCATGGCAAGTTTGTGGCTGCCAAGTATCAGCTATAGAAGTCACAACATTCAGAAGCTTGCTCGCTCTCTTTGGCTATCGCGGGTATCACATCAGAGGCAGAAAGCCACATGTCAAGACTCGAGACTTACGATATGTGAACACAGCATAGGGCTTAAAAATGCCATAATTATGATATTTTAATGATTGAATGATATTCTAAGTCATAATATTAATTTCGTTAATGATATCTGTGATTAAAAATGTTCCTTGGTGACCTTTTTTTTTGTCCATGACTAAGATGACACCAACGTCATGAACCAATAGCTGTGAGTATATCAACATGCAGTATCATTATTTTTGTCTCTTTGTTTTTGTCGAAAAAAGTTGGAGACAAAATATTACCTGTTTTGAATAAGCCTCTATGAGAGTTCATGTTTGCATTTGCCAGATGTGAAAAGTTTAAATTCTCCAATGAGAGCTTTTCTCTCAAAGGATTCATTTTCTTCCTAGTGTTATACTTAGAGCCTAAACTTTGCAATCTCCTTTGAGATATTCTGCTCAAATAAAAGTGTAATAGAGCAGATTTAGTCTCAGCAAACAATGATCAAACATTCAGCGAAGAACTGTATAAATCCAAACAGAGATCTTTTGATTATATTGTTTGAGATTGAGATTGTGGAATAATTGCACTTACACAAGCTCTGTGTGACAATACAAAGTCTTTTTGCCTATAATAAAACAGGAAATGAGGTGAAGTAAAATAAACCATGTGTATGAGTTTGTGCTTATGAATAAAGTGCAATAATTCTGTTATATTTCTTAAATGACAATTGTGATTATAATTTTGAGCAAAATGATAGTTGTGAAAGATCCAAGTGCAGCTGTTTATTAAGGGTAGTACACAACTGTAATCAGGCAAAGAGCCAAAAACACATGGTAGACAAATAATCCAATCAACAGGCAGAGTCTAGGAAACAAGCAAACAAGGCAATACAAGAACAGAAAGGAGGTAAAAACCACAGGAAACCAAAATACAAATGCTCAGAAATGCCATGGATACACCAACAAGAACACACAGAGTTTATAGAGGAAACCCCAAATGAGCTAATGTCACACACGGGCAGTAATCAAACATAATGAGTCCATGCTATGGGTTATGGGAAATGTAGTTGATGATGAGATAACTCTTTTACCTGTATGTACAACATAATTACTATATATGTGTAACGGATTTTAAAAATATTATTGTTAAATTCAGCATAAATTGGGAAACTCTCCATTGGCTGTTGCGTCACTTGTGTTAGTGCACATGATATTGCGGGGCGGAGCTATATAATCAGAGTCTCATAGCTCCTCCTGCTGGTAAGTCGCATAAATGTTTGCTCAGTCTTAATAATTAAGTTTGGATTATTTTCAAGCCCAAGTTTGAACTATAAACCACACAAAAGGTTACTTATTTTGTCTTGTCAACTCCTAGTTTTGTTAATAGAGTCAAATATGTGTTATTTGTGACTATCCAAATGCTGTTTCCAGGTATGTGTTTTATGTGAGTTTTATCATGTTCTGTGTTAAAATATTAGCCCCAGCTGAACATTAGCTTTTAGCACATGTGTGCTCTAAGATCGCATGTGCTCTCCCGTGTAACTGCGCCATCTAAGGGCTGCGTTCTTCTCTCCTTATTTCATTTATACAAAATATGTACAATGACGGTTACTTGAGTTTATATTTTCTGTATGTGTTTTATATTTTATTTACATGGATGTATGCTTTGTTTAGAATTTCTTCCACTGTATGTACACGATCACTTTAAGAAAATGTGTAATAATCAGAGTCTCATAGCTCGTCCTGCTGACGTTAAATGCGACATCGATGTAGGGCTGGGGGATATATCGCATGTTATTGTCATGCGCATTTTGTCAGTAAAGCCGGTTCCCTGATGACCGCTAAATCGCCATCACCTGCTTTCAAATGGAGCAGCATTTAATAGACAGAGCCGTATATCACTGACAAGATGCGCAATATCACGTTCATATCGAAGGCGATTCATCTGCTAGTTTGCCACCTGATGTCACCATTGACATATGACTTGACATTTGATATTCAACAGTATTCTTCACATTTATTCAACAGTGCTTTGATCTGCCTGCATTGACACGATTCTTGAAGAGCTGCTGTGCAGCCAAATTATATACCAGTTATCACTGTAAAGCTGCTTTGACACAATCTGCATTGTAAAAAGCGCTATATAAATAAAGGTGACTGATTGACTTTCCTACACTATGAATGTAAATGTATTTTATTTTTACTTCCGAATGACAAGCCTGCAAAGAATCAGTGGTTAAAATTCAATTTTTAAACAATGCCACAGCAGTACAATCCCAATCTGTTGTTGTGTTCCCATCATTTTACTGATGACTGCTTCTCAAACCTTGGAGAGTTCAACACAGGATTCACAAAACGCTTGGTTTTAAAAGATGGATCAATGCCCAGTTTATTTTGACCAACTTGCTCCTCTGAATCTCAGCCTGTAAGTATGATTAATAATTGATGTTTATATTTTCTAGCAATCATTCAAAATACGTAGTTTTGTTATGTTGTGTACACCCTTGTCTGTATGTCTGCTATTCAGATGTGGGTCCAATTTGTCTAAAAATGTTTCAATTAAAGAGCGTGAAGGATTGTAGGGCGATAGAAGATTGGTTAAGTACACAGGAGCTAAACCATTTAGAGCCTTATAGGTCATTAGCAATACTTTATAATCGATACAGAACTTAATGGGTGTTAATTGGTGTTATATGATCATATTTTCTTAACCTGGTAAGAACTCTAGCAGCTGCATTTTGTACCAATTGTAGCTTATTTATTGAGGAAGCAGGACAACCAGCTAATAATGCATTACAGTAATCTAGTCGAGACGTCATGAAGGCATGAACTAACTTTTCTGCATCAGAAACAGATAACATATTCAGTATCTTAGCAATGTTTCTGAGGTGGAAGAAGGCTGTTTTTGTAATATATGAAATATGATTTTCAAAGGACAAGTTGCTGTCTAATATAACACCCAAGTCTTTAACTGTCGAGGATGGAGTAACAGCACATCCTTCTAAATGCAGATTGCAGTCTGAGAGATTCTGTGTACAGGTTTTTGGCCCAATAAGTAATACTTCAGTCTTATCTGAATTTAATAGAAGAAAATTACTAGTCATCCAATGTTTTACTTCTTTAACACACTCTGTCAGTTTGGATAATTTAGAGATTTCATCTGGTTGTGTTGAAATATATAACCGAGTATCATCGGCATAGCAGTGGAAACTAATCCCATGTTTTCTTATAATATTGCCGAGTGGCAGCATGTAGATTGAAAATAGCAGAGGTCCTAACACAGATCCTTGCGGCACTCCATAATTTACTATCGTCATCTTAGATTTTTCCCCGTTTAGATAGACAAAAATTGTGACTGTCTGATAGGTACGACCTAAACCACCGTAATGCCTGTCCCTGAATACCAGTGTAATTTTGTAGTCGATCTAGGAGTATTTTATGATCTATAGTGTCGAACGCAGCACTGAGATCAAGTAACACTATTGAGACACAGCCTTTATTAATCTAAATATTTATTCCATTTATGAAGAAAAGGCTCAGAATCTCTCTTGTTTTAGGATGATTCCTAAATCATTGCACAGTTTAACCAGACTTATTTTACCTGGTTATGGTCTTGTCTCAGCTTGAGATACATCACCTGCCCTTTTCAAACAAACAAATTATTAAATGAATACATTTCTGGCACCACCTTTGTATAAAGTCTGTCAGAAATATCTCTGCTATTTCCTGATGGCAGCTGTCACAGTTGCTAGGCGACAGCAGCAGTGGGCGTGAACAGCTGGTGATGCAAACAGGAAATCATCCATAGGCTATAACATTTAATTTAACAACACTCGTTTCGACCTTCATGGACTTTCAGGACGCAGCCTCTGAATTGAGACACAGTTATAGTGTAACTTTCCTATTGTTGAAATAAAACTAATAGATGAATAAAGCTGGTTGAAATAGGAAATATAACTAGAACAATAACACTCACTGTTTATTCTTCTGTTTCACGTCAGAGTTGTAAATATTCTCCAGACTGAATGTCTGAATGTGGACATAAGCAAATGAGTGATGAGGATGTGTTTACATGGAAATGTGTTCATATTTCATAAACAAAGAAACAGTAAACAGCATGATTCAGCTCTAGTGAAAAATAAATATACTTAATGATGGATGAAAATGAAATATATAGAATATAGGATTAAATATATACTCATCTTTAAGAGAGTACACTGGCTAGGTTCTTAATTCCATCTACAACATGTTTAAAACGTGTTTAAAGTGATTATCATAATGATGTTTTCTGAGCACAAAAAATACTTTAAATATGATACACACACACACACACACACATACACAAATATCTATTATATATACACACCCATTGAATATATAATATAAACTATCTGGATGAAATCTTTGAAAGAGGATGCCCACTTCACAGCCCCAAAGACATGTCCATGTTCACTCGGCCCAACAATTAGTCTCGATAAGGGATGAATGAGGAAACTCATCTTATGATCCTGTAGATGTTCGAAGGCCATATTAATGTTTGTCTGTGGGGATTGTTTTATGTTGTCATTACATTAAAGTAAACAAGGCCGCTGTATGAGTTCTTGCCTAAAATTATGGTACAAGAGACAACATCACATTCTGTGTATTGATATGTATTTGTTCCATCACCCCTTAAAAGTGTCTGAAGTATAGTAATAATATGATTTTAACATATAGACCTATATAGGCTGCAGTATGAGTGTATGAGTATCGGTGAAGGGGCAGTTTTTGTATATGCTTGATAAGTCAGCCTCTCCTCACCTTACTTTCACGGGCTGTGAAAAGAAATTCACCAGCAATCAGTTTTGCTGTACTTTTGCTAAATAACTGAGCTCTGCGCACTATTGGGAATCTGTATCGCAGATTTGCCACATTTCTCCGAAGGAAACATTTAGAGTCTTAGGGCCAGATTTACTAACAGCTTGCGCTAGCGCAAACCCTCTTATGCTGTTAAAAAACTACGGTCAGGATTTATTAAAGAATATCCTAGAAAATCAAAATCAACCGCAGGGGGTAGATCCTTTTGCTTTTTAGCACTTAAATCTTCCTATCATTGTTCGGGAAGCAGACACACTCTGTCAGTTTAAGTGTAGACTAGGATCACTTCCCATAACACCTGATGTGCTACATCATAAGAAGAATGGCGTTTACGCTAATATTAGTCTCTCTCTGTTTTTCCCAGGGTTTGCCGCAGCCTGCCGGATCCAGGCCGTATCCAGATGGGATGAAGGACCCCCTGTCACGGTTCGCAGATGCATTGTTTCCTTCTTGTCGCGTGCTCTGTGTTATGACCGCAGTGGGTGTGTTTGTGTTTGTGTGCGAGTGTGTTTGTGGGTGTGCCCAGGCCACGTGGGTGATCAGTGGACCCAGCTGCCACTCATCACTCTCCCCACCTGCTGCTCATCACCTCAGTCTTTTTATACTCACCTCGTTCATCTCTCCTTTGTCAGATCGTTGTTTGGTGTCCTGTTCGTGGTTGTCTTGTCTGTTCCTGACCGGAGTCCCAGTTGTTCGTCGTCATTCTGTGGATTACTGTCTTCGTGCCTTGTCTACTGTCTGGAACCTGGAATCATCTCACCGCCACTCTTCAGTCACCACGTCACGTCACCAGCCGACCATCTCAGTCCCTGCGCCACCTGAAGCATGCCCATTTTCATTGACTGTGTTTCTGTTACTGCTTGTTGTTGAATAAACGACGTCACTTGCATTTGCTTCCTGTAGTCAATCATGACAGAACGATCTGACCAAGGAGCGGAAGCAGCAAGCACTCAGCAGTCTTCACTGGAGGATTTCGTCAACAGCAGCATTCGTCGAATGGAGTCACAGGAGAGAAATCTCAACGAGACGGGAAGAGCCGTGCAGGCTCTCGTGGCGCAGGTATCCGAGCTCACCCAGCAAGTCCAGCTGCTTCGTGTTCCCGCTGCGCCGCCCACACCGGCCGTTTCCCCACCCACACCAGCGAGCGTCGCCGCTTCGGAGCCTCGTCTTCCAGTACCCAAAGCTTATTCAGGTGAACCAGGATTTTGTAGAGCTTTTCTGACACATTGTACCATGCACTTTGCTCTGCAGCCCCGCACTTTCAGCACTGAACTAAGCAGAGTGGCTTTCGTACTGACGCTTCTGACGGGGAAGGCGTCGCTCTGGGGAACGGCGGTGTGGGAGAACCAAGACCCCTGCTGTACCTCGTTCCAGTCACTCTCCGCAGAAATGAAGAGAGTGTTTGACCGATCAGTCGCGGGGAGAGAAGCCGCCAGACAGTTGGCGGAACTACGCCAAGGAGAGAAGTCGGTGTCTGATTATTCCATCGAATTTCGTACATTGGCGGCAGAGTGTCACTGGAACGAGGAGGCGCAGTGGGACATGTTCCTGCATGGGTTGGCTGACCGTGTTCAAAGGGAGATCTACGCGCTGGACCTTCCCACCACGTTTAATGGTCTCGTCGACCTGGCGCTCCGGGTGGATGCTCGGCTGACCAGGGCCGAGCGGAGAAGTCCAGTCCACAGGAGTGAGGAAATCCGGAGGTCCAGCGGCGGGGACACGGTCAGTCCTATTCAAGATCATGAGCCCATGCAGGTAGGTCGAGCTCGGCTTTCCCGGGAGGAGCGGGAGAGGCGGAGGTCCCAAGGACTTTGTTTATATTGTGGCAAGGCGGGACATTTCGCTTACAACTGCCCGTTAAAAGGGCAAGCCCGGCAGTAAGTTTGAGGCTACTGTCGGGTGGGATCTCCGCTGGAAAGTCCTCAACCACATCCACCCTCCTCCCGGTGAGATTGGGATGGTCACATCACCTTCACAACTGCAACGCACTTCTGGATTCCGGGGCAGAAGGTAACTTCATGGACCAATCTTTCGCCACCAAGTTCCACATTCCTTTCAGACCACTCACCGACAGAATCGCTGTTCACGCACTCAATGGACAGAGTCTTCCCACCATTTCTCACATCACTGAAGATATCACCCTGATCACCGCTGGCAACCATTCTGAACAGATTAAATTTTTTATTTTTGACTCCCCTCACACCCCCGTCGTCCTTGGTCATCCTTGGTTCACCAGACACAACCCCCGGGTAGACTGGGTCCAGAACTGCATTGTGGCCTGGAGTGAGGAGTGTCATAAGTCTTGTCTTGTCTCTGCTTGTTCGTCTGTTTCTGTTCTGCAGTGGATCTGTCTACCGTGCCCGTTGAGTACCAGGACCTGAAGGAGGTGTTCAGTAAGTCCAGGGCTGCTTCTCTTCCTCCGCATCATCCCTACGACTGTGCCATAGATCTAGTACCAGGGAAGTCTCCGCCTAAGGGCAAGTTATATTCACTTTCGGTTCCCGAAAGAGAGGCTATGGAGAAATATATTTCTGATTCACTAGCAGCCGGGTTCATTCGCCATTCCTCTTCTCCAGCGGGGGCGGGGTTCTTTTTTGTGGGGAAGAAGGATGGTTCCCTGCGACCTTGTATTGATTACCGGGGGTTGAACAACATTACGGTAAAGAATACCTATCCTTTGCCGTTAATGTCTTCAGCCTTCGAGAGGTTGCAGGGAGCATCCGTCTTCACGAAATTGGATTTAAGAAATGCTTATCATTTGGTCCGCATCAGGGAGGGTGATGAATGGAAGACCGCCTTTAACACCCCTAGGGGGCACTTTGAATATTTGGTCATGCCGTTCGGGCTTTCCAACTCCCCAGCGGTCTTCCAGGCACTCGTCAATGACGTGCTGAGAGATATGGTCGATCAGTTCTTATATGTCTACCTGGACGACATATTGATTTTTTCCTCATCTCTCCAGGAACACGTACAGCACGTTCGACGAGTGCTTCAGAGGTTGCTAGTGAATGGGCTTTTTGTCAAGGCGGAGAAATGCGTTTTTCATGCACAGTCTGTTCCTTTCCTAGGATACATCGTGTCGACTGAGGGAGTACGCATGGACCCTGAGAAGGTTAAGGCTGTGGTAGATTGGCCAAATCCAGATTCCCGTAAGGCCCTACAGAGGTTTCTGGGGTTCGCCAATTTTTACCGGCGTTTCATTCGCAACTTCAGCCAACTAGCCTCACCTCTGATCGCCTTGACCTCCCCCAAAACTACGTTCAGGTGGTCAGACGCAGCGGAAGCTGCGTTTGCCAAACTGAAGGCTCGCTTTGTTTCAGCCCCTATTCTCGTTGCCCCTGATCCATCACGGCAGTTTGTGGTGGAGGTCGACGCATCAGAGGTGGGGGTAGGTGCAGTGTTGTCCCAGCGTTCTTCCGCAGACGATAAGATGCATCCGTGCGCGTTTTTTTCACATCGCTTATCTCCCGCCGAAAGTAACTACGACATTGGTAATCGGGAGTTGCTGGCAGTCAAGTTAGCGTTGGAGGAATGGCGCCACTGGTTAGAGGGCTCTGGGGTACCCTTTATCGTCTGGACCGATCATAAGAACCTAGAATACATCAGAACTGCCAAAAGATTGAACTCCAGGCAGGCTCGGTGGGCACTTTTTTTCGGACGTTTTGATTTTACTCTCTCGTACCGCCCGGGTTCCAAAAACATCAAACCCGACTCTTTGTCTCGTATTTTTGACCGTTCCGAACGCCCGTCTACTCCCGAGTGCATTTTTCCCGAGAGATTAGTTATCTCCACACTCACATGGGAGGTCGAATCGAGAGTCAAGTCGGCTCTAGAAGGGGTAACGCCTCCGCCCGAGTGCCCACCAAACCGATTATTTGTGCCGGAGGGATTGCGGTCCATGGTCATTCAGTGGGGCCATTGTTCCAACGTGGCATGTCATCCAGGAGTCAGTCGAACTAAGTTTTTGGTTAAGCAACGATTCTGGTGGCCTCTCATGGCTCGTGACGTTCGCGATTTTGTCTTGGCTTGCTCAGTCTGCGCCGTTGGTAAGACTTCCAATCGTGCCCCAGAGGGGTTACTTCAACCGCTGTCAGTCCCTTCGAGACCCTGGTCCCATATCTCGCTAGATTTTGTGACCGCCCTCCCACCCTCCCAAGGGAACACGGTTGTTTTAACCGTAGTGGACCGGTTCTCGAAGGCGGCTCATTTTATTCCCTTGCCCAAATTACCCTCAGCCAAGGAGACAGCGGTTACGGTCATTGATCACGTCTTTCGGATTCATGGCCTCCTGGTAGACGTGGTCTCTGACAGGGGTCCCCAATTCGTTTCCAAATTTTGGCAGGAATTCTGTAGATTGCTGGGGGCGACTGTTAGTCTGTCATCTGGGTTTCACCCCCAGAGCAATGGTCAGACTGAGAGAGCCAATCAGGATTTGGAGCGAACGTTGCGATGTATGGTCTCCAAGAATCCTTCCTCTTGGAGTCAGCAACTCTCAATGGTGGAGTACGCACACAATACTTTACCAGTGTCGTCCACGGGCCTATCTCCGTTTGAATGCAGTGTAGGTTACCAGCCACCTATTTTTCCCAGTCTGGAATCCGAGGTCGCGGTCCCCTCTGCCCACGCCTTTGTCCAGAGGTGCCACCGAACTTGGACGAGAGCCCGAGAGACTCTCCTCCAAGTGAGGGAACGCACCAAGGCCAAGGCCGATCGCCACCGGTCAAGGCCTCCGGTTTACGTCGTCGGTCAAAAAGTGTGGCTTTCTACCAAGGACATTCCTCTCCGATCCGTTTCTAAGAAGCTTGCTCCTAAATTTATTGGCCCGTTCACTGTCACCAAGATCATTAGTCCGGTGGCAGTCCGCCTTAAACTTCCTCCAGTGTACAGGAGGATTCATTCCGTCTTCCATGTCTCCAAAATTAAACCTGTTTTTCATTCTGAGATTAACCCGCCAGCCCCGGTTCCCCCACCGCCGCGTCTCGTAGATGGGGAGCCAGCTTATTCGGTAACTCGTATTCTGGACTCTAGGCGGAGGGGACGCGGATTTCAGTACTTGGTGGACTGGGAAGGTTACGGTCCGAAGGAGAGGAGTTGGGTTCCTGCCAGGGACATTCTGGATCACACCCTTATCGAGGATTACAATCGACAGGTAAGGGAGTCGGGGAATGCCAGGAGGCATTCCTAGGAGGAGGGGTACTGTCACGGTTCGCAGATGCATTGTTTCCTTCTTGTCGCGTGCTCTGTGTTATGACCGCAGTGGGTGTGTTTGTGTTTGTGTGCGAGTGTGTTTGTGGGTGTGCCCAGGCCACGTGGGTGATCAGTGGACCCAGCTGCCACTCATCACTCTCCCCACCTGCTGCTCATCACCTCAGTCTTTTTATACTCACCTCGTTCATCTCTCCTTTGTCAGATCGTTGTTTGGTGTCCTGTTCGTGGTTGTCTTGTCTGTTCCTGACCGGAGTCCCAGTTGTTCGTCGTCATTCTGTGGATTACTGTCTTCGTGCCTTGTCTACTGTCTGGAACCTGGAATCATCTCACCGCCACTCTTCAGTCACCACGTCACGTCACCAGCCGACCATCTCAGTCCCTGCGCCACCTGAAGCATGCCCATTTTCATTGACTGTGTTTCTGTTACTGCTTGTAGTTGAATAAACGACGTTACTTGCATTTGCTTCCTGTAGTCAATCATGACACCCCCATTGGCCCAAATACGAAATCTGACGGCCAGGGCGAAGTTTTAATGCGTGTATGCCTTTTCAGCGCCCCTGTGAAGTTCACTTAATTTCTAGAATTTAATTTCAATTGTACTTTAGCTGCTAGTTTAATCTGACTCCAATTTCAAATGATTATTACTCTTAGGTTGTGTTTTCAATTAGAAATGAATCATTTCTTATGTATTATTTTAGATATTTGATGATTCTGGGTATCCCGTACTTCAATTATTCGTTCATCAGGGACCCAATGCCGCACAGAGATGCTCACCCTGGGTTTGCGGTAAACTCACGGACATAAACTCATCAGTCTGATCTTCGTCAGAGGGTGTAATAAGTTAGCCAATACCTTTAGTCGGTTGTCTGCTCACTCGAACAAAAGTGTATTTTAATTTAGCCACTTCCATACAACTTGCTAAATCAGCGGTAAACAGAAATCAAAAGGTCTTCAGATGAAGTGCTCCGCCTTCAGTTTGTTCTACCCTGGACACAGATTTACGGTAGCATTAGCCTCCCATAATTTACTGGTAATAATGATATCAGGAGAATCCAGAGTAAATCAAATATAACATTTTATTTGTCAGGTAAAAATGTATCATGCCAATTACCCAAATAACTAATTAGAAGCCATTTCAGAAATCATAAATACATAACATCAGTTGTTCAAAGATGAATCTAAGAGTAAGAATTGCATATAAACACAGTGGTGGATTAGTGTTTTTAAGACGCTTACCCATCTCTGCATGAGGGTTTCTGGCTACAGAAGATCCCACATGACTGCTTTGCAATTTACCTTATATACAGACCAGAACAAAAGGGTTATAAATATTTACTACACCAACACCTGTTTTAGGTGGAGGGGAGTGGGTTTTCAGATATCTTGAAGAGACACCACCCAAAAGGGGGACAGAATTCTCCCTAATTTTCAACATTCCTCATTCCTATGCCTTTTCTTTGAGATCCCGTCAAGTTGTTTAAAAAACAAACTTGACGGGAGAATGTGTCATGATTGATCACAGGAAGCAAATGCGAGTTAACAGGTTTATTTATAAAGATGACAGAATTGCACACAGTCACTGAACAGACGGGCCTCTGGTGACGCAGGGATTGAGATGGTCGGCTGGTGTGGCTGTGATGAGAAGTGCTGGTGTGAAGTAATCCAAGGTCCAGACATAAAACGAGCACACGAAGAACATCGAACTGGAACAGGTGAAGACACGACTAGAACTCCGGGCAGGAACAGGACGGAACAACAAGCACAGTACACCAAGCAACGATCTGACAGGGAAGAAGAGGATGAGGTGAGCTTATAAAGGGTGCGAGAATGAGCAGCAGCTGGTGAGGTGATGACTTGCAGCTGGTTCCACTGATGAGCCACGTGGCCTGGACACACACACACACACACACACATCCACATACACGCCCACTGCTGTCACAACACAGAACACGCGACAGGAAGGAAACAATGCATCTGCGAACCGTGACAGTACCCCTCCTCCTAGGAACGCCTCCTGGCGTTCCCCGACTCCCTTACCTGTCGATTGTAATCATCGATAAGGGTGTGATCCAGAATGTCTCTGGCAGGTACCCAACTCCTCTCCTCCGGACCGTAACCCTCCCAGTCCACCAAGTACTGAAATCCGCGTCCCCTCCGCCTAGAGTCCAGAATACGGTTGACCGAATAGGATGGTTCCCCGTCTACGAGTCGCGGCGGTGGGGGAACCGGGGCTGGCGGATTAATGTTGGAATGAAACACAGGCTTAATTTTAGAGACATGGAAGGCGGGATGAATCCTCCTGTACGCCGGAGGAAGTTTAAGGCGGACTGCCACCGGACTAATGATTTTGGTGACAGTAAATGGACCAATAAATTTGGGAGCAAGTTTGTTAGAGACGGATCGGAGAGGAATATTCTTGGTAGAAAGCCACACCTTTTTACCCACGACGTATACGGGAGGCTTTGACCGGTGGCGATCGGCCTTGGCCTTGGTGCACTCCCTCACCTGGAGAAGAGTCTCACGGGCTCTCGTCCAAGTGCGGTGACACCTCTGGATAAAGGCGTGGGCAGAGGGGACCGCGACCTCGGATTCCAGACTAGGAAAAATAGATGGCTGGTATCCTACACTACACTCAAACGGTGACAGGCCCGTGGACGATACTGGTAACGTATTGTGGGCGTACTCCACCATTGAAAGTTGCTGGCTCCAGGAGGAAGGATTCTTGGAGACTAAACATCGCAACGTTCGCTCCAAATCTTGATTGGCTCTCTCAGTTTGACCATTGCTCTGGGGATGAAACCCTGAGGATAAACTGACAGTCGCCCCCAGCAATCTACAAAACTCTTGCCAAAATTTTGACACAAATTGGGGACCCCTGTCGGAAACCACGTCCACCGGGAGGCCATGAAGCGAAAGACGTGGTCCACGACAATAACCGCTGTCTCCTTGGCTGAAGGTAATTTGGGCAAGGGGATAAAGTGAGCCGCCTTCGAGAACCGGTCCACTACGGTCAAAACAACCGTGTACCCCTGGGAGGGTGGGAGGGCGGTGATAAAATCTAGCGAGATGTGGGACCAGGGTCTCGAAGGGACTGGCAGCGGTTGGAGCAACCCATCCGGGGAACGATTGGAAGTCTTACCAACGGCACAAACTGAGCAAGCCAACACAAAATCGCGGACGTCCCGAGCCATACGAGGCCACCAGAATCGTTGCTGGACTAGAAATTTAGTGCGTTTAACCCCTGGATGACACGCTACATTGGAACAATGACCCCACTGGATGACCATGGACCGTAATCCCTCCGGCACAAACAAGCGGTTCGGTGGACACCCGGGCGGAGGCGTTACCCCTTCTAAGGCCGTCTTGACCCTCGATTCGACCTCCCATGTGAGTGTGGAGACCACTACTGTCTCCGGTAAAATGCACTCGGGAGTAGACGGGCGTTCGGAACGATCAAAAATGCGTGATAAAGAATCAGGTTTAATGTTTTTAGAACCCGGGCGATACGAGAGAGTAAAGTCAAAACGTCCGAAAAAAGTGCCCACCGAGCCTGCCTGGAGTTCAATCTTTTAGCAGTCCTAATATATTCCAAATTCTTATGATCGGTCCATACAATAAAAGGCACCCCTGAACCCTCTAACCAGTGGCGCCATTCTTCCAAAGCCAACTTGACTGCCAGCAACTCCCGGTTACCAATGTCGTAGTTACGTTCGGCAGGAGATAAACGATGGGAAAAAAACGCGCACGGGTGCATCTTATCGTCTGCGGGAGAACGCTGGGATAACACTGCACCTACCCCCACCTCCGACGCGTCGACCTCCACCACAAACTGCCGTGATGGATCAGGGGCAACGAGAATGGGGGCTGAAACGAAGCAACCCTTCAGTTTGGTAAACGCGGCCTCAGCCGCGTCTGACCACCTGAACGTAGTTCTGGGGGAGGTCAAGGCAATCAGAGGTGAGGCTAGTTGGCTGAAATTGCGAATAAAACGCCGGTAGAAATTGGCGAATCCCAGAAACCTCTGCAGGGCCTTACGGGAATCTGGACTTGGCCAATCCACCACAGCCTTAACCTTCTCAGGATCCATGCGCACTCCCTCAGTCGACACGATGTATCCTAGGAAAGGAACAGACTGTGCATGAAAAACGCATTTCTCCGCCTTGACAAAAAGCCCATTCACTAGCAACCTGTGAAGCACTCGTCGGACATGCTGCACGTGCTCCTGGAGAGATGAGGAAAAAATCAATATGTCGTCCAGGTAGACATATATGAATTGATCGACCATATCTCGCAGCACGTCATTAACGAGTGCCTGGAAGACCGCGGGGGAGTTGGAAAGCCCGAACGGCATAACCAAATATTCAAAGTGCCCCCTAGGGGTGTTAAAAGCGGTCTTCCATTCATCCCCCTCCCTGATGCGGACCAAATGATAAGCATTCCTTAAATCCAATTTTGTGAAAATAGATGCTCCCTGCAACCTCTCGAAGGCTGAAGACATTAACGGCAAAGGATAGGTATTCTTTACCGTTATGTTGTTCAGCCCCCGGTAATCAATACAAGGTCGCAGAGATCCATCCTTCTTTCCCACAAAAAAGAATCCCGCCCCCGCTGGAGAAGAGGAAGGGCGGATGAACCCCGTTGCCAGTGAATCAGAAATATACTTCTCCATAGCCTCCCTTTCTGGAACAGAAAGTGAATATAACTTGCCTTTAGGCGGAGATTTACCTGGCAATAAATCTATGGCACAGTCGTAGGGACGATGCGGAGGGAGAGAAGCAGCCCTAGACTTACTGAACACCTCCTTCAGGTCATGGTACTCAGCGGGCACGGTAGACAGATCCACTGCTTCCTCCTGCAAGACAGAACCAGAGACAGACGAACATGCAGAGACAAGACAAGACTCATGACACTCCTTGCTCCAGGCCACAATGGAATTCTGGGTCCAGTCTACTCGGGGGTTGTGTTTGGTGAGCCAGGGGTGACCTAGGACGATGGGTGTGAGGGGGGAATCAAAAATCAGGAAAGATGTGAGTTCGGTGTGGTTTCCGGAGGTGATGAGTGTGATGTTCTCGGTGCTGTATGAGATGGTGGGAAGACTCTGTCCGTTGAGGGCGTGCACCGCAATTCTGTTGGTAAGAGGGTTGAATGGAATATGGAGTTTAATGGCAAAAGATCTGTCCAGAAAGTTACCTTCGGCCCCGGAATCCAACAGTGCTTTGCAGTCGTGTGTGTGATTTGACCATCTCAATCTCACCGGGAGGAGCGTAGATGTAGATGAGGTCTTCTCGGCGGAGATCCCACCCGACAGTAGCCCCATATTTACTGTCGGGCTTGCCCTTTTAACGGGCAGTTGTACGCGAAATGGCCAGCTCCGCCACAATATAAACAAAGTCCCTGGGACCTCCGCCTCTCCCTCTCCTCCCGGGAAAGCCGAGCTCGACCCACCTGCATGGGCTCGTGATCTTGAATCGGGCTGACCGCGTCCCCGCCGCTGGATCGCGGACCTTCCATTCCGCCAAGCGATCTGTGGATCGGAATCCTCCGCTCGACCCTGGTCAGTCGAGCATCAACTCTTAGCGCTAGATCAATGAGTCCATTGAGTGTAGTCGGAAGATCTAGCGCGTAGATCTCCTTCTGGACACGGTCAGCCAGCCCATGCAGGAACATGTCCCACTGCGCCTCCTCGTTCCAGTGACACTCAGCCGCTAACGTGCGAAATTCGATGGAAAAATCAGACACCGACTTCTCTCCTTGACGTAGTTCCGCCAGTAACCTGGCGGCTTCTCTCCCAGCGACCGACCGGTCGAAAACACGCTTCATCTCTGCGGAGAGTGCCTGGAACGCAGGCGCAGCATGGATCTTGGTTCTCCCACACCGCCGTCCCCCAAAGAGAAGCCTTCCCGGTGAGTAGGGTGAGCACGAACGCCACCTTGCTTTGCTCCGAATTGAAAGTTCGAGGCTGTAATGCAAAATGCATAGCACATCGAGTTAGAAAAGCTCTGCAAAAGTTCGGTTCACCTGAGTAGGATTCTGGCACCGGAAGACGAGGTTCGGGACTGGCGGCGTTCTCAGATGTCGTGGGGAGGACGGCCGGTGTGGGCGGCGCAGCGGGACTCCGAAGAAGCTGGAACTGCTGGGTGAGCTCGGACACCTGCGTCACCAAAGCTTGAACCGCCCGCCCGGTCTCGTTCAAATTCTGCTCTTGGGAATCCATTCTGCGAATACTACGGTTGATAAACTCCTCCAACGCTGTCTGCGGGTTACTCGCTGCTTCCATCCCTTGGTCAGATCGTTCTGTCATGATTGATCACAGGAAGCAAATGCGAGTTAACAGGTTTATTTATAAAGATGACAGAATTGCACACAGTCACTGAACAGACGGGCCTCTGGTGACGCAGGGATTGAGATGGTCGGCTGGTGTGGCTGTGATGAGAAGTGCTGGTGTGAAGTAATCCAAGGTCCAGACATAAAACGAGCACACGAAGAACATCGAACTGGAACAGGTGAAGACACGACTAGAACTCCGGGCAGGAACAGGACGGAACAACAAGCACAGTACACCAAGCAACGATCTGACAGGGAAGAAGAGGATGAGGTGAGCTTATAAAGGGTGCGAGAATGAGCAGCAGCTGGTGAGGTGATGACTTGCAGCTGGTTCCACTGATGAGCCACGTGGCCTGGACACACACACACACACACACACATCCACATACACGCCCACTGCTGTCACAACACAGAACACGCGACAGGAAGGAAACAATGCATCTGCGAACCGTGACAGAATGTGCGCACCTTTAACTTTGAGCTGTGCGTACGAAAATTTTGAAGACAGCAGTTTGGCGACACCGATGGTGAGCTGAGGGACTGACGGCAGATGAAGGAAAACCACTTTAAATACTAATTATGAGTCATAATCATAATTACAGTGCATATTCACAATAACAGTTTAAATAAATAAAAGAATGATTTAAACTCGCATGGAAACTCACGTTTTCATTTTGATCAACACATTTACATTAATGATACACTTTCACTAATGGCGATAAGCACTGAAATTACATTATGCAGTAATTATGGAGAAGTTAGTCAAACGTGATATGTATTTACATAGTAGATGTGCTACTTTCTATCACTTTTCCTGTGACACGCTGCTTTAATCACAGTGAGGAGCGCTGGGAGCACAATAATTCCTCTTTAAACTACACTGCAGATGTTATACAAAATATTTTAGCGAGAACGACGATTGATGCACACTTAACTTCGATATTATGGAATACACTGCTGAATTCGGTGGTCGAGCGGTTCGTTGATTCCAATGATAATAGCTTACCAAACCGCAGCTGCACGGATGTGTTGATGTCGTGTGAAGGATCTCCAAACAATTCCACCAATCCAATCTTCAAACAACCACTGTATATGAAGGATATAATTTGAGGAAAACGGTAAGATTTGCACATTTCCTTTTTAAAATACTTCAGTGAAGCGCCGAGAAAGACAATTGTATTTACACTGCAATAAATAAGTAGGCCTATCCATTTCTACTAAAAAATATAGCCTATAAACTTCCTAAACGATATGTTCACCTTATCAGCAAAACTTTTTTAATTGTTTAAAACAATTAAAATACTATTTGGCCAGTGGAAATGAATGAATCAACTCTATTCTAAAACCTTTATCTTAAGTATTTACTACAATTTTGTTTTTATGCATATTCTGATATATTTATTCTAAAACAAGAATATTGGATGATATTTAGCAATGTAATGTGTATGGCACAAATGTTAACCATGGTATCACGTGGATGGGAATTTGCATGGAAATTATATGCAAGTGAGGTTATGTATAGTAAAACTAGGCGTCGTTAGCTCCATATATGGTGATTTCAGGGAGGAGACAGGGTGGAGATGCACGTATGCACAATCTTCCGCTGACTGGGAATTATAAAGGAATTTGTGTGCAGGATCTGGCGTACACATGGTTTTATAAATCTGATTTTTTTGTTGTGCGTACGCAGAATCTAGCTTTTGCGCGTACGTACACTTTTAGGATGAAATCTTAGCAAAGTTTTATAAATGAGACCCCTGATCTTTCCCTATGCAAAGAATGCTGGGAACTAGAAATCCACTGCCCAGTTTCAGTCAATGCAACAGAAATGATTCATGTATTCCCAACACAAATGGTTTAAGTTAACTTAACATTTTCCAAATTTAATTTCATTTAAACTAATTACATTGAGTGACAATTAAGTAAAAAAATAAAAATAATAAAAAAAAAATTTTTTTTTGTTGTTTCAACTTATTTTATTTAAATAAACTGAGCACACAGCTAGAATATTTTTTTGAGAATCACATTTTTATACCCACATATTCACACACCTAATTTATTCCAGGAAGCTGAAATTGGCAATTAAATATAAAATTTTACACATTTGTTACATTGACAGGTCATTGTGACATCACTTCAGTTCTTCCTTTCTAAGCATAAATCAGATGTCATTCTGCTGAAACACAAACAATATTATTCTTAAGATATGCTGCTCACAGAATCACATTCAACCAGTTATTGATATACATAAAATTAGTGAAAAACATAAAGACACATAAACACAAAAGAAATGCATAGATATTCTTAAGACAGACATATATTGTGTTAGTATTTTACGCATCTAAAGAATATTGAACATTAATGTTAGAAAACTTCGATAAGATCAGATCATGTCATGATGATTAACATACAGAAATAAAACAGAGACTTTTAAAACACAATTATTTGATTCACTAAAAAGAACAAATCAAACAAATGTAAATAAGAAAACTAATGAAGAATGGAAAGAGTAAATCTAAACACACAAACGCGTATCTTTTTACTCTTCATATCTGCTGCAGATGAAGTTGAGTCTGTCAGTCTCAGGACGGCTGATCCAGCGCTGTTCTCCTCCAGACTGAACTGCTCCTTTTCTCTTCTCGAGGCGGCAGTCTTCCGGTTCTGCTCCTTTCCCTGGAGCCCAGTTCTGATAGCACACGATCTCTCCGCTCACCCAGAGCCACATGTTCATAAGGCAGTAGTTGTGTAAACCCAACCACACCTCCTCAGTAGACGCCCATTTAACCACATTCATCACGTCACGCTGAATCTCTTCTGAATGAACCGAGACCAGATCCACATGATTCTGTCTGCAGTATCTCAGAGCTTCAGACCACGTCAGATTCTCTTTGATCAGAATCAGTTTTTCTGGACACAAAACAAACCACAAGCAGAAACTAGAGAGAGACTGATCAAAAACAACATGCAGAACAAACACTGTGGAGGAATTTGTCATGTCAGACATGTAGTGTGAACTTTAAGATATCTGGAGGTGATGGATGGATTGTGTGTGTTTGTGAGGATCTGCTCACCTTCATGACACACAAAAGGAAACTGGTAGTTGCAAGAGACGTCATTCCATTGTCCCTGAGCGTTCATGATCTCTGCACAGTTTTCATTTCCTACATTATTATCAGGTTGACCAGATTTCCAGTATCTGAATGAGGAGTTACTCTGATCTGACCACTGCCATGAGTCTCTGAACAGACCGATCCAGACATCATCAGATATGTGATTATCATTGATGAACTTCTGAAGCTGTTGACTCTCATTCTGGTTCCTCACACTGACCAGATCAATGTGATTCTGTCTGCAGTAACTCTGAGCGTCTCTCCAATTCTTCCCCTGATCAACAAAGACGAGTCCTGTGTTTGCTTTAAGAAAAACAATGGAAACAAATTCATGAATCAGTTTGTTCATTTTTCTTATGCTGCTGTATGGTTTGATGTGAATAAGAGAAACATCAGAAACACGTGTCAACTGATTTTGCTCATATAACATTAAGTAACATTCATGAATTTTCGTGATAATTTTAATACAACTTTCTATTTCTCTATTATGTTTCTTTATCATTTCTCCAGAATACTTGATTCAGACACAAAGATTTCGCTGCCTTTGTGGAGTGTGTGCTGGTGAGCTGTAACTTTCCATTCACAGTTTGCCTCGGAGAAGAGAAAGCCCCACTCCGGACGGGATCGCCACAGAGCCAGAACTTCATTATACGTCTGACCAGGTGTGTGAGCCAGCTACAGCAATTGTGATGGAGTTTACAGTAAAGAACAAAAACAACACTGCTGAGGGTGAGCAGTGGCTGTGCTCTGAAGAATTCGACTTAATGGATTTCTATTCTGAGATACCCTGTCTTCAATCATCATATGAATTATCTGTCTATCCTCAACTGTCTTTCTGTCCCATCATGACCACAGAGGTCGTTCCCCTGTCCGTGGCACTTCCGGTGCTGGGAGTTGCTATATTGTGTGTGTGGGCGGTGCACACAAGCCCCTAAACACCCACCCAGACTCCCTCTCCACATTCCTCCCGTCATCACCCACTCTTCATCCCCGTCTCCACTGCTTCCGCTGCTTTACAGTCAGGACACTTTCCAAAGGGGAAATTTGAACTGCGTTGCATAGATAAGATATCTCCGGAAGGGGGATTAGGGCTGTGTGGCGCAGTTTGAGGTATCTTGGCAAAAGGGGAGATTGAAACTTTGTGTATCAGTTTGAAGTGCCTTAACAGGTCCTGTCGTGTGAGGAAGATCCATTTAGATCTGCTCTGATGGATAGATCCATTTAGATCCACTCTAACGGACAACAACAACAACAACAAAAAATCCCTGAGACTTCCTAGCTCCTCCATCCAGATAGCAAAATTCTTTGTTTTTACTGTTACTTCTATTCCTTATGTTCTATTTTTATTATTCTTCTTTATGTAAAGCACTTTGAATTACCATTGTGTATGAAATGTGCTATACAAATAAAATTGCCTTGCCTTGCCTTCCTGTCAGCCCCTCAGCTCACCATTGGTGATGTGGGCTCGTCATGGGTCTGCCAATCTCCATCGTGATTAGTGGATCTCCGGTCTCCACCTCTAGCCTCTGTGACCAGGACTCCACCTTGGTCCATCGGTCCATTAGCTCCACCTCGGTTCCTACCTCCATCATCTCTACCTTGGCCCATCAGTCCACCAGCTCTTCAAGTCTCCGTTGTCCCTCCAGCTCTGCCTTGGTCGTTCATCGACCTACCCTCGCCTCAGGACTGCACTCCTCCGGCTTCATCATTCCTTCATCCCTCTGGCTCCAGTGGGCTCCTCACTCCCTCCAGCTCCACCTTGATCCTCTGTTGCTCCGGCTCCACCATGGCCTTCTGGATCCCCACCTGCACCTTGGTTGCCAGAGCCGTCAGCATCGAAATGCCTTCCGGGTCCTCAGGGTTGCCTTTGCTTGTCGGCTCTTCGGCTACACCCTGATCTCCTTTTCCACCTGCTCTGCCTCTGTCAGTCAGCCCCCTGGAGTCATCAGCTCTTCCACCACCATGGCTCCTCCATCCATCGGCTCCACAATGGGCTGCCTGCCTGGCTGCAGACTGGGTCCCACCTTGCTCCTCTTGCTTCAAGTCCCTTCTGTTTCCCTCCTGCCATTCACCACCATCTGCACCACCCCGGGCCACCTTTATTGGATCCGACAGTAATGTTGCACCACACAAGTTTGAGTAATGTTTTATTACATGGTCAATATTGCTTTGTCTGTTATAACAGATCGTTTGATAAGTACTGAATGTTTATGCATTTTTAAATTGTGATTAAATTATATACATAAGCGATCAAAGAACTTTATAATGGCTGAAGCTGTCGGACACACAGCATGAGTTTGTCTGGACACTTGCCAAAACTCCCGTTATAGTGACACTCTTATATAACATAATTAACCACTTGCTTTATATACCTTATGTGTGCATTGCTAGTTATGGTGTAACTATTTTTTTGTAACTATGTTGTAACAATTTGTGAGTGCAGAAATCATGTTACAATGATGGGATCACTGCATTCACATGGTCAACAGACTGTCTGTCATCTGCTACAATGCTCATCGATGCAACCTTTCACGTGATGGGAATAGATCTACATATAATGCAATAATCAACTCTCTTCATGATTCGTTAATCTTGATAGCTGTAATCATAAAAACATTTTAAAAGTATTTGAGAGGGTTCCACAGAGATGTCAAAGATGTCAGCTGACATTCACACTGAAGTCTCACAGCAGACACGCCCCTTCAAACAAAGCATTCAAATCAGAGGGCTAAAATCAGGGTAGAAAATGGCTTTTTTTAAAATGACAATCATTTGATGTAAAAATCATATTAACATTATAAGTGCACCCCATTACCCCTTTAAGAGAATTACTTCAATTATGCGGTTTTATTTAGAGACACCATTAGTAGTGATTGTTAGTTCCTAGCATGCTTTGCGTAGGGCTGGAAATGGAGAGTAAATATTGAAATCAAGTGTTATTTTATGTGTTTTTGAGTGAAGGGAAACATCTGTTACACCTCATGTTACAATTCCATACTCTAGCAGCATCAAGTGGCTTGAATGAAGCTGCCCTGCTTACTGCTTTTCGTTTAAATGCTGAAATTTGCCAACTCATGGTAATGAATGATGACATCTTTGATTTAGAGAATTTAATTCAAAAGACCATCCGAGTCTCACAGCACCTCTCAGCCTGCTCTCTTGATAAACCCGCTCTGCATCCTCCATCCACCTTACCATCTGTAGCACCTTCAGCACCTGAACCGATGCAAGTTGACTCTTACCACCTGACTCATGCGGAGCATCAAAGGAGGATATTGAATCAGTTATGCCTGTATTGTGGGGGAGAAGGTCATATCATCACCAACTGTCCCATCTGACCTCCACGCCCAGCGGTGAGTACCATTAAACTACCTCCTAAAATTTCTCCTCTTACCACAACAACCATGCATATTCTAATTCCACAAATCTCTGTTTCAGCCCTCATCGACTCCGGCTCAGCGGGTAACTTCATCTCTCACCATCTTCTCCAGAAACTCAATATCAAAAGGTATTGTTGTTCCCAAGATCGAGAAGTTCACAATCCGCGGAAAGCTGCTGACCATGGTCGCATCCACCACTTCTCCCCCACCGTGACGCTCCGCATCGGCTGCCTATACGGAACAGATCTCGTTCATGCTGCTAGATCAGGATCAACCCCTGACATCATCCTTGGGTGCTCATGGATGTTGCAACATGAACCAAGATAAACTGGAACTCTGGTGAGATAATACAATAGAGTGGGTCATGCTTCCACTACTCCCTGTCTCCGGTTATCAAGACCCCTATTTGTCGTCCCAAGTTCAGCTCTGTCAACTCTCCACCAGTGGTCACCCTGAAAGTCACCTTTGAAAGTCCTGAGACCGAGAGCAAGGTGGAAATTCCTCCAGATTACCGGGCGTTCCAGGATGTGTTCAGCAAGCGGTTGGCTACCCAGTTACCACCTCATCAGCCATGGGACTGTGCAATCGACCTGCTGCCTGCCTAAAGGTAGAGTTTACCCATTGTCCATCCCAGAGCAAAAGGCCATGTAGGAGTATATCCAGGAGGCATTACAACAGCAATCCATTCAACCTTCCACATCCCCTGGTGCTTCCAGCCTCTTGTCACCAAAAAGGACAGAGGCTTGTGCCCGTGTATAGATTTACACTCCCAGATGGTGAAGTACAGTTACCTTTTTCCTCTGGACCCTGCAGCATTAGAACAGCTGCGTGGGGTTTGCATCTTTTCCAAGCTGGACCTGCAGAACACATACAACCTCATTCACATTTGCAAGGGAGATGAATGGAAGACCGCCTTCGTGACACCATCAGGCCAATATGAATAAATTGGCCTGTCCAATTCACCCTTCATCTTCCAGGGCTATATGAATGAGGTATTCCGGGAGTTCCTCCAGCGTCTATATCGATGATATCCTAATTTTCTCCTGGAACCTGGCTGAACATCACCAACACGTGATGCAGGTCCTCAAGAAGCTGAGAGAACACCACCTATACCTGAAGTTGGAGAAGTGCAAGTGCCACACCACCTCCATTCATACATCATCATTACATCATCGACAAACGTGGCATCCAGATGGACCAAAAGACAGTGTAAACCATCCAGAACTGGCCCCAACCAGTTCATAAATATAGTAGGACAAGTTATTTTATGTCTGTTTTGTTAAAATGCCCGTGTTATGCATTTTTGAATATTACCTTTCATGCAGTGTCTAATGTAGCTGTCTGTGAATGTAAACGATCTGCAAAGTTGTGAAGCTGAAAGTGCACAATAAATAAAGTTATTGTCCCTCTCTCTCTCTCTCAAAAAAAAAAAAAACAATCGACTCTGAACAGCCTAAATGATTCGTCAGTAATTACAGTCTCACTTTTGTGATGGCCACACATACCTGGGTAATAATAATAATAATATATAATAATAATAATTTATTGTCATTGTAAGAATACAACGAGATTACATTAGAGCATTCAATTGATTTCATAAAGTGTAAAAGATATAAGAGTTTGCAGACTTTCTCTCAGACCTATTGGTCAACGTCGATAAAGCACTGATTGTTGGAGATTTTAACATTCATGTAGACAATACAAAAGATGCATTAGGGGCTGCGTTTACAGATTTACTAAACTCCTTTGGGGTCAAACAAAACGTCAGTGGACCCACTCACCGTTTTAATCATACACTAGATTTAATTATATCACATGGAATCAATCCAACCGAAATTCTACCGCAAAGTGATGACGTCTCTGATCACTACCTCGTAACCTGCGTACTGCATACTGATGATATTTGTCAAATTGCACCGCGATATCGCCTAGGCAGAACAATTCTCCCGACAACTATAGATAAATTCACAAATAACCTGCCTGATCTATCTCAGCTGCTCATCGTACCTAAACACACACATGATCTCGAGAAAATGACTAGCAGCATGTGCACCATTTTAACTAGTACATTAGATACTGTTGCACCGATGAGATTAAAAAAGGTTAGAGAGAAAAATACTGTACCATTGTACAACAGTACTACTCGCGCTATCAAAAAGGAAACTCGTAATCTAGAACGCAAATGGAGACAAACTCATTTAGAGGTCTTCAGAATCGCATGGAAAGACAGCTCATCCCATTATAGAAAGACTCTAAAAGCAGCCAGGGCCGAGCATCTCCGCAAACTTATAGAAAATAACCAAAACAATCCAAGGTTCTTATTTAGTACAGTAGCTAGATTAACAAATAAACAGACATCACCAGAACAAAACATTTCATTAAAGTTTAATAGTGATGACTTTATGAATTTCTTCACTGAGAAAATCAAAAGCATCAGAAATACAATTGTAAATGTACAACCTTTAACAGAGTTTTATGATTCAGCCTCAATTATCGCCCCTCGAGAACAGTTGCAGTGCTTTACAATAATAGGACAGGAAGAGCTAAATAAACTTATTACTGCGTCTAAACCAACAACATGTTTGTTAGATCCAATACCCACTAAACTACTGAAAGAACTGTTACCTGTAGCAGAAGAGCCTCTTCTCAATATTATCAACTCGTCTTTATCTCTAGGTCACGTCCCACGACTGTTCAAGCTAGCAGTTATTAAGCCTCTCATTAAGGCAAGGCAAGGCAATTTTATTTGTATAGCACATTTCATACACAATGGTAATTCAAAGTGCTTTACATAAAAAAGAATAGTAAAAATAGAATATAAGGAATAGAAATAACAGTAAAAACAGAGAATTTTGCTATCTGGATGGAAGAGCTAGGAAGTCTCAGGGAGTTTGTTGTTGTTGTTGTTGTTGTTGTCGTCCATCAGAGTTGGAACTAAACAGATCCATTCATCAGAGCAGTTCAAATTTCCCCTTTGGAAATTTCCCCCTTTGGAAAGTGTCCTGACTGTAATCCAGAGATATCTTAACCATGCACTACAGCTTAAATTTCCCCATGGTTTGTCAAATTTACCAAATTTTAACCTAATCAATTTCTTCCTAATTCTCCCAGCTCTTTCAACCAGACAGCAATAATGCATTAAAAGTCAGATTAACAAGATGATACATAAAAGATATAAAATACATTAAAAATTAAATAAAAACAGGAAAAGGAATTAAAAGAATAAAAAGATAATACGTATAAAATAAAGTGCAAACAGTTCGGACATAGCACAGTGCTCAATCAGCAAATGCATAGATGAAAAGATGTGTTTTGAGTCTGGATTTGAATGTGGCTACTGTTGGAGCACACCTGATCTCTTCTGGAAGCTGGTTCCAGCTGCGGCTGGCGTAACAGCTAAAAGCAGACTCTCCTTGCTTTGAGTGAACCCTGGGTATTTCTAAATGACTTGATCCTGATGATCTGAGTGATCTGTTAGGTTTATATTCTATGAGCATATCTGCAATGTATTGAGGTCCTAGACCATTGAGTGATTTATAAACAAGTAACAGTACTTTAAAATCAATTCTAAATGCAACTGGAAGCCAGTGCAAGGACCTGAGGACTGGTGTGATGTGTTCATGTTTTCTGGTTCTGCTCAGAATCCTGGGAGCAGCGTTCTGTACGAGCTGCAGCTGTCTTATGGTCTTTTTGGGAAGACCAGTGAGGAGCCCATTACAATAATCCACCCGGCTGGTAATGAAAGCATGAACAAGTTTCTCTAAGTCTTGACTGGAGACAAAGCATCTAATTCTTGCAATATTTTTGAGATGATAATGCGCTGATTTAGTTATTGTCTTTACATGGCTACTGAAACTCAGGTCTGACTCCAAAATCACACCAAGATTCCTGACTTGATTTTTAGTTGTTTGACCCCTAGAGTGAAGGTACATGTTCACTTTGAAAACTTCATCTTTGTTTCCAAACGCAATGACTTCAGTTTTGTCTTTGTTTAACTGAAGGAAGTTTAGACACATCCAATTTTTAATTTCATCAATGCACTGGCACAGGGAGTCAATGGGGCTGTAGTCGTTAGGTGATAGGGCTAGGTAAATCTGGGTGTCATCTGCATAGCTGTGATATGCAATTTGGTTCTTTCTCATTATTTGGCTCAGTGGCAGCATATATAGGTTGAACAGCATATATAGGTTAAGAAACCACAATTAGATCCAAACGTATTAGCAAATTACAGACCCATTTCAAATCTTCCATTTATGTCTAAAATACTATAAAAAGTGGTGTCGGCCCTATTGTGCTCATCCTTGCAAAAAAATGCTATCTATGAAAAATTTCAGTCCGGATTCAGATCTCATCATAGCACAGAAACTGCGCTCGTTAAAATTACAAACGACTTACTTCTAGCTTCTGACCAGGGCTGTGTCTCAATACTTGTGTTACTTGATCTCAGTGCTGCGTTCGACACTATAGATCATAAAATACTCCTAGATCGACTACAAAATTACACTGGTATTCAGGGACAGGCATTACGCTGGTTTAGGTCGTACCTATCAGACAGTCAAAATTTTTGTCTATCTAAACGGGGAAAAATCTAAGATGACGATAGTAAATTATGGAGTGCCACTATCGCTGTTAGGCCCTCTTTCAATCTACATGCTGCCACTCGGCAATATTATAAGAAAACATAGAATTAGTTTCCACTGCTATGCCGATGATACTCGGTTATATATTTCAACACAACCAGATGAAATCTCTAAATTATCCAATCTTAAAGAGTGCATTAAAGAAGTAAAACATTGGATGAATAGTAATTTTCTTCTATTAAATTCAGATAAGACTAAAGTATTACTTATTGGGCCAAAAACCTGTACACAGAATCTCTCAGACTACAATCTGCATTTAGAAGGATGTACTGTTACTCCATCCTCTACAGTAAAAGACCTGGGTGTTATACTCGATTGCAACCTGTCTTTTGAAAATCATATTTCATATGTTACAAAAACAGCCTTTTTCCACCTTAGAAACATTGCTAAGCTACGTAATATGCTATCAGTTTCTGATGCAGAAAAGTTAGTTCATGCATTCATGACGTCTCGACTAGATTAATGTAATGCATTACTAGCTGGTTGTCCTGCTTCCTCAAATAATCTACAATTAGTACAAAATGCAGCTGCTAGAGTTCTTACCAGGTTAAGAAAATATGATCATATAACACTATTTTTATCATCTCTACACTGGTTACCCATTAAGTTCCGTATCGATTATAAAGTATTGCTAATGACCTATAAGTCTCTAAATGGTTTAGCTCCTGTGTACTTCACCGATCTTCTATCGCCCTACAATCCTTCACGCTCCTTAAGATCACAAAACTCTGGACTTCTGGTTGTATCTAGGATATCTAAGTCCACTGAAGGAGGGAGAGCGTTTTCACATTTGGCTCCTAAACTCTGGAATAGCCTTCCTGATAATGTTCGGGGCTCAGACTCGCTCACCCAGTTTAAATCTAGATTAAAGACGCATCTCTTTAACCAAGCGTTCACATAATGCATTTCATGTCAGATCAATTGCACATATCTTTGCTTAATGTTATGAACAGCAGCTACGCTAATTATTCTCTATTTGCTTTTCTGTTTTACCTCGGGACACCCGTCCCGAGCTGACTAGAGAGGACATCAGCTTCAGTTTGGATCCAGCCTCTTAAGAAGACCTCTAGTCCTTGAGTCTAGTCCTCAAGGTTATGATTATCGACACAATCCTCGTCAGAAAGACAAAAGGGGAGGTGTTGCTGTAATTTATAGTAATATTTACAGTATCAGCCAGAAGTCTTTCAAATATAACTCCTTTGAAGTGATGGTGCTTTACGTAACATTATGTAAGTTGACATTTGTGCTAGCTACTGTATACAGGCCACCAAGACACCATACAGACTTTATCAAAGAATTCGCCGATTTTCTATCAGAATTAGTCCTTGTTGTTGGTTATTTTAATATCCATCTAGCTAATAAAAAAAGACTCATTGGGATTGGAATTTACAGATTACTCTAAACCAGGGGTCTCAAACTCAAATTGGCGGGGGGCCGTTTCTGTGATTGACACCTCATAGGAGGGCCATATTAACATTCAAGCGCAAGAAAGCGCAACATTTCAGAAAATTTACTTTCCTTTGCATTATTTCTCATTTACATCAATTTTGCCTACTAAAATATCTTTATACCTATACTATAAATATTTTATTTACCATACATGTAAACAGCAGTGTCTCTCTCATTGTTACACAGTTTAATATAATTATATAATACTATTACTAATATAATACTACTAATATACTATTAATTGCAATAGTCTGGTCTGGTCTGCAATAGTCTGCAACTTCTCACATCCAACAAGGTGCATGGAATAAAAAAAAAAAAAAAAAAAAAAGTAATTTAGGAACAAAACCATCAACACTTGTGGTGTGGAGGGGTCAGAAATAAACAAAAAACTGGAGCTATATATATATATATATATATATATATATATATATATATATATATATATATATCAACTTTATTTTGCCAAAAAATAAAAATCTCTCATTGTTACATACATTATTAGTTTTTAATATTTAGTGGAAGTATTTTCCCTTACTTTATTGTTAGCTTAAATAACATTAAAATTTTGCACTGACCAACAATGTAGGCTACTGAACAAATACAATCCCTGAATACATTTGTACACTCTTCTGTTTCTTGACAGAAGAGGCAGCGCATTTGTCCAAGATGCCGTTTGAGCATTGGTAACGTTTAATGGTTGCATCAGACGCGTTTCGGTGGTTTAAATCGACACTCGTGACTTAAAGTCGAGTGTAATTTAGGCAAGCGCGCTCATAATAGAAGCAACGCGGTTGAGAGCGCGGCTCATGGTTGCATAGCAACGACAGACGCCACCGGAGCGAAAGCGCATTGGAAAGGAGAATGTGATCACATCTTATGTGACGCGATAAGTGAATGCGACTTTCTAGAACGGCGACTTTGCATATCAGACAGGTAGCAACTCGAGAATAATAATAATTTAGCGGGCCGGATTATGTTTTATTTTTGAGATCAGTTGCGGGCCGGGTAGAGGGGGAGGGCGGGCCGTAAATGGCCCGCGGGCCGGCAGTTTGAGACCACTGTTCTAAACTCTATTGGTGTTAGACAACACGTGTCAGGACCCACTCATTGTCTTAATCATACTTTAAATTTAATATTGTCACATGGAAACGATATTGATGCCGTTGAAATTCTGCAGCAGAGTGACGACATCTCAGATCATTATCTAGTGTCATGTATACTACATTTAGTCAAAGAGGCTAAACTGCCTCCCTGCCATAAATATGGTAGAACCATCACTTCTACCACTAAAGATCGCTTTATAAATAATCTTCCTAATCAGTTTCATCGCCTTAGCATACCAGACAGCTTAGAAGACCTTGATGTTGCAACAGAAACTATTGCTTCTGTCTTTTCCAGCACATTAGACTCAGTTGCTCCTTTGCGTTTAAAAAAGATTAAGGAAATTAATCCAACGCCATGATACAATGAGCAGACTCGGGCCCTAAAAACTGCAGCCAGAAAAATGGAGCGCAGCTGGAAGAAAACAAAACTAGAAGTATTTCGCATTTCGTGGAGAGAGAGAATGATTGAGTACAGAAAGACCTTAAAAACTGCTAGATCTGCCTATTTTTCAAAACTCTTAGAAGAAAATAAACACAACCCTAGGAATTTATTTGATACAGTGGCTAAATTAACAAGAAATAAAGCTTCAACTTCTGATGTTTCCAAAGAGCATAGCAGTAATGACTTTATGAACTTCTTTACTTGCAAGATTGATAATATTAGAGAGAAAATTATAACCATGCAACCGTCTACTACAGTACCGTGTCAGACATTGCATAGTGTCCCTGAAGAAAAATTCAATTCATTTTCTGCTTTAGGAGAGGAAGAATTGTCTAAACTTGTTAAATCATCAAAATCATCCACATGTATGTTAGACCCTATACCGACTAAGCTATTGAAAGAGATGCTTCCAGAGGTCATAGATCCTCTTCTTAATATTGTTAATTCATCTTTATCACTAGGATACGTACCAAAAACTTTTAAGCTGGCTGTGTCACGATCATCGTCTGCTCCTGTCACTTCCCGGACTACATTCCCCATAATCCTCTCTGCCAACCACCTGCACTCACTCCACCAATCACTACACTAATCACCACATCCAGCTGCAACTCATTACCAGGACTATAAAGGACTGTCACACACACCACTTCACCGCAAAGTCTTGTTAACTATTGTTGCAATTCCAAGCGTTACCCTGTGTTTATCCTGTCTGTTCCTGTTCCTGCTTTTGACCCTCGCTTTGTTATCCTGTTCCCTGATTGATATCTGCCTGCCTCTGACCATTGCCTGAATTCTGACCATGATTCTGCCTGTTCCTTGTGATTCCTGTTTGCTCCTGTCTGACCCTGCCTGTACGACCACTCTAACTTCAATAAAGCTGCATACGGATCTTACCATGAGTCCAGAATCGTTACAGGCTGTTATTAAACCTCTTATTAAAAAAACACAACTTGATCCTAGAGAATTAGTCAATTACAGGCCAATTTCAAATCTCACTTTTCTATCAAAAATACTAGAAAAGGCAGTTTCATCACAACTATGTTCCTTTTTAAAAGAAATAGTATCTGTGAGGATTTCCAGTCAGGATTTAGATCGTACCATAATACTGAGACTGCTCTCATTAGAGTTACTAATGATTTACTCTTATCATCAGATTGTGGTTGTATCTCTCTATTAGTGTCACTGGATCTTAGTGCTGCATTTGACACTATTGATCACAATATTCTTCTAAATAGGCTCGAAAACTATGTTGGCATTAGTGGAATTGCATTGTCATGGTTCAAATCTTACTTATCTGACCGTTATCAGTTTGTAGTAGTAAACGATGAGATGTAATATCGATCACAAGTTAAATATGGAGTACCGCAAGGCGCAGTACTAGGACTGTTGCTTTTCACTCTGTACATGCTACCATTGGGAGATATCATTAGGAAGCATGGCGTTAGTTTTCACTGTTACGCTGATGATACTCAGCTCTATATTTCTTCACGCCCTGACGAAACTTACCAATTCGCTGAATTAACAGAATGTATAGCTGATATAAAAGACTGGATGACCAGTAATTTCCTACTACTAAATTCAGGAAAAACAGAGATTCTAATTTTTGGACCGAAAACTTCTTCATGTAATAACCTAGAATACTGTCTGAGACTTGATGGCTGCTCTGTTGAGTCTTCGTTGTCAGCTAGGAACCTGGGTGTGCTCTTTGATACCAATCTTTCATTTGAAGGCCATGTTACTAGCATCTGCAAAACACATTCTTCCATCTTAAAAATATATCTAAACTACGACATATGCTCTCAATGAAGAATGCAGAACAGTTAGTTCATGCGTTCATGACCTCAAGGCTAGATTACTGTAACGCTCTACTGGGTGGTTGTTCCTCCCGCTTGATAAATAAACTACAGCTCGTACAAAATGAAGCAGCTAGAGTTCTTACCAGAACAAGGAGTATGACCATATTAGCCCAGTTCTGTCATCACTGCATTGGCTTCCTGTTAAACATCGTATAGATTTTAAAATCTTGTTAATTACTTACAAAGCACTAAATGGTTTAGCTCCCCAGTACCTGTGTGAGCTCTTAATGCATTATAGTCCTTCACGTTTAGTCCGATCTCAGAATTCAGGCCAGCTGATAATAAATAGAATATCAAAATCAACTGCAGGCGGTAGATCCTTCTCCTATTTGGCACACAAACTCTGGAACAATCTTCCTAGCATTGTTCAGGATGCAGACACAGTCTGTCAGTTTAAATCTAGACTAAAAACGCATCTCTTTAACCTGGCATACACATAACACATTATATATTTATATTTTCAAATCCATTAAAGTATTATTAGGCTGCATAAATTAGGTCAGCCGGAACCGGGAACACTTCCTATAACACCAGATGTACTCGTTACATCAGAAAAAGAATGGCATCTAAGCTAATATTAGTCTTTCTGTTTATCCCGAGGTTTACCGTAGTCAACCGGATCCGGGCCTGAGACCTGAGACCGGACCTGCAGCTGAGGTGATGTTACTGCCCCAGGACAGATCCTCCGACAGAGTGAGACCCAGGAATTTAAAACTATGCACCCTCTCCACTACCTCTCCATTAATGTAGAGTGCCGCTGCCATTGTGGCCATGAATCTATAAGCATAATGCCTGCCTATGTTCTACGTTGTCCGCCGACGAACAACTTGACCCGTCCACAAACACTATAGCATTTCCGTGTGGTTAACATCATGTCAAGAAGACGCTGTGTCCTATTCTGTGAAAGTAAATGTATTTTATTTTCATTTCCGAGTAACAAGGCTGCAAAGAATCATAGAGAAACATCCTACTCTCCAGTCATAACTGCGAATCAGTTTCTGGTTGATCGACTACTTCAGACGTTGCAAAAGAGGACCTGGGTTTGAATTGATACAGTAAAATCGATGCCATCTTTTCTGTCCATACATTTCATACAATGTTTTGCGAATTGATAGCTGTTATTCAGTTTGGCAATGGGCGTCCGTGACTGTGATTATATATAGGCCTGAACTCATGCCGATTGGGTAGATGTTGATTACAGATTGTTGACAGCTGGTTGAGATGACGTAATGATTGTGTAGCTTATTTGACTTGTTCCTCCCGAACTACGTTAATAAAACATAATTATGAGAAAACTAAAGTGTTTTTTGACCTTGCATGCATGTAAACCTGTTGTAGGAGACTCAAACCATTGAGACAGAAACAATGGTTTGATATTTTTGAATTTATCATTTACAGTATAAAGCTAACAGAAAAATATAATTCTCTATGCTCTCTATTGGCAGATTCCCACAGTTATCAACAACAAAAGAACGTTCAATATCGGTTATTTTCTATACAGAAGTTGAAAGTGGACAAAAAGATCCACAGTCTCTCCTATATTTATGATCAGATTAAAAAGTAGCAGAATTTAGTATTGCATTCAAATTTTGTACAGTATATTGTGTATCTTTACAAATTAATGTTTTCTGTCATTGTATGGAGCTGCACTCACCATTGTTAGATGAATTGCAGATGAAAGTGAAGCTGATGCTACATGGAAAATCATGCCATTGTCCATCTTCCAGTAAAGCACACCTCTCATCTCCATTATCAGGTTGTCCAGTAGCCCAGTTCAGATAGAGCACAGGATCACCTGAAGACCACTGCCATTTATCAACACTCGTCTTCTCCAGCCCAATCCAGACACGTCCATTATTTACACTCTTGTTCAGCTTGTTCATGTCGTTCATGTTGTCAACGGTGGCCAGATCTGTGTAATTCTCTCTGCAGTATCTCTGAGCTTCAGTCCAGCTCTTCCTCACGTTTATAAAGTAATACTGACGCTGAACACATTCAGATACGGAGCAGAGAGCTGTGAAAGAGAGGGTTTGATTTAATGCTTTTCATAACAGAGTCAAACCTGATGAAACTATAAACCATCAATAAAACAACAAACACACTCACCAATGAGAAGAAGAATGAAATATAGAGTTTGCTCCATTTCTGAGGAAGAAACACATTGAAAAACTCAGATAATCCCATATTCATCTTGGAGTAAAACATGATCAGGTCATTTAAAAAAAACAGTAAATTCACAATCATTCAGACAATATTAACATCTCAAAGTCTAGTTGTGTTTGAAGAATGAACATGTGAGTTGTTCTTACTTTAGAGGTCGTGTGTTTCTGTCCTGAGTCTGATGTTTCTGTCTGCAGCTTCAAACAATGTGATCATTATATCTGCTCTTATCCCTCTTTCATCACATCATTTGTTTATTACTCAGAAAACCCCTATATCATATTCACTTCCTCTATATTTATTTATTTCTCCTAATTTGCAACTTTTTTGTTCTTATATTTCTTCTTTTTCCTCATTCATCATCACTCATTTTTTATGTCCACACCACATTTAAACATTCAGGATGGACAATATTTACATCTCTGACATGAAACAGAAGAATAATACAATGAGTGTTATTGTTCTAGTCATATTTCATATTTCATCCATTCTTATTCATTTATTAGTTTTATTTCAACAACAGGAAAGTTACACTATAACTGTCTCAATTTAGAAGTTGCATCCTCAATGTCCACAAAGGTCAAAGTGAGCGTTGTTACACGCTATAGATTACAGAGGATTTCCTGTTTGTGTCATCAGCTGTTCACGCCCACCAGTGTTGTCACCTAGCAACTGTGACAGCTGCCATCAGGAAACAGCACAGACATTTCTGACAGACTTTGAAATGCAAAGATGGTGCCTGAAAAAAACAAACAAAAAAAATGTCTCATCCATGAAGACAAACCACAATTGCAGCAGTGAGTTCCCATTAATTTGCATAACTTGTATTAATTTGTGTATTAGGGAGTTTTTTCCCTTATAACAGCAGATGCATTTACATTTACATTTAGTCAATTAGCAGACGCTTTTTTCCAAAGTGACTTACAAATGAGAATAGTAGAAGCAACATGCGTACAACAGTATACAAATATACAAATAGATGGAAAAAGAATAGAAATCAAAAAAGTAAGATAAGTGTTGACTAAAAAGACATGTATGTAGCAGTTTTTTGAAAATGGCTAAAGATTCAGCTGCTCGGATAGAGCGTGGCAGTTCATTCCACCAGCCAGGAACAGACCCGGAGAAGGTTCGTGAGAGTGATTTTGTGCCCCTTTGGGATGGTACCACAAGGCGCTGTTCACTTGCAGAATTCAAGCTTCTGGAGGGCGCATAAGTCTGAAGTAGTGAGTTAAGGTATAGCAGACGTACAGAGGTCGTTCTGTAGGCAAACATCAGAGCCTTTAATTGGATGCGAGCAGCTACTGGCAGCCAATGCAAACTGATGAAGAGAGGTGTAACATGCGCTCTCTTCGATTCGTTGAAGACCAGTCATGCTGCAGCATTCTGGATCAGTTGTAGACAGTGCTTGACAGTGCGTGCTGGAAGGCCTTCCAAAAGAGAGCATTACAGTAGTCCAGTCTGGATAGAACAAGAGCTTGGACAAGAATTTGTGTGGAATGCTCCGATAAGAAGGGTCTAATCTTCCTGATGTTGTACAAGGCAAATCTGCAGGACCGGGCTGTTGTCACAACATGATCTGTGAAGCTTAAACAATCATCCATCACCACTCCAAGGTTCCTGGCTGTCCTGGAAGGAATTATGATTGACGAACCAAGTTGAATTGAAAGGTTATGATGAAGTGTTGGGTTGGCACCGACCACCAGCAGTTCCATTTTTGTAAGGTTGAGTTGAAGGTCCTTCATCCAGGCAGAAATGGCTGTCAGGCAGGCTGTGATATGAGCAACAACCGTCGGATCATCTGGTTGGAATGAGAGGTAGAGTTGTGTATCATCAGCGTAACAGTGATAGGAGACACCATGTTCCTGAATGACAGATCCTAGTGATGACATGTAGATGGAGAAGAGAAGTGGTCCAAGCACAGAGCCCTGAGGTACCCCAGTAGCAAGATGATGTGACTTCTCTCCAAGATATCCTGAAGGACCTACCTGAGAGGTAAGAATTGAACCACTGGAGTGCGGTTCCTGAGATGCCCTTCGACATGAGTGTTAACAGGAGGATCACGTGGTTAACTCGTGCCAGTCTCAGGGCTTCAGTGACTGAGAGCAGGGCAGTCTCAGTTGAGTGGCCACTCTTGAAACCAGACTGGTGGTTGTCAAGAAGGTTGTTCTGTGTGAGATAAGTAGACAGTTGATTGAATACAACTCTCTCCAGTGTCTTAGCAATGAAAGGGAGAAGGGATACTGGTCTGTAGTTTTCCAAAAGTGCTGGATTCAGAGTGGGTTTCTTAAGCAGTGGGGTAATCCTAGCCTGCTTAAAAGCTGTGGGAAATGTTCCAGTGTGAAGGGAAGAATTGATCATGTGAGTGATTGCAGGTAGAATTGAGGAGGAGATGGCCTGAAGAAGATGAGTGGGGATAGGGTCTAGCGGACAGGTAGTAGGGTGATTGGAGAGAATGAGTTTTGAAACATCTGCCTCAGAGAGCATGAAGAAGGAGGAGAGAATTTGTGTGTTTTCTGTTAAGATGTTATTGTCAGTGTGTGGTGTGGAGAATTGGCCGCTGATGGTTGTTATTTTATGTGTGAAGAATGTGGCAAAGTCATCAGCTGTAAGAACTGATGTGGGAGGGAGGGGAGGAGGGCAAAGAAGAGAAGAGAAGGTTTCGAAAAGTGTGCGGGAATCAGTCGAATTGTTAATTTTATTTTAATAGTATGTGGTTTTAGCATTGTAGAGAGAGAAGGAAGGAGTGACTGATATAAGCTAAGGTCAGTAGGATCTTTAGATTTGCGCCACTTCCTCTCTGCATCCCTGAGTCCAGACCGATGCTCACGGAGAACATCAGAGAGCCAGGGGGCAGAGGGGGTGGCGCGGGCTGGTCTGGATGAAAGGGGGCAGAAGTCATCTAAGCAAGAAGTTAGAATGGGGCAAAGAGTGTCAGTAGCATTGTTAGTGTCCATTGATGAGAACTGGTTAGCGGGAGGAAGTGTGGATGAGACCGAAGAGGATAGATGAGATGGTGAGAGGGAGCGTAGGTTTCGCCGAAAAGTAACATGAGGTGGAGTGTGTGTTGAGTTAGGGGTCAGGTTGAGATTAAAAGTAATGAGAAAGTGGTCTGAGGTGTGTAGTGGAGTAACCAGTGTATTGTCGGTGGAGCCACAGCGTGTGTAGATGAGGTCCAGTTAGTTACTTGTTTTGTGGGTAGCTGAAGTAGACACTCGCTTGAGATCAAATGAGGCAAGCAGAGTTTGGAACTCAGCAGCCTGAGGTTTGTCTAGATGGATGTTGAAATCTCCAAGTACTAGCAGAGGAGTACCATCCTCAGGGAAGGATGAGAGGAACACATCTAACTCTTCTAAGAAGTTACCTAGCTGACCTGAGGGACGATAAACAACTACAACATGGATTTTAGCAGGGTAGGTGATGGTAATTGCATTCAAATTAGCTATTGTCACAGAGAAATGGTAAAGGATTTAACTTCCATTCACTGGACATAAGCAGACCAGTACCACCACCCCTCCCAATCTGGCATGAGAGAAAGTGAAATTAGAGGAGAGGGCTGCTGGTGTGGCAGTGTGGTTTGATCCATGTCTCACTCTGGTTTGATCCATGTCTCAGTCAGAGCCATGAGATGGAGATCTGAATGAGCAGCAATAGATGTAATGAAGTCTGATTTGTTTACAACAGATTTTGTTGTTGTTGTGACTTGTTTTAGGATGATTCTGTAAACAAGTACCTTCTGGGTGTGGACACTCCATTGCAGGCCAAAAACAAATAAATACAAGTGATGAATATTAATAGGAACACACTGCTGCAACTGTGGTTTGTCTTCATGGATGAGATGTTGGAAGAGAGACAATCCACCACTGCTTATTATAAATATTATGATATTGTCACGGTTAAATAACGTGAGAAATAAACTAGGTTAACTAATTGTAGCTAACTAGATAAAATAAACATTGCACAGTTTAACCAGACATATTTTTACTTGGTTATGGTCTTGTCTCAGCTTGAGATACATCACCTGCCCTTTTCAAACAAACAAACAAACAAACAAACAAATTATTAAATTAATAAATTTCTGGCACCACCTTTGTATCAAGTCTGTCAGAAATATCTCTGTTATTTCCTGATGGCAGCTTTCACAGTTGCTAGGCGACAGCAGCAGTGGGCGTGAACAGCTGGTGATGCAAACAGGAAATCATCCATAGGCTATAACATTTAATTTAACAACGCTCGTTTCGACCTTCATGGACTTTCAGGACGCAGCCTCTGAATTGAGACACAGTTATAATGTAACTTTCCTATTGTTGAAATAAAACTAATAGATGAATAAAACTGGATGAAATAGGAAATATAACTAGAACAATAACACTCACTGTTTATTCTTCTGTTTCATGTCAGAGTTGTAAATATCCTCCAGACTGAATGTCTGAATGTGGACATAAGCAAATGAGTGATGAGGATGTGTTTACATGGAAATGTTCATATTACATAAACAAAGAAACAGTAAACAACATGATTCAGCTCTAGTGAAAAATAAATATACTTAATGATGGATGAAAATGAAATATATAGAATATAGGATTAAATATATATTCATCTTTAAGAGAGTACACTGGCTAGGTTCTTAATTCCATCTACAACATGTTTAAAACTTGTTTAAAGTGATTATCATAATGATGTGAAATTAGGTCAGCAGAAACCGGGAACACTTCCCGTAACACCTGATGTACTCACTACATCATAAGAAGAATGGCGTCTACGCTAATAATAGTATCTCTCTGTTTATCCAGAGGTTTGCCGTAGTCTGCCAGATCCAGGCCATATCCAGATGAGATGAAGGACCTGCGCCTAGACACGACGACAACGCAGCCCTGAAGTGTCAACTAAACTATCCCCTGCGAAGGCCTCCTTCTCTTTCCTTTCCCTATTTATAGATAAAACATTATCAAAATGATTCCAATTTGCATAGATCTTTCTCTCATGGGAGCCTCTGTGACTTTCGTGAAGACACCCGGTAACAGGTATGTTAAGTTTCGTCTGATGGCGTCTGAGGCTAATATGCGCTATTTACAGTTTAAATTAGAGTGGGGCTGGTGGCGTTGTGGCAAGTCGTGGTGGAGTTTGCTTACAGGTATGTTTATTGTAAAAGTGTGTCCTTTTTGTTATTTATTGACGTGTTGTTCTAGTGCCACTCAGGCTCTGGTTATCTGTCTGTTTTGTTGTGGTGTCATCTGGAGGCCTGAGTGCCAAAGCTGACACAACACAGTTGTCTGTATATTCTTTATTTTGGTGGCTTGCTTCATTAATAATCAGTGTAATCTCCTTTTGAATTCCTTTATAAGTGTTTCTTTTCTCTTTCTCTCTCTCCAGGAGCCAGTGAGGACTCATGTGGAACAGGGGAGGCTAGCTACTTTCATTCGGTGGTGTGTTTCACGGTGTGCTGATACAACTTCCCTGGGTGTGTGCGTGGTGTTTGATTTGGTGTGAATTGAGGTGGGTTTGGATGACCTTCTGAGTTGCAGCTGGCCTGCCTTGTTCCCACTAATCCTGGCCCTAGAGAATTATTTCATTTCATTAATCATTTTCGGTGTGTTTTGTGAGAGAAAGAATTTTATTGATGATGGTGATTGTATAATAAAGTATATTTTGGTTTTGATACGTCTCCATTTTTTCTTTGACTTCAATTGGTAAAACTTACCTGTGTGTCTTTATTGGGAGTTATTACCCTTGCATCCCATCAGGGTGGAGTAGTAGGACAAATTTAAATTGTGATTCATATTTTCCTTCATTTGGTAATACCACACCTTGGCGTAGTCGGCAGGGTTTACCTAAGTGAGACGTGGGTGAAATTCTGTGTTTTGATATTGGTTGTGATTTTGTTTTTCTTTCTTCTCGGAACAAAACAGCAGCATGCGTTTGGACCTCTTGGACAAGTTGTATTCCTTCATCAGTGGCCTGTTTCTATTTCTGGGGTGAGTGTAGTTATGACAAGTATGGAGGAAGAGATGCAGGAGTTGCGAGAATTAGTGGCATAATGACCGGTTGCGTCATGAGCAGGTTTCAGGTGAGTTACCTGGTCCTATACTGCTCCTGTTGTTGCCTCTGCAGCAATGCCTGACCCTCCTCAGCCAGCCGAGACTGACACTGTTGTGCCGGACTGGTTTGTTTTTGTGTCCAGGGACAGACGGTGTCTAAAATTTGTATTTTCTAGCCAGGATGTTAAAGAGGGTCATGTGCTATGCTTGCATGCATCATGTAAGTCTTTTAATGTGTTCTTTTTTAATATAATTTTAGTTTATTATAAAAACCCTACTTAAAGGGGACCTATTATGTCCCTTTCTGAAACTTTGAAGTTTCAGCTCAAAATACCCGACAGATCATTTATCATAGCTTGTCAAATCTGCCCTATTTGGGTGTGAGCAAAAACACGCCATTTTTGTGTGTGTCCCTTTAAATGCAAATGAGCTGCTGCTCCCGCCCCCTTTCCAGAAGAGGGCGGAGCTTTAACAGCTCAACAACAACAAAGCTGGAGAATCTCACGCAGACAAAATGAGGAAAGTCTTCAGCCTTACATTGTTCAAGCCGGAGTCGACACTGATGGAGAGACTCAGGAAGAAGTTACAACTTTTAGACGTTTCTGAATGGTTAGTGGATAAATTGATGTAGTTGCTGTGGAGTTGATTCAACTCATCCACTAGCATGTGCCGTCATGTTCATCTTTTGTGTTGAATTGACCCTCGTTTGTGAAGCAGTCCAGCGTAAAATGACGGCATTTACAAAAACAACTCTTCCTCTTCTCTAAAGCAGCCCAACATGGCCCCGCCCCCTTTGTTGTGTGTTCTCGGGGGCGGGGTTTATGTACATTTTTGGGGTTAGTGATGTCACCATCCCAGGAAAAAGCTTGTTGTAGTCCCTACCAGCTGTTTGTTGTAGTCCTTAAACAGTGATTTCTGTAAAAGAAAATATCTCTTTGCATTGAACTTTGAGCGTCGTAACTTTGCAGATGTTGTTTATGATCAAACAGCAACATTACACACTAAGACCCATGTTGAAATCCCTACCGTCCATCTTGAAATGAAATGAAAGCAAGCTGAAGATTGGTATGCAAACGGTAGCTCATATATAGTTCCAAAAACACACAAGAAGCGTCAGGATAATAAAACATCAGCAATCACAGACATTCACATTCATATATATATATATATATATATATATATAGAACAATGTTGATTTTCTCAGATTGTTTTCAAATGACTGATAGTGCCCTCTACCTAGTGTATATGGCATGTCCATGAATATATTTACTGTTTTTAAATTACATTTATTATAATTTGTTGTGTTTGTTTGTATTGTTTTATTGTAATGTCTGAATAAATTTTAAAAAAAACTTCTAATGACATTCTTGTAAACCGTAAAAAAAAGAAAGAAAAGAGAGACATTGAATGCAAGTGTAGTTAATAATTGTTCTCAGAAAATATTACTTTACTTGCTCAAATTTAATTAACTATTTCAATAAATAAAAAATATCTCAAGACAGGTTCTTGTCAATGCAACTGTAAATTTTACTTATGTATTTCAATGCAACCTGTTCTATTTATTTATTCATTTATTTTAATTGAATTTAATAGGGACATTGCATGTTAATGAACATCAGTATAAAAATACAAAATGTAAACATGCCAAATTACAGCAACATTGCTCATTTACATCTGTAGTCCCTGAAAGAAACTGAAAAAAAAAAAAAAATTATTTTGGTCCTTTAAGAAAATAGCGTGTGGAAATAAATAATCATCAACAACATTTCAAATACTGGCAACACTTTATAATAAGGTCTTATTTGTTAACGTTAATTAACGTTAGTAAAAATATAATTGTTTGTTCAGTGCATCAACTAATGTTAACAAATTCAAATTTTAATTTTAATAATGTTGAAATTAAAATGAAATAAATGCTTTAAATAAATATTTCCCATTGTTAGTTCATGTCAACTAATGTAGTTAACAAATCTTAACTAATGGATCATTATTGTAAAGTGTTACCCAAATTATAAATTATAATTTTATTCTCCTAAAAATACATTCAAAGCACAAGTGTAGTTTGAAAACATTTTTAAAAATGTATCCCCAGTACAAACACATTAGAAACACTTAATGAATATATAAATTAAGTTCAAAATTTAAAATGCATTATAAGATAGATGGGAGTCAAACAGTTTTAGAAAGGGAGAAAAAACTAGTTTTTCAATACGTCTGATGTCAAAATCAGTTGCGTGTTCATTCCTGCTGTTCCAGTATGAGTTCTGTGAGTCGGTCGATGTCTCTGATCGCCGGGTGACACTGAAGGATCATGATAATGACGCTTTCCTGGTCTGGGAAGATGGGCGCTAAACTCTGCTGCAGCTTCAGCGTCTCCTCCGCCGTCCTCTCCCTGACCTCCTGACCGCTGCCCGACCCCTGACCTCTGCCCCCCGGTGTCCAGTCTCGGTACTGCAGCACTTCAGTGTGAGCGCGCGGCACGGGAGATGGCGAGGAAAAGGACGCGGACGCTCCTGCAAATGTGTGACTTCCTGGAACAGGTGAGCTGCTGGGAAAATATTAACAAGAGTCTTTGGTTTGTTTTCCTAGAAGAGAAACACTGCGATGTTTAAATATGAATATGTGCTAAAAGTGATTATTTTGGTCACATTTTAGAGAACAATAGCATTGGCTCTAAACCACAGACATGAAAATTAATCATTGATTTAATATTTACAAATGTGGTTTACAGATAAATGGCCTCATTTGGTGGATCTCCAAATAAACAAACCCAGATAATCGCCTTACAGTGCTGATCACTAAATGCAAACTTTTCCTAAATATAATGGCATAAATATATTATTATTAAATTATAATCATTTGAGTATGTGTATAACAACAATGCACTATGAATATTTAGCTAGTTTCAAAAACGAATTATGTACACTACCATTCGAGGGTTTGCGTTCAGTTAGATTTTTAAAAGAAATTAATACTTTTATTCAGCAAAGACACACTAAAAGTGACAGTAAAAATATGTATAATGTTATGAAAGATTCTGTTCTTTTGAACTTTCTATTCATCAAAGAATCCTGAAAAATGAAATGTATGACGATTTCCACAGAAATATGAAACTGTTTTCAACATTGATAATAATCATAAATGTTTCTTAATCATCATATTACTGGAGTAATGATGAGCTTTGATCACAGGAATAAATTACACTTTACTATTTATTCACATAGAAAACAGCTGAATCACATTTTAATAATATTTCACTATTTTTACTGTATTTTGATCTAATAAACGCATCCTTGATGAGCAGAAGAGACTCTTTATAAAAGCGTTTAATACTCTCTCAGATCCACTTGAGCAAAAAATAACTGTCGTCGTGAAAGAACAAAACAACAAAATGATTTATCAGCAGAAGTGATGATGTGGTGCGAGTGATGCATTACCGGTTGTGTTTATGTAGGAAGTCTCTGAGATGCGGCCCGCCGCGGCCCAAAGGATCGTCCGGTAACATGAAGAGATCTCCAGCAAACACGTACTGCAGCAAACTGAAACAAGCATGTTCATCATCACTAAATGACACATATAAAGGCCTTTCACGCATACGAAACCTTCATAGGGATTATCTTAAAGTGCCCCAATTGTGCTTTTCTGGATATTCCCTTTTCTGTAGTGTGTAATAAACCTGTTTGTGAATGTAAAAGATCAAAGTTTCAAAGATAAATGGAATTTTTGTCTTCTAAAAGAAAGAAGTGATTCTGAACTGAAACGAGTCGTCAGTAATTCAGTCTCACTTCCTGCTGAACCTATGTAGGTTTGTCACTCATTTGCATAATGGTCTTCATTGGCTGATCAGCGTCTCTTTGCCCCGCCCTCAATCACTGTAGTTGTATCTGAGGCTGGAAGAGTTTGGTTCATATCGAGAAGATGCTGTTTTCTGCTGCCAAAGCAAATCCACTTTGATGAGATTGATACGGTAAAACCGACGCCATCGTTACTGTTTGAATCACAAGAGCTGAGATTCAGATATGATAATGAGCGTTTGGTTTCTGACCAATCACAACAGACTGGTAAAGTGTTGTTTGACTTTGAATGCATGTGAATCTGTTGTAGGAGACTCTGAAACCAAACTAGGAACATTTAAAATAGCCTAATAGGGGGACTTGATAATTCAGTATAATTCTTTAAATGTGAAGAGCAGCAGAAATATCGCTTTACACATAAAACAATCAAATCATATATTATGCCAGGAAAAACTAAAGATGTGAATGACTGTAAATATACTGATCTGATATTACACAGACGCCCACCTTTTCTTAATGATGTCTCTCCACGCGGGCGATTCGTCCACCAGATCTCTCAGGTTGTCGTTTGTCACAATCACTCCATTCGTTTTCTGCGCCAGCGCCAGCATGAACCTGAAGAACAATCGCTCATTATCTAAAGAAACAAGCGCAGGTTTCTTTCCCACATGTTTCCTGTTTTAGTTTTTATCACGGCTGTTGATGATCTGCTACTCGCTATAAATATTCAGGCCTAAAGTTTTTAAGTTGCATATAAACTTCCATCTGTTTGGATTACAACCGTTTTAACATAAACTAAATGTGATGCATATTCGTCAGTGAAACTAATGAAACTGGTTTCATGGCATAGTTTTTGCTTTGATTTTATTTAAATAATTTTCAAAATGCATTTATTCAAATGGCTTAGAATCAGTATAAATTATTGCGAAAACAATTAAAATCAGTTGAAAAGTATGAACATGGTATAACAAATTAATATAATATAATATAATATAGTCAGTCATACATAAATGACACTGGTAAGAACAAGGTAACATTTATTTACATGAATGCACAGGTCAGATTTCCGTATAAACTGAACATTTTAAATATACAATAAGCAGGTTTATACATTTATCATCAATAAATACAATTTGTTTCAATCTCATACATTTTAACTGAATATTGCTTGTTCCACAGCTAGCCATATTTAACCATGATCATAAAAATCTAATTATCACAATGAACATATTTATGCTGATTCTCAGCAATTTGAATAAATGCATTTCGATTATTGAAATAAAATCAAATAAATGCAGATAATTAATAAAAAAACTATGCCATGATTTTTGACTGACAAATATGCATTACTTTATTAGTTAAAACTGTGAAATCCAAATGAATGGATATTTTATATGAAATTTGCATACATTTTAAATTTAGGTATAAATATATTTACATACTCGCTTTCAAGTCTTCACACAAATGATGATTTAAAAACACAAAAACTTAAATTCTGATGATAAAACTGATTGTTGTTTGAAGCTTTCAACTCGACTGTCAGATATCACAGATGATCTTTGAACAAATAGTTTAATTTCTTTCTGTCATCATTTACTCTTATCTTTCAAACCTGTATAACTAACTTCTGCAGAACACGAAAGAAATTAAAGCTGCAAGCAGCGATGAAAGGGCCTTCACACCCGCGCTCACCGCCACCCGTTGGCCTCAGTGAATACAAGGGAAATATGTCAAAGTCATTTCAAAGTGCCACACTTCCTGCTGCCAAAAGGTGGCACTTTGACCATAACTGAATATTGCCATGTAAATGTCTTCAGGTCAGGACTATTATCAAACATGTCAAGTTTGGAGCAGATTGAACATTGTATGCCTGAGTTACAACAACTTCCTGTTTCATGGCGTTAATCGCATACATTAACACTTAGCCAAGTGTTTCATGATTTAACATGTTTCTAACATGTTTGGCACTTCATGGCAATCAAATCAAATCAAACACCAAAGTCACGTGATTTCAGCAGTTTGACACACGATCCGAATCATGATTCGCCACAAAAGATTCATAACTCTCCGAATCTTCCTGAAGCAGTGTTTTGAAATCGGCCATCACTAAATAAGTCATTATTTTGTTTTTTTGGCGCACAAAAAATATTCTCGTCGCTTTATAATATTAATATTGAACCACTGTACTCACATGTAATGATTTAAATATGTTTTTAGTACATTAATGGATCTTGAGAGAGGAAATGTCATTGTTCAGGCCTCACTGAGCCATCGGATTTCATCAAAAATATCTTAATTTGTGTTCTGAAGATTAATGAAGGTCTTACGGGTGTGGAACGACATGAGGGAGAGTAACTAATGACATTATTTTCATTTTTGGGTGAACTAACCCTTTAAGTGAAATTTTGTAGGTGGCGCTATTGAGCCATTTTGCCACATCTAATTCTAAAACCCATATCAGACATAAATTTTCACCACTTCTGACGCATTTGCCAAGTTTCATGAGTTTTCAAGCATGTTTAGGCCCTTAAAAATGTGATTCAATTTGGAGAAGAAGAAGAAGAATTGGCCGAGCAATTACAATAGGGATCTCACACCATCGGTGCTCGGCCCTGAATATTTTGAAGAAAAATGGAAACAAAACAACATTGAACTTTCCACTGAACTTTCATTTCATAAAAAAAAATTCTTTTAGTCATGCAGATTTTGAAAGGCATGAGTAAATGATGACAGAATGGTGAAATAATCCTTGCTGAACATGGCTGTGTTGATCTGAGAAGGAATCATGAATTACCGGTCATCATATGAGTTGATTCTCTTCCCCTCGACCTCTCTGGAGGGAGTGTACGAGATGAAGCCCAGATCATGGAGTTCAGTCAGGTAGTGCTTTTCTGCAGAAGACACAGAACCACATGATGCTTTCACACGAGAATAAAGCGCCGTTGGACGATTTTGAATCACCGCTTTATGAAGCATTTGCTTTCAATCAGTTGTTCGGAGCTCATCATATCATAAACAAGGCTTCGTTACGTCATACTGTTTGATTTCAAAACCCTGATCATCGCTAGACAGAGAGTGTCTAATAGTTCTTAACTGATCTCGGATCAGTTTTATAATGTAGGCTCATTTTTAAATTATCTAATTAATACTTAATAATGATAAATGATGCTTTAATTAACCTAGTTTGCCAAGCACTTCAAAGAACCTGCATATTTAATAGCATTTAATTATGTAGATCGCATACACTTTCATTAAAAAGTTTGCAATTGGCTTGTAAAATGTGTCATTATACATGTCTGGACTGAGTTTGTGAGTTGTGACCAGCAGGTCGCCAACCTGTGGTGTTTTGAGCGCTTCGAAACAGCGAATCGTTTTGCGAATCAATTGGTTCAACTGATTCAGAGCTTTGAAAAGCTTTGTTTCTCCCATCACTAACGGTAACAACCAACTGTTATGATACTGACATTGAGGCATGATATTGTTAGAATCACATTCAGAGTGATTCCAGCTGACGATGGACAATAAAAAGACCCCAAAGACGTCCATCTAGTGTGTTTACAGTGGAAAAAGAATGGAAAACAGCCCTTTAATCTTCATAGTTATGGTTCATATAGGCATAAAGTGAGCATCACCTTTATTCCTCGAGTTATTCTTCTGCCTCCACTGAGGGATGAACACTGTGATTTCGCGATGTCCTCTTCCCCAGAAGTGCTGAACGGCCAGAGCGATGCCTCGACAGGAGAAGAACACTCCCAGACCGTGACTGCGGAAGATCCAGCGATTTCATCAGATCACATTCACAAGTGCACGTACAGTTGATGTGAGTCAGTGCACTGAAACATTCACTCCCTACAAACTACCTGAACACACTGTACTAATCATCATCAGCTGCTCACTGTTATATTATCAATAACGTCATGTCTTCTTGAGTCAGTATCCAGAGTAAAAGTGCTGCTCATCCTCAGTATTTTAATCTTGTTTGTCAATATAAATCACATAAATATGCTTAAAACAGGACACATTTACTTGAGAAGAAGAAATATATTTCCAGGGAAGGAAATAAAAGTGTATTTTGTCTTGTAACATTGCACTTTTTTATTATTAATATTATTAGCAAACAGACAAAAATACTCATTTGGACTTTTTTGTGTGTTCATTTACACTGTACGTTCTTCCTCGTCTTGTTTTCCAGTAAAAAATATCTAAAGATTCTTAAATCAAAGTACATTTACTGGAGACTCATAATGACATAAGATGTCTTGTTTTCTAAGAAAAGTTTATAATTTTTTTTTTTTTTTTTGCTTAAAGCAAGAACAAATATCTGCCAATGGAGTCATAAAAAACTAACTTGACTCAAAGAGAAAATAAAAGTATTTTCATGGCCCAATGACATATTTTAAGCATAAAACACACTTAACACTACAGGCAAAACATATTTGTTAATATTTTATTATTAATATTTTTTTTATTATTATTAAATGTAAGAATTTAACCAAATCTTATTAGATTTGAATAATAATGGCATTATTAATGTTTTAAGGTAAAATAAGGTAATAACTATGGAAGCTTGTTTATGGAATAAAACAATTGAAAAGATATTTGAAAATTAACAATTGATCATTTCAATTGATAATTGAAAATACTTTTTATCTCACAATTCTCGCAATTCTGACTTTTCTCTCACAATTCTGACTTTTCTCTCGCAATTCTGACTTTTCTCTCGCAATTCTGACTTTTCTCTCGCAATTCTGACTTTATAACTCGCAATTCTGACTTTTCTCTCGCAATTCTGACTTTTCTCTCGCAATTCTGACTTTTCTCTCGCATTTCTGACGTTTCTCTCGCATTTCTGACTTTTCTCTCGCATTTCTGACTTTTCTCTCGCATTTCTGACTTTTCTCTCGCAATTCTGACTTTTTAACTCGCAATTCTGACTTTTCTCTCGCAATTCTTACTTTTCTCCCGCAATTCTGACTTTTTAACTCGCAATTCTGACTTTTCTCTCGCAATTCTGACTTTTCTCCCGCAATTCTGACTTTTTAACTCGCAATTCTGACTTTTTAACTCGCAATTCTGACTTTTCTCTCGCAATTCTGACTTTTCTAACGCAATTCTGACTTTTCTCTCGCAATTCTGACTTTTCTCCCGCAATTCTGACTTTTCTCCCGCAATTCTCTTTTTAACTCGCAATTCTGACTTTTTAACTCGCAATTCTGACTTTTTAACTCGCAATTCTGACTTTTCTCTCGCAATTCTGACTTTTCTAACGCAATTCTGACTTTTCTCTCGCAATTCTGACTTTTCCAACGCAATTCTGACTTTTCTAACGCAATTCTGACTTTTCTCTCGCATTTCTGAATTTCCTCTCGCAATTCTGACTTTCCTCTCGCAATTCTGACTTTTCTCCTCGCAATTCTGACTTTTCTCCTCGCAATTCTGACTTTTCTCTCGCAATTCTGACTTTTCTCTCGCAATTCTGACTTTTTAACTCGCAATTCTGACTTTTTAACTCGCAATTCTGACTTTTCTAACGCAATTCTGACGTTTCTCTCGTATTTCTGACGTTTCTCTCGCAATTCTGACTTTTCTCTCGCAATTCTGACTTTTCTCTCGCAATTCTGACTTTTCTCTCGCAATTCTGACTTTTCTAACGCAATTCTGACTTTTCTCTCGCATTTCTGACGTTTCTCTCGCATTTCTGACGTTTCTCTCGCAATTCTGACTTTTTAACTCGCAATTCTGACTTTTCTCCCGCAATTCTGACTTTTCTCTCGCAATTCTGTCTTTTCTCTCGCAATTCTGACTTTTCTCCCGCAATTCTGACTTTTTAACTCGCAATTCTGACTTTTTAACTCGCAATTCTGACTTTTCTCTCGCATTTCTGACGTTTCTCTCGCAATTCTGACTTTTCTCTCGCAATTCTGACTTTTCTAACACAATTCTGACTTTTCTCTCGCAATTCTGACTTTTCTAACGCAATTCTGACTTTTCTCTCGCAATTCTGACTTTTCTCTCGCAATTCTGACTTTTCTAACGCAATTCTGACTTTTCTCCCGCAATTCTGACTTTTTAACTCGCAATTCTGACTTTTCTATCGCATTTCTGACTTTTCTCTCGCATTTCTGACTTTTCTCTCGCAATTCTGACTTTTCTCTCGCAATTCTCACTTTTCTAATGCATTTCTGACTTTTCTCTCGCAATTCTGACTTTTCTCTCGCAATTCTGACTTTTCTAATGCAATTCTGACTTTTCTCTCGCAATTCTGACTTTTCTCCTCGCAATTCTGACTTTTCTAACGCAATTCTGACTTTTCTAACGCAATTCTGACTTTTCTAACGCAATTCTGACTTTTCTCTCGCAATTCTGACTTTTCTAACGCAATTCTGACTTTTCTAACGCAATTCTGACTTTTTAACTCGCAATTCTGACTTTTTAACTCGCAATTCTGACTTTTCTCACGCAATTCTGACTTTTCTCTCGCAATTCTGACTTTTCTAACGCAATTCTGACTTTTCTCTCGCAATTCTGACTTTTCTCTCGCAATTCTGACTTTTCTCCCGCAATTCTGACTTTTTAACTCGCAATTCTGACTTTTTCTCTCGCATTTCTGACTTTTCTCTCGCATTTCTGACTTTTCTCTCGCATTTCTGACTTTTCTCTTGCAATTCTGACTTTTCTCCCGCAATTCTGACTTTTTAACTCGCAATTCTGACTTTTTCTCTCGCATTTCTGACTTTTCTCTCGCATTTCTGACTTTTCTCTCGCATTTCTGACTTTTCTCTCGCATTTCTGACGTTTCTCTCGCATTTCTGACGTTTCTCCTCGCAATTCTGACTTTTCTCTCGCAATTCTGACTTTTCTAACGCAATTCTGACTTTTCTCTCGCAATTCTGACTTTTCTAACGCAATTCTGACTTTTCTAATGCAATTCTGACTTTTTAACTCGCAATTCTGACTTTTCTAATGCAATTCTGACTTTTTAACTCGCAATTCTGACTTTTCTAACGCAATTCTGACTTTTCTCTCGCATTTCTGACTTTTCTCTCGCAATTCTGTCTTTTCTCTCGCAATTCTGACTTTTCTAACGCAATTCTGACTTTTCTAACGCAATTCTGACTTTTCTCTCGCAATTCTGACTTTTCTAACGCAATTCTGACTTTTCTCTCGCAATTCTGACTTTTCTAACGCAATTCTGACTTTTCTCTCGCAATTCTGACTTTTCTAACGCAATTCTGACTTTTTAACTCGCAATTCTGACTTTTCTCTCGCAATTCTGACTTTTCTCTCGCAATTCTGACTTTTCTCTCGCAATTCTGACTTTTCTAACACAATTCTGACTTTTCTCTCGCAATTCTGACTTTTCTCTCGCAATTCTGACTTTTCTCTCGCAATTCTGACTTTTCTCTCGCAATTCTGACTTTTCTCCTCGCAATTCTGACTTTTCTCCTCGCAATTCTGACTTTTCTCTCGCAATTCTGACTTTTCTCTCGCAATTCTGACTTTTCTCTCGCAATTCTGACTTTTCTCTCGCAATTCTGACTTTTCTAACGCAATTCTGACTTTTCTTTCGCATTTCTGACGTTTCTCTCGCAATTCTGACGTATCTCACGCAATTCTGACTTTTCTCTCGCAATTCTGACTTTTCTCTCGCAATTCTGACTTTATAACTCGCAATTCTGACTTTTCTCTCGCAATTCTGACTTTTCTCTCGCAATTCTGAATTTTCTCCCGCATTTCTGACTTTTCTCCCGCAATTCTGACTTTTCTCCCGCAATTCTGACTTTTTAACTCGCAATTCTGACTTTATAACTCGCAATTCTGACTTTTCTCTCGCAATTCTGACTTTTCTCTCGCAATTCTGACTTTTCTCTCGCAATTCTGAATTTTCTCTCGCATTTCTGACTTTTCTCCTCGCAATTCTGACTTTTCTCTCGCAATTCTGACTTTTCTAACGCAATTCTGACTTTTCTCTCGCAATTCTGACTTTTCTAACGCAATTCTGACTTTTCTAATGCAATTCTGACTTTTTAACTCGCAATTCTGACTTTTCTAACACAATTCTGACTTTTCTCTCGCAATTCTGACTTTTCTAACGCAATTCTGACTTTTCTCTCGCAATTCTGACTTTTCTAACGCAATTCTGACTTTTCTCTCGCAATTCTGACTTTTCTAACGCAATTCTGACTTTTTAACTCGCAATTCTGACTTTTCTCTCGCAATTCTGACTTTTCTCTCGCAATTCTGACTTTTCTAACACAATTCTGACTTTTCTCTCGCAATTCTGACTTTTCTAACGCAATTCTGACTTTTCTCTCGCATTTCTGACCTTTCTCTCGCAATTCTGACTTTTCTAACACAATTCTGACTTTTCTCTCGCAATTCTGACTTTTCTCTCGCAATTCTGACTTTTCTCTCGCATTTCAGACCTTTCTCTCGCAATTCTGACTTTTCTCTCGCAATTCTGACTTTCCTCTCGCAATTCTGAATTTTCTCTCGCATTTCTGACTTTTCTCCTCGCAATTCTGACTTTTCTAACGCAATTCTGACTTTTCTCTCGCAATTCTGACTTTTCTAACGCAATTCTGACTTTCCTCTCGCAATTCTGACTTTTCTCTCGCAATTCTGACTATTCTCCCGCAATTCTGACTATTCTCCCGCAATTCTGACTTTTTAACTCGCAATTCTGACTTTTTAACTCGCAATTCTGACTTTTCTCTCGCAATTCTGACTTTTCTAACGCAATTCTGACTTTTCTCTCGCAATTCTGACTTTTCTAACGCAATTCTGACTTTTTAACTTGCATTTCTGACTTTTCTCTCACATTTCTGACGTTTCTCTCGCATTTCTGACGTTTCTCTCGCAATTCTGACGTTTCTCTCGCAATTCTGACTTTATAACTCGCAATTCTGACTTTTCTAACGCAATTCTGACTTTTCTCTCGCAATTCTGACTTTTCTCTCGCAATTCTGACTTTTCTCTCGCAATTCTGAATTTTCTCTCGCAATTCTGACTTTTCTCTCGCAATTCTGACTTTTCTCTCGCAATTCTGACTTTTCTAACACAATTCTGACTTTTCTCTCGCAATTCTGACTTTTCTAACGCAATTCTGACCTTTCTCTCGCAATTCTGACTTTTCTCTCGCAATTCTGACTTTTCTAACACAATTCTGACTTTTCTAACGCAATTCTGACTTTTCTCTCGCATTTCTGACGTTTCTCTCGCATTTCTGACTTTTCTCTCGCAATTCTGACTTTTCTCCCGCAATTCTGACTTTTTAACTCGCAATTCTGACTTTTTAACTCGCAATTCTGACTTTTCTCTCGCAATTCTGACTTTTCTAACGCAATTCTGACTTTTCTCTCGCAATTCTGACTTTTCTAACGCAATTCTGACTTTTTAACTCGCATTTCTGACTTTTCTCTCGCATTTCTGACGTTTCTCTCGCATTTCTGACGTTTCTCTCGCAATTCTGACTTTTCTCCCGCAATTCTGACTTTTTAACTCGCAATTCTGACTTTTTCTCTCGCATTTCTGACTTTTCTCTCGCATTTCTGACTTTTCTCTCGCATTTCTGACTTTTCTCTTGCAATTCTGACTTTTCTCCCGCAATTCTGACTTTTTAACTCGCAATTCTGACTTTTTCTCTCGCATTTCTGACTTTTCTCTCGCATTTCTGACTTTTCTCTCGCATTTCTGACTTTTCTCTCGCATTTCTGACGTTTCTCTCGCATTTCTGACGTTTCTCCTCGCAATTCTGACTTTTCTCTCGCAATTCTGACTTTTCTAACGCAATTCTGACTTTTCTCTCGCAATTCTGACTTTTCTAACGCAATTCTGACTTTTCTAATGCAATTCTGACTTTTTAACTCGCAATTCTGACTTTTCTAACGCAATTCTGACTTTTCTCTCGCATTTCTGACTTTTCTCTCGCAATTCTGTCTTTTCTCTCGCAATTCTGACTTTTCTAACGCAATTCTGACTTTTCTAACGCAATTCTGACTTTTCTCTCGCAATTCTGACTTTTCTAACGCAATTCTGACTTTTCTCTCGCAATTCTGACTTTTCTAACGCAATTCTGACTTTTTAACTCGCAATTCTGACTTTTCTCTCGCAATTCTGACTTTTCTCTCGCAATTCTGACTTTTCTCTCGCAATTCTGACTTTTCTAACACAATTCTGACGTTTCTCTCGCAATTCTGACTTTTCTCTCGCAATTCTGACTTTTCTCTCGCAATTCTGACTTTTCTCTCGCAATTCTGACTTTTCTCCTCGCAATTCTGACTTTTCTCCTCGCAATTCTGACTTTTCTCTCGCATTTCTGACTTTTCTCTCGCATTTCTGACTTTTCTCTCGCATTTCTGACTTTCCTCTCGCAATTCTGACTTTTCTAACGCAATTCTGACTTTTCTCTCGCATTTCTGACGTTTCTCTCGCAATTCTGACGTATCTCACGCAATTCTGACTTTTCTCTCGCAATTCTGACTTTTCTCTCGCAATTCTGACTTTATAACTCGCAATTCTGACTTTTCTCTCGCAATTCTGACTTTTCTCTCGCAATTCTGAATTTTCTCCCGCATTTCTGACTTTTCTCCCGCAATTCTGACTTTTCTCCCGCAATTCTGACTTTTTAACTCGCAATTCTGACTTTATAACTCGCAATTCTGACTTTTCTCTCGCAATTCTGACTTTTCTCTCGCAATTCTGACTTTTCTCTCGCAATTCTGAATTTTCTCTCGCATTTCTGACTTTTCTCCTCGCAATTCTGACTTTTCTCTCGCAATTCTGACTTTTCTAACGCAATTCTGACTTTTCTCTCGCAATTCTGACTTTTCTAACGCAATTCTGACTTTTCTAATGCAATTCTGACTTTTTAACTCGCAATTCTGACTTTTCTAACACAATTCTGACTTTTCTCTCGCAATTCTGACTTTTCTAACGCAATTCTGACTTTTCTCTCGCAATTCTGACTTTTCTAACGCAATTCTGACTTTTCTCTCGCAATTCTGACTTTTCTAACGCAATTCTGACTTTTTAACTCGCAATTCTGACTTTTCTCTCGCAATTCTGACTTTTCTCTCGCAATTCTGACTTTTCTAACACAATTCTGACTTTTCTCTCGCAATTCTGACTTTTCTAACACAATTCTGACTTTTCTCTCGCATTTCTGACTTTTCTCTCGCAATTCTGACTTTCCTCTCGCAATTCTGAATTTTCTCTCGCATTTCTGACTTTTCTCCTCGCAATTCTGACTTTTCTAACGCAATTCTGACTTTTCTCTCGCAATTCTGACTTTTCTAACGCAATTCTGACTTTCCTCTCGCAATTCTGACTTTTCTCTCGCAATTCTGACTATTCTCCCGCAATTCTGACTATTCTCCCGCAATTCTGACTTTTTAACTCGCAATTCTGACTTTTTAACTCGCAATTCTGACTTTTCTCTCGCAATTCTGACTTTTCTAACGCAATTCTGACTTTTCTCTCGCAATTCTGACTTTTCTAACGCAATTCTGACTTTTTAACTTGCATTTCTGACGTTTCTCTCACATTTCTGACGTTTCTCTCGCATTTCTGACGTTTCTCTCGCAATTCTGACGTTTCTCTCGCAATTCTGACTTTATAACTCGCAATTCTGACTTTTCTCTCGCAATTCTGACTTTTCTCTCGCAATTCTGACTTTTCTCTCGCAATTCTGACTTTTCTCTCGCAATTCTGACTTTTCTCTCGCAATTCTGACTTTTCTCTCGCAATTCTGACTTTTCTCTCGCAATTCTGACTTTTCTAACACAATTCTGACTTTTCTCTCGCAATTCTGACTTTTCTAACGCAATTCTGACCTTTCTCTCGCAATTCTGACTTTTCTCTCGCAATTCTGACTTTTCTAACGCAATTCTGACTTTTCTCTCGCATTTCTGACGTTTCTCTCGCATTTCTGACTTTTCTCTCGCAATTCTGACTTTTCTCCCGCAATTCTGACTTTTTAACTCGCAATTCTGACTTTTTAACTCGCAATTCTGACTTTTCTCTCGCAATTCTGACTTTTCTCTCGCAATTCTGACTTTTCTAACGCAATTCTGACTTTTCTAACGCAATTCTGACTTTTCTCTCGCAATTCTGACTTTTCTAACGCAATTCTGACTTTTTAACTCGCATTTCTGACTTTTCTCTCGCATTTCTGACGTTTCTCTCGCATTTCTGACGTTTCTCTCGCAATTCTGACTTTTCTCTCGCAATTCTGACTTTTCTCTCGCAATTCTGACTTTTCTAACGCAATTCTGACTTTTCTCTCGCAATTCTGACTTTTCTCTCGCAATTCTGACTTTTCTAACACAATTCTGACTTTTCTAATGCAATTCTGACTTTTTAACTCGCAATTCTGACTTTTCTAACACAATTCTGACTTTTCTCTCGCAATTCTGACTTTTCTAACGCAATTCTGACTTTTCTCTCGCAATTCTGACTTTTCTAACGCAATTCTGACTTTTCTCTCGCAATTCTGACTTTTCTAACGCAATTCTGACTTTTTAACTCGCAATTCTGACTTTTCTCTCGCAATTCTGACTTTTCTCTCGCAATTCTGACTTTTCTAACACAATTCTGACTTTTCTCTCGCAATTCTGACTTTTCTAACACAATTCTGACTTTTCTCTCGCATTTCTGACCTTTCTCTCGCAATTCTGACTTTTCTAACACAATTCTGACTTTTCTCTCGCAATTCTGACTTTTCTCTCGCAATTCTGACTTTTCTCTCGCATTTCAGACCTTTCTCTCGCAATTCTGACTTTTCTCTCGCAATTCTGACTTTCCTCTCGCAATTCTGAATTTTCTCTCGCATTTCTGACTTTTCTCCTCGCAATTCTGACTTTTCTAACGCAATTCTGACTTTTCTCTCGCAATTCTGACTTTTCTAACGCAATTCTGACTTTCCTCTCGCAATTCTGACTTTTCTCTCGCAATTCTGACTATTCTCCCGCAATTCTGACTATTCTCCCGCAATTCTGACTTTTTAACTCGCAATTCTGACTTTTTAACTCGCAATTCTGACTTTTCTCTCGCAATTCTGACTTTTCTAACGCAATTCTGACTTTTCTCTCGCAATTCTGACTTTTCTAACGCAATTCTGACTTTTTAACTTGCATTTCTGACGTTTCTCTCACATTTCTGACGTTTCTCTCGCATTTCTGACGTTTCTCTCGCAATTCTGACGTTTCTCTCGCAATTCTGACTTTATAACTCGCAATTCTGACTTTTCTCTCGCAATTCTGACTTTTCTCTCGCAATTCTGACTTTTCTCTCGCAATTCTGACTTTTCTCTCGCAATTCTGACTTTTCTCTCGCAATTCTGACTTTTCTCTCGCAATTCTGACTTTTCTCTCGCAATTCTGACTTTTCTAACACAATTCTGACTTTTCTCTCGCAATTCTGACTTTTCTAACGCAATTCTGACCTTTCTCTCGCAATTCTGACTTTTCTCTCGCAATTCTGACTTTTCTAACGCAATTCTGACTTTTCTCTCGCATTTCTGACGTTTCTCTCGCATTTCTGACTTTTCTCTCGCAATTCTGACTTTTCTCCCGCAATTCTGACTTTTTAACTCGCAATTCTGACTTTTTAACTCGCAATTCTGACTTTTCTCTCGCAATTCTGACTTTTCTCTCGCAATTCTGACTTTTCTAACGCAATTCTGACTTTTCTCTCGCAATTCTGACTTTTCTAACGCAATTCTGACTTTTTAACTCGCATTTCTGACTTTTCTCTCGCATTTCTGACGTTTCTCTCGCATTTCTGACATTTCTCTCGCAATTCTGACTTTTCTCTCGCAATTCTGACTTTTCTCTCGCAATTCTGACTTTTCTAACGCAATTCTGACTTTTCTCTCGCAATTCTGACTTTTCTCTCGCAATTCTGACTTTTCTCTCGCAATTCTGACTTTTCTCTCGCAATTCTGACTTTTCTAACGCAATTCTGACCTTTCTCTCGCATTTCTGACCTTTCTCTCGCAATTCTGACTTTTCTAACACAATTCTGACTTTTCTAAAGCAATTCTGACTTTTCTCTCGCAATTCTGACTTTTCTCTCGCATTTCAGACCTTTCTCTCGCAATTCTGACTTTTCTCTCGCAATTCTGACTTTCCTCTCGCAATTCTGAATTTTCTCTCGCATTTCTGACTTTTCTCCTCGCAATTCTGACTTTTCTAACGCAATTCTGACTTTTCTCTCACAATTCTGACTTTTCTAACGCAATTCTGACTTTTCTCTCGCAATTCTGACTATTCTCCCGCAATTCTGACTATTCTCCCGCAATTCTGACTTTTTAACTTGCAATTCTGACTTTTCTCTCGCAATTCTGACTTTTCTAACGCAATTATGACTTTTCTAACGCAATTCTGACTTTTCTCTCGCAATTCTGAATTTTCTCTCGCAATTCTGACTTTTCTCTCGCAATTCTGACTTTTCTAACACAATTCTGACTTTTCTCTCGCAATTCTGACTTTTCTAACGCAATTCTGACCTTTCTCTCGCAATTCTGACTTTTCTCTCGCAATTCTGACTTTTCTAACGCAATTCTGACTTTTCTAACGCAATTCTGACTTTTCTCTCGCATTTCTGACTTTTTAACTCGCAATTCTGACTTTTCTCTCGCAATTCTGACTTTATATCTCGCAATTCTGACTATATCTCTCAATTCTGACTTTATAACGCGCAATTCTGACTTTATAACGCGCAATTCTGACTTTATAACGCGCAATTCTGACTTTATATCTCTCAATTCTGACTTTATATCTCACAATTCTGACTTTATATCTCGCAATTCTGACTTTATATCTCGCAATTCTGACTTTATATCTCGCAATTCTGACTTTATATCTCGCAATTCTGACTTTATATCTCACAATTCTGACTTTATATCTCTCAATTCTGACTTTATATTTCGCAATTATGGCTTTATAATGCACAATTCTGACTTTATATCTCGCAATTCTGACTTTATATCTCGCAATTCTGACTTTATAACGCACAATTCTGACTTTATAACGCACAATTCTGACTTTATATCTCTCAATTCTGACTTTATATTTCGCAATTATGGCTTTATAATGCACAATTCTGACTTTATATCTCGCAATTCTGACTTTATAACGCACAATTCTGACTTTATAACGCACAATTCTGACTTTATAACGCACAATTCTGACTTTATAACGCACAATTCTGACTTTATCGCACAATTCTGACTTTATATCACACAATTCTGACTTTATATCTCGCAATTCTGACTTTATATCTCGCAATTCTGACTTTAAATCTCGCAATTCTGACTTTATATCTCGCAATTCTGACTTTATATCTCGCAATTCTGACTTTATATCTCGCAATTCTGACTTTAAATCTCGCAATTCTGACTTTAAATCTCGCAATTCTGACTTTATATCTCGCAATTCTGACTATATCTCGCAATTCTGACTTTATAACGCACAATTCTGACTTTATAATGCACAATTCTGACTTTATAACGCACAATTCTGACTTTATAACGCACAATTCTGACTTTATAACGCACAATTCTGACTTTATAACGCACAATTCTGACTTTATATCTCTCAATTCTGACTTTATATCTCGCAATTCTGACTTTATATCTCTCAATTCTGACTTTATATTTCGCAATTATGGCTTTATAATGCACAATTCTGACTCTCTCTCAATTCTGACTATATCTCGCAATTCTGGCTTTATAACGCACAATTCTGACTATATCTCGCAATTCTGACTTTATATCGCACAATTCTGACTTTATATCGCACAATTCTGACTTTATATCACACAATTCTGACTTTATATCACACAATTCTGACTTTATATCTCGCAATTCTGACTTTATATCTCGCAATTCTGACTTTATATCTCGCAATTCTGACTTTATATCTCGCAATTCTGACTTTATATCTCGCAATTCTGACTTTTCTCTCGCAATTCTGACTTTTCTAACGCAATTCTGACTTTTCTCTCGCAATTCTGACTTTTCTCTCGCAATTCTGACTTTTCTCTCGCAATTCTGACTTTTCTAACACAATTCTGACTTTTCTCTCGCAATTCTGACTTTTCTAACGCAATTCTGACCTTTCTCTCGCATTTCTGACCTTTCTCTCGCAATTCTGACTTTTCTAACACAATTCTGACTTTTCTAAAGCAATTCTGACTTTTCTCTCGCAATTCTGACTTTTCTCTCGCATTTCAGACCTTTCTCTCGCAATTCTGACTTTTCTCTCGCAATTCTGACTTTCCTCTCGCAATTCTGAATTTTCTCTCGCATTTCTGACTTTTCTCCTCGCAATTCTGACTTTTCTAACGCAATTCTGACTTTTCTCTCACAATTCTGACTTTTCTAACGCAATTCTGACTTTTCTCTCGCAATTCTGACTATTCTCCCGCAATTCTGACTATTCTCCCGCAATTCTGACTTTTTAACTTGCAATTCTGACTTTTCTCTCGCAATTCTGACTTTTCTAACGCAATTATGACTTTTCTAACGCAATTCTGACTTTTCTCTCGCAATTCTGAATTTTCTCTCGCAATTCTGACTTTTCTCTCGCAATTCTGACTTTTCTCTCGCAATTCTGACTTTTCTAACACAATTCTGACTTTTCTCTCGCAATTCTGACTTTTCTAACGCAATTCTGACCTTTCTCTCGCAATTCTGACTTTTCTCTCGCAATTCTGACTTTTCTAACGCAATTCTGACTTTTCTAACGCAATTCTGACTTTTCTCTCGCATTTCTGACGTTTCTCTCGCATTTCTGACTTTTCTCTCGCAATTCTGACTTTTCTCCCGCAATTCTGACTTTTTAACTCGCAATTCTGACTTTTTAACTCGCAATTCTGACTTTTCTCTCGCAATTCTGACTTTTCTCTCGCAATTCTGACTTTTCTAACGCAATTCTGACTTTTCTCTCGCAATTCTGACTTTTCTAACGCAATTCTGACTTTTTAACTCGCATTTCTGACTTTTCTCTCGCATTTCTGACGTTTCTCTCGCATTTCTGACATTTCTCTCGCAATTCTGACTTTTCTCTCGCAATTCTGACTTTTCTCTCGCAATTCTGACTTTTCTAACGCAATTCTGACTTTTCTCTCGCAATTCTGACTTTTCTCTCGCAATTCTGACTTTTCTCTCGCAATTCTGACTTTTCTAACACAATTCTGACTTTTCTCTCGCAATTCTGACTTTTCTAACGCAATTCTGACTTTTCTCTCGCAATTCTGACTTTTCTAACGCAATTCTGACCTTTCTCTCGCATTTCTGACCTTTCTCTCGCAATTCTGACTTTTCTAACACAATTCTGACTTTTCTAAAGCAATTCTGACTTTTCTCTCGCAATTCTGACTTTTCTCTCGCATTTCAGACCTTTCTCTCGCAATTCTGACTTTTCTCTCGCAATTCTGACTTTCCTCTCGCAATTCTGAATTTTCTCTCGCATTTCTGACTTTTCTCCTCGCAATTCTGACTTTTCTAACGCAATTCTGACTTTTCTCTCACAATTCTGACTTTTCTAACGCAATTCTGACTTTTCTCTCGCAATTCTGACTATTCTCCCGCAATTCTGACTATTCTCCCGCAATTCTGACTTTTTAACTTGCAATTCTGACTTTTCTCTCGCAATTCTGACTTTTCTAACGCAATTATGACTTTTCTAACGCAATTCTGACTTTTCTCTCGCAATTCTGAATTTTCTCTCGCAATTCTGACTTTTCTCTCGCAATTCTGACTTTTCTCTCGCAATTCTGACTTTTCTAACACAATTCTGACTTTTCTCTCGCAATTCTGACTTTTCTAACGCAATTCTGACCTTTCTCTCGCAATTCTGACTTTTCTCTCGCAATTCTGACTTTTCTAACGCAATTCTGACTTTTCTAACGCAATTCTGACTTTTCTCTCGCATTTCTGACGTTTCTCTCGCATTTCTGACTTTTCTCTCGCAATTCTGACTTTTCTCCCGCAATTCTGACTTTTTAACTCGCAATTCTGACTTTTTAACTCGCAATTCTGACTTTTCTCTCGCAATTCTGACTTTTCTCTCGCAATTCTGACTTTTCTAACGCAATTCTGACTTTTCTCTCGCAATTCTGACTTTTCTAACGCAATTCTGACTTTTTAACTCGCATTTCTGACTTTTCTCTCGCATTTCTGACGTTTCTCTCGCATTTCTGACGTTTCTCTCGCAATTCTGACTTTTCTCTCGCAATTCTGACTTTTCTCTCGCAATTCTGACTTTTCTCTCGCAATTCTGACTTTTCTAACACAATTCTGACTTTTCTCTCGCAATTCTGACTTTTCTAACGCAATTCTGACCTTTCTCTCGCAATTCTGACTTTTCTCTCGCAATTCTGACTTTTCTAACGCAATTCTGACTTTTCTAACGCAATTCTGACTTTTCTCTCGCATTTCTGACGTTTCTCTCGCATTTCTGACTTTTCTCTCGCAATTCTGACTTTTCTCCCGCAATTCTGACTTTTTAACTCGCAATTCTGACTTTTTAACTCGCAATTCTGACTTTTCGCTCGCAATTCTGACTTTTCTCTCGCAATTCTGACTTTTCTAACGCAATTCTGACTTTTCTCTCGCAATTCTGACTTTTCTAACGCAATTCTGACTTTTTAACTCGCATTTCTGACTTTTCTCTCGCATTTCTGACGTTTCTCTCGCATTTCTGACATTTCTCTCGCAATTCTGACTTTTCTCTCGCAATTCTGACTTTTCTCTCGCAATTCTGACTTTTCTAACGCAATTCTGACTTTTCTCTCGCAATTCTGACTTTTCTCTCGCAATTCTGACTTTTCTCTCGCAATTCTGACTTTTCTAACACAATTCTGACTTTTCTCTCGCAATTCTGACTTTTCTAACGCAATTCTGACCTTTCTCTCGCATTTCTGACCTTTCTCTCGCAATTCTGACTTTTTTAACACAATTCTGACTTTTCTAAAGCAATTCTGACTTTTCTCTCGCAATTCTGACTTTTCTCTCGCATTTCAGACCTTTCTCTCGCAATTCTGACTTTTCTCTCGCAATTCTGACTTTCCTCTCGCAATTCTGAATTTTCTCTCGCATTTCTGACTTTTCTCCTCGCAATTCTGACTTTTCTAACGCAATTCTGACTTTTCTCTCACAATTCTGACTTTTCTAACGCAATTCTGACTTTTCTCTCGCAATTCTGACTTTTCTCTCGCAATTCTGACTTTTCTCTCGCAATTCTGACTTTTCTAACACAATTCTGACTTTTCTCTCGCAATTCTGACTTTTCTAACGCAATTCTGACCTTTCTCTCGCATTTCTGACCTTTCGCAATTCTGACTTTTTTAACACAATTCTGACTTTTCTAAAGCAATTCTGACTTTTTAACTTGCAATTCTGACTTTTCTCTCGCAATTCTGACTTTTCTAACGCAATTATGACTTTTCTAACGCAATTCTGACTTTTCTCTCGCAATTCTGAATTTTCTCTCGCAATTCTGACTTTTCTCTCGCAATTCTGACTTTTCTCTCGCAATTCTGACTTTTCTAACACAATTCTGACTTTTCTCTCGCAATTCTGACTTTTCTAACGCAATTCTGACCTTTCTCTCGCAATTCTGACTTTTCTCTCGCAATTCTGACTTTTCTAACGCAATTCTGACTTTTCTAACGCAATTCTGACTTTTCTCTCGCATTTCTGACGTTTCTCTCGCATTTCTGACTTTTCTCTCGCAATTCTGACTTTTCTCCCGCAATTCTGACTTTTTAACTCGCAATTCTGACTTTTTAACTCGCAATTCTGACTTTTCTCTCGCAATTCTGACTTTTCTCTCGCAATTCTGACTTTTCTCTCGCAATTCTGACTTTTCTAACGCAATTCTGACTTTTCTAACGCAATTCTGACGTTTCTCTCGCATTTCTGACTTTTCTCTCGCAATTCTGACTTTTCTCCCGCAATTCTGACTTTTTAACTCGCAATTCTGACTTTTTAACTCGCAATTCTGACTTTTCTCTCGCAATTCTGACTTTTCTCTCGCAATTCTGACTTTTCTAACGCAATTCTGACTTTTCTCTCGCAATTCTGACTTTTCTAACGCAATTCTGACTTTTTAACTCGCATTTCTGACTTTTCTCTCGCATTTCTGACGTTTCTCTCGCATTTCTGACGTTTCTCTCGCAATTCTGACTTTTCTCTCGCAATTCTGACTTTTCTCTCGCAATTCTGACTTTTCTAACGCAATTCTGACTTTTCTCTCGCAATTCTGACTTTTCTCTCGCAATTCTGACTTTTCTAACACAATTCTGACTTTTCTAAAGCAATTCTGACTTTTCTCTCGCAATTCTGACTTTTCTCTCGCATTTCAGACCTTTCTCTCGCAATTCTGACTTTTCTCTCGCAATTCTGACTTTCCTCTCGCAATTCTGAATTTTCTCTCGCATTTCTGACTTTTCTCCTCGCAATTCTGACTTTTCTAACGCAATTCTGACTTTTCTCTCACAATTCTGACTTTTCTAACGCAATTCTGACTTTTCTCTCACAATTCTGACTTTTCTAACGCAATTCTGACTTTTCTCTCGCAATTCTGACTATTCTCCCGCAATTCTGACTATTCTCCCGCAATTCTGACTTTTTAACTTGCAATTCTGACTTTTCTCTCGCAATTCTGACTTTTCTAACGCAATTATGACTTTTCTAACGCAATTCTGACTTTTCTCTCGCATTTCTGACTTTTCTAACGCAATTCTGACTTTTCTCTCGCATTTCTGACTTTTCTCTCGCATTTCTGACGTTTCTCTCGCATTTCTGACATTTCTCTCGCAATTCTGACTTTTCTCTCGCAATTCTGACTTTATAACTCGCAATTCTGACTTTTCTAACGCAATTCTGACTTTTCTAACGCAATTCTGACTTTTCTCTCGCAATTCTGACTTTTCTAACGCAATTCTGACTTTTCTCTCGCATTTCTGACCTTTCTCTCGCAATTCTGACTTTCCTCTCGCAATTCTGACTTTTCTCTCGCAATTCTGACTTTTCTCTCGCATTTCTGACTTTTCTCTCGCATTTCTGACTTTTCTCCTCGCAATTCTGACTTTTCTCCTCGCAATTCTGACTTTTCTCTTGCAATTCTGACTTTTTTCTCGCAATTCTGATTTTTTTTCTCGCAATTCTTACTTTTCTCTCACAATTCTAACTTTTACTTGCAATTGTGAGTTTATATCTAGCAATTCTGACTTCTTTTCTGTGTGTTATAAAGTCAGAGTTGCAAGATATAAACTTGCAATTATCTTTTTTATTTTTTATTCAGTGGCAGGAAGAAGCTTCCATAAATAATGGTAAAATGCCCCTGAGAAACAATTCAATTTAGTTTGTCACTGCTGTGAACTAACCACCACACAGAATATGAAGTATATGAAAAGCTTCTGGAGTCAGCTAGCACAAAAACACACCAAATATCATCTAATTATCGATGTAGACAAATTCCCAGAAAATATATAATTTTTTGTCAATATCGCAAGGGAATTAGGAAGTCGGCCGAGACACACCCTCACTCTAACCACTATAGCACACATCATATTGCAGTTTTTACCTCATTGCAACATTGCTCCCATCGATGATGACTTGACGCAGCATGGGGTCACCGGGCTCGTCCGACAGCTGCAGTTTGAAGGGCGTCTTGAGGCTCTCCAGGAACCGCTGAGGTCCCGTGACCACAGACCCCGCTGTGCCTGCTCTGCCCGGTCTTGGTTTGGGTGCGATGGGGTGGTTGGAGAAATTTGGGAAACTGAGATCCATGTTTGGTTTGATACTCCGTGGAGGCGATTGGGCATGCAAATTCATTGGTTGTGGTTCAGGGTTAATGGTGTCAAAGGAGTACGTAGTCTGCGGCGGGCCTCTCACCGATGAAGAGCTGCTGTGAATGCTCAGCGGTTTAGACACGTCTAGGTTTGTCGCTCCCTTTCCGCTCCCAGTGTCGAGTTTTTCAATATCTGTCACTGAATTTGGCTCAATGGTCCAATCAGCTCGCTTGCTACCATTTCTCATCCCGTTCGCCTCTTTGGCGTCTTGTTTCTGCAGCTGCATGATCAGCTCGTGTGGCTTGAGCTCGGGTAGATTGCCATACACTTCCATTACTCTGTCCTCAGTGTATCCACAAGTGGCCGCAGCCTTCTTCAACACCCCCAAGACAAAGTCTTCCTCTTGAGCGTTCGCTTCTTCTCCATTACTAGCCTCTAGTATGTGAAAAGTCTCATGCGTTTCACCACTGATTCCCACCGCATTGTCTTTATTCTTGGTGTGAGGGTTTGGCTGGTTAGTTTTTTCATGCTCCTGCTGGATCAAATCCAGGATCTGCGAGGCTTCTTTGGGGCCGGTTCGGGTCAGAACGTTGCGCACCACGTCCTCAGTGAAACCCATCGCGGTGAAGAACTTGAGGAGGTGCTCGAATTCCTCTGTGCTTCCCGCGGACGATAGAGCGGCAGGCGTCTCGGATTCAGATTCTCGTTCTGGAGACTCTGGGATTTCGAAGTGTGTTGGGTCGAGGGTGAAACCTCTGGAAAACGGATTATGGGATTCATTGCTGAAATCATCTGTGCCGTTAACTCCGTCATAAGAAGATTGTGGCTGCTGGGAATGTGAGTTCTCTGAATTATGATTTGATGCTCTGTGCACAATTTCATCAGCACTTCTCTGCATCGCCGATGATCCATTGCCTTCCAATGGGATCAGACCTTCCTGGTACTGTTTTGCATATGAGTCCAATCCAGACTGCTTCACCAAATCCAGCAGAGCCTCTTTCACCATCACCGGTAACACCAGCAGATCAAGGGTGTGGCGGTCCTCCAGATTCTCCACCAGGCACTTGAAGGCCCGACGTGACTCCAGGGATTCTCCCGCTATCCCGAGCCCAGCCTCAATGCGCCGTCCCTGGCTGCTCTTGTATTTCTCCACCAGGTCTGTAATAAAGGAGTAGGCTTTCACCACAGGCTCTGCCAGTCCGGTTATGAGAAGAAAGCCTTGGGATCCCACCTGCAGGAGAGATTTAGAGATTGAAGGTTTAGGCCCTGTTAACACCTAATATTAAGATGCGCTTTGGTCGATCAGATCATAGTAGACAAGGAGGATGCTTTCCCATTTACACCTGGTGTTTTAATCCGACTCCTTTGTCCACTTTTAACCAATTCTGTCCTGATTTCTTCGAGGAGAGGGTCTATGGGCGGGTAAATGTATGTTTTTTTTTCAGATCTTTCGATCCAGTGGACGACATAAGCTCACGCAATTTACATTATGAATGTGACCGGAGACGATGGAAAAACATATGGACAGCATCAGCTTTCCTTTCACCTCTAACAAAGTTTGTGTTAGAAATCAGGAATGGTGAGGGATCATTGTGCTTGGTACATTTTTTATCTTCAAACTAAACTTGGATCTTCAGCCAGCAAAGTTCAAATCCCGTCTGGCTAGAGAGCTTCCCATAATGTTTTCACATTAGGTCAGTTGGTGGAGAGTGTGCGGTCTAGTGGCTGTTCGAACACATTTGACCACATGAGCATCTGCACTATGAAAGCAATCCGGTCAAATGCGATTTCAAATACCTGTTAAAGTGGTCAAGACATTTTACACCTGTATTTAGCACCATCCACTTGTGATCCGACCAAAATGCATCTTTATACCAGGTGGAAACCAGGTGTTCATTTACAGAAGCTGGATCATTATGCTCTAAGAACACAACAAGATTTACTATGGGACAGTAAACAATTCAAAAGCATATTTTACATTTGTATACATTTTAATTTAATTAAGTAACCTTTATCTTGTTTTAAGGATGCTTAGATATTTTTGGTATAGCAATACAATCCACTGATTATGAAAACAATCTGTTAGGGCACACTAAAACCTGAAGAGTTTTTACTTTAAGTTTTCCAAAAGTGCACTTAAAGGATTAGTTCACTTTCAAATAAAATTTTCCTGATAATTTACTCACCCCCATGTCATCCAAGATGTTCATGTCTTTCTTTCTTCAGTCGAAAAGAAATGAAGGTTTTTGATGAAAACATTCCAGGATTTTTCAGCTTCAAAGAGCTTTAAACGATACCAAAAAAAAAAAGCTTTACGCTGTATGAATATATTATATATATATAAAATGGAACTGGCGCTGTGTTCATTCCATAAGTAGAATAGGGAAAGGCGTAGGACATACAACGTAAGCTTTTTGAAGAATGCGAAAGTGCGGTTTTGGCGAAACCACTTGAAAGGCGATCATTTGTTTATATAAAGCATATACATTTACATTTTTTTTAGAAAATGACCAATCGTTTCTCTAGATAAGACTCTTATTCCTCATCTGGTATCGTTTAAAGCTCTTTGAAGCTGCACTGAAACTGTAATTTTGACCTTCAACCATTTGGGCTCCAGTGAAGTCCACTATAAGGAGAATAATCCTGGAATGTTTTCATCAAAAACCTTCATTTCTTTTTGACTGAAGAAAGAAAGACATGAACACTTGGATGACATGGGGGTGAGTCAATTATCAGGAAAATTTTATTTGAAAGTGAACTACTCCTTTAAAGAAATGAATACTGAATGAATATGTGCAATGTGACAGATGTCGAAAGTCAACATAGCATCAAATCTTGCATAATACAAATTCTTGGGGCCTCACGTATTAAAGTTGCATAACCACAAAAGGGCATCAAAAAGTGCATATGTTTCCCATGCATAGAAAAAAAAAAACACAATTAAAATGAAAATGCCACGACACTGTACATTCAAATGGTTTCATGAATTGAAAAAAGGTTATGCTACTTTTATTTTGTTTCTCTGGTAACCTTCATCTTGCAAGTTATGCAGTTTTATTTTGTATTTCCTAGAAACTTTATCTTGGTTTAAGGATGTTTAGATATTTCTCAGGACAGTAAGGCAAATACTGATAATTAAAATGATTTTTACTGATGAAATACCCATCTTTATGTTCACAGAGGACACTCACTTCCTGTTTTCCTAGTTTCTAGTAACAAAGGTGCTAGTATCATGTATGGATGATGCTATATTCAAATTATATCATGCATTGTAAAAAGGCATTGCTGAAATGAGGCGGGGTGGAGAACAACACACGTTCATGCACGCAGGTTGGAACAGAATGGAAATTTTTTATACATAGTCATGCAATACTTTTTTTCTTGTTGAGAAACCGCCTCATCCTGCTTTTACAATGACAACAGATGCAAGTACTTTACATTGTGTCGACATTTTTATATTTAGAAACAAGCAATCTGCAAAATCAGATACAAGTAAGACTTTTGTGTATATTCCATAAAATCAGTAAATAATCTTCAGAAAACACTTTGTACTTACCACAATATGCGCAGAGGTGTTTTTAATCAGGCAGTCCATGAACAGCCCTTTTGCACCACAGAACACACAGTGAAGCACTTCTGGAAACTGGATTTCTTTTTGCGCTTCCTGATTGACGACACCTTTCACGAACATCTAAGAGTCGCATAATATACAAGATGAGTTAATCATCAACAATTCTCACAATAGCAATAATAGAAAACAAGGTCATACTTTACAGTGTTCTGTTAGTTAAAGATTTACCTGACTATGAGCAATACATGTTACAATATTTATTAATCTTTGTTTAAGTTAGTTAGGGTCAGTTCAGGTCCATTAAATAATATTAACAGATACTTTTGACTGTATTAATAAATGCTGAAATTAACACAAACTACCATTAGTAAATGCATTATAACTATTTTTATTGTCATGTTAACAAATGAAACCTTATTGTAAAGTTGTACCAGAGGCATTATTATTGTAATTATGGGCTCTGAAATGATCTTACATGGAAGCCTCGGATCGATTCTAGTTAGTAAGATATTTTTTGACTGTAGCTTGATGTCAGTTAATATAATGCTATAATGCTCCTTTTACAAGATGTAATATGTCTCTTGTGTCCTCAGAATGTGCCTGTGAAGTTTCAGCTCAAAATCCCCCACAGATCAATTATTATAGCTTGTCAAATTTGCCTCTTTTTGGGTGTGAGCAAAAAACACGCTGTTTTTGTGTGTGTCCCTTTAAATGCAAATGAGCTCCACTTTCCAGAAGAGGGCGGAGCTTTAACAGCTCAACAACAACAAAGCTGGAGAATCTCACGCAGCCAAAATGAGGAAAGTGTTCAGCCTTACATTGTTCAAACCGGAGTCGACACTGATGGAGAGACTCAGGAAGAAGTTACAACTTTTAGACGTTTCTGAATGGTTAGTGGATAAATTGATGTAGTTGCTGTGGAGTTGATTCAACTCATCCACTAGCATGTGCCGTCATGTTCATCTTTTGTGTTGAATCGACCCTCGTTTGTGAAGCAGTCCGGCGTAAAATGACGGCATGACAACAACACTCGACTACAACAACTCTTCCTCTTCTCTAAAGCAGCCCAACATGGCCCCGCCCCCTTTGTTGCGTGTTCTTGGAGGCGGGGTTAATGCAAATTTTAGGGTTTGTGATGTCACTAACTCAGGAAGAAGCTTGTTGTAGTCCCGAGTTGCAGTCCTTAAAAAGTGATTTCTGTAAAAGAAATATCTCTTTGCATTGAACTTTGAGTGTCGTAACTTTGCAGATGTTGTTTATGATCAAACAGCAACATTACACACTAACTGAAGTTAAAAATCCCCCCCCCCCTTTAAAGCGCTGTAATCGATCATGTTGTTTCAGTTTAGGTGTTGAGAAACTGAAAGTGTTCAGACACCTTTGCTGCGTACACATCTCTCTCAGAGCCGCGCAGCTGCAGCCAGATCAGTCCGTTCTGCGCCGACAGCGTTTCTTCAGCTCCGATCATCAGCTTCACCCCGAAGACTCGCTCCACGGCGGGCTGTAGCGCCACCAGCGCCCCCCGCAGCACACCTGCACAGGTGAACTCATCCTCCACCTCCCGCTCCATCCGCTGGGATCCCCGTCTGTCCAGTGTGAGACCTGACAGAGCCATGATGACACTCACTGAAAGAGACACAGTCACTCCAGTGTGATTATGAGTCAGATCTGGACTATAACGTGGAATATGAAGTTCAATGGTTATGAAAGGCTTAAAACAAAAGTGCCTTTCAAAAGTCACTAAACTGGCTAATGTTGGTACTTTAAGTCCAAATAATACAAAAGCACTGTATTTGGATAGTGGTTTTACACCTTTAAATATGGAATAGGGAAGCACGATATAACATGTGCAGTTTTAATGTTATTGTTATCGGCCCGATAAGAAAATTTGGCCAATATATATTAAAGACGATAAATAATTTTTTCCTTCAGCTGAGACACTTCTGATGCACACTGTTCACCATGATGGTTTTGAATTGCTTGAAATATGATTTAAAATCACTTCACAAAGGAAAATATGGTGCAACGTACAGTGTGTCATATAAACTACATATTATTATAATGAGAACATTATAATTGTGTGCTTGGGATATGGCTTTCAATGCTGAGACTTTTGTTTTCAGAATCAGGCTTTCAAAACGTATTTCAAATGTAATATGTTCAACTTATGTCATATTTATGACTATTTAATTTAGAATTTCCAGTTTTTAATGTCACAATTTTGACTTTTAATCTCATATATGATTTAGTATGTCATAATTTGCCAACTTACCCAATATAGAATGTACCCTATAATATATATATATATATATATATTGTGTACAAAATAAGAATCTGTGTTTACATAATATATGTGTGTTTGTTTTGTGTATGATTATTATGTTTATATAAATACAGACACATACATGTATATATTTAAGAAATGTATGCATGTATAAATATATATTTATATAGAAATGTAAGATATTTATCTTAAATATATACATGAATGTATGTTTATTTATTTATATATACATAATAATTATACACAAAACAAACACACATATATTACGTAAACAAAGACTCTTATTTTGTACACGATAATCATGATTATCGTTGAACAGCCCTAATATATATATATATATATATATATATATATATATATATATATATATATATATATATATATATATAAAATGTAAAATACTAGTAGAATAATTAAATAACTGATGACTGACAAAGAAAGTAGAAAAAAATGAAATTTATCTGAAAGGTAAATTTTTTCTATGACTTTTATAAATGAATATTTACACATTTAGTTGCACATATTTTAATTAAAGGTATGTCATAATAGCCACACTATGAATTCAAAACTTAATGATATCACTCATTTTACCTATAGGTTCTGAAAAGTACATCTAATTATTGAACAACAACCCCATGATTCACAATAAGTATTAAATTAAAATAAGCACTCTGGGGCTTTAATTAAAATATGGGCAATTTAATATGTAAATATTAGTTTACCTTTCAGATTAATCTTTTTTTACTTGGATCATCAGTTATTCAATTATTCAACTAAACTGTCAAAACATCTAAATTTCTAATTTTATTTCACCTCAAAATAAAACAATAATTTTGACCCCACAGATCTAAAAACATTAATATTTCCACAAATCCCTTATTAACATAAAGACACACACAAAAACTTTGACATTCAACATAATAGCTACAACGTCATGGATCACTAATTTCCAGAGGTACAAAATTAGATCAATTAACCTCGAAACGGTTTCGACTATGTTCAGATAAATGACAATATTCAAAAATATCGTAGCCATAAACATATTCAACCAGATATTAAGTAGGTCATATAGTCATGTGCAATTAAACCTCGCCAAAAGATTAAAGATCAACTGTTGCATAATAATGTTCAGAGACTCAAAACAAGATTCGTTTGACTAGAAACAGAAACAGATTCACGGGGAATTCTTGACAAACTAAAAAACAGACGAATGAACTAGTAATATGTCAAATATGTAGGACTGAAGGACAGTAAACACGCTTCTTACCATAATCGCTTAACTTTAAACTGCGCTCGTCGTCTGTTTATGAAGCGCTCGCGATCCGAATTATAAACAATTCGGAGCACAATCTAGATTTAGTCCTTCTCGGTTATAAAAGGCTCGTTTTCTTTCAGAAATCAGCCCGAGCTTCGAGGAGACTCGTTTGTCCACATTCAGGACTGGTCATGATGTTTGTTGCTAAAATGAAACTGAGGGAAACTTTGACGAGATTCTACCGTAACTGACGTAAAGGACGAGCATCTGAATCCAGACGAGCTTTAATGTTCGCTTGCGTTCCTCTAATGACAGCAAACACACGACTGCTGAGCTGAAACGACCTCGAAGCACTTAAGACGACACAATCTGTGAAAACGAGTGAAAAACACATGAAGTATCTCCTCGCAGACTTTATTATGAATTTGCTCAGATTCAGTCACATCTTGCGGGAATTTCCACTGACGTAAAAACCACATCCGTTTTAAGTCGACAGCAGCAACAGTATAGTAAAGTTCACCAGCTGCCATTATAAGATCGTTTTTTCTATTGTTTACATTTTTAAACTATTTTTACTTGTTTTATTATTATTATTATTATTAACGATTATAATGAGGAACAAATACACAACATTTTAGGACGACCGCAATATTAAAAACACAAAGCAAAAATACCCACATTCTTTCAAAAGGAAAGTCATGTTTTTTTTTTTCTTTGCCTATGACAGAAGTGAATGTGACAATGTTGGGGATTTGAAATCGATATGTATGCCTATAAAATATATAAAAATGTACTAGCCTTTATAAAATTAATAAACTGACATTGAAAAAAATCTCAATTATGACATAAGTGTTATAAATATGTGAAAAAAAATCTCAATTATGACATAAGTGTTATAAATATGTCGCAAATATGTCATAAATATGACAAAAGTGAAAAGTCGAAATTATAACTTAAAAAATGTATAATTAAGACATTAAAGTCGAAATTACGCTATTTTTTATCCCGAGACGATTTGGACTTATGTCAGAATTTATTTTTATGACTTAATATGTCATAATTGTGACTTTTTAACTATAAATAGGCTATAGGCTACATCATGATGTCTATGGCTATATGCACGGTTACTTCCTGGTCAACGTTAAGCCAGCTCGGGCATTTCCGGTGAACTGTTAGCTGTTCATTCTGTCGCTGTACATCGACACAAAAGCATCAATGGTTGACTTTTTAATGTTGTATTCATATTTTAACGCAGTAATCACAATTTGTCAATAAACCAGTTTTATTGATTGCAATAAAGACGAAGCTATTGGGACCGTTTAAAACTCTGCATCTGTAATTAGACACGCATTTTTTTCCCCAGCACTTCAAATGTTATTTTTAATGTATGTGATGACCACAAACATTATCTGTTCATCCTCCTGAGATTGTCCCCATTGTAAAACGAACGTTTAGAAATGTGGGAAATTCAACATTTGATAGAAAACACTTATTTACAAATAAAAAAGACAATAATTACCACTTTAACCAGCAGGTGGCGGCAAAGTAGCATTTATTCGCGCATATATCAGCCATTTCCTCTCATCGTTTTTCACTTAGTTTTCTGACTAAATATTAAACATTATAAAATAACTAGGTTTAAAAATACATTTTGTCAATGTGAAGTATGAAGTAGGCCTACTCAAAAAATCTCATGAAAAACAACAACTTTTCTTGTGAATGAATGACACAGAAAGCGAGCGCCGCTCTCTCTTTATAATCACTGAAGCTGTCAGTCAGTGCAGCTCAAGATCAATGATTTCAGCACACTTGTGAAAACACATTTTATTCAATTAATCTAACTAAATTTCAAAGTAAATATTTAATTTTTGAAGCTTTTTTTCACATTAAAGTGTGAAAACGGTCAAATTGAATTTAGCCGAGGAGGAACACTGAGGTACGTCTTTATTTATTTATTTTTTATGCTCTCTTACGTTTGAATAACTAAATTAATGCTATGACAGACTATTTAAGTGACTATATTCTGATTATAAACTAAGTATTACACTAATGATGCTCAACACACCAGCAAGTGACTCTCACCGGAAGTTTTCCAGCTGGTTTATATTATTGCAGAAGTTCTAAAGAACGCTCCGTCCATATCCCATTTTGACCTTTTATCTCATAAATGGGACTTTTTATGTCACAATTTATACTTTTCATATTACACTTATGACTTTTTTGTCATAATATTTGTAGTAATATAATATTTTCACATTTCCGGGTTTCTCAGAAGCGGAAGTCGTCATAGTTGGGTAAACGTTTAGCGTGTATGAGAGACTTCGACACATATGTATTTTTTATGTTTCCATTTGAACAAATAGCAGAAGAAAAACTCAAAACTTTTCATAACTTTCAAAACGAGGGAAAAAATATAAAGCGATTGATAACGGCAGTCAGAAGAGAGAAAGATGTCATTTTTACCATCACTCCCATAGAAACATCCTCACAGCAGCGTTAGTTTTTTGTAATTTGATGCAACGGTAATATAATACTAAGTATAGTGTTATAAATGTACATACTTTTTTAAAAATTAAAATATAAAAAAACTGCAGGATTTACGATATTGATGACTGTTAAAACGCGTCATCACAGTCTGTGAAAAGGGTCAATCATTTTTTACCTTAAATGTGACCTTTTATGTCATAATTAGACCAAATAATTAGACCAAATTTTTTATTTATTTATTTTTTTTAAATATATTTTTATTAATGAAAATAGAACAATTTACAAACAGAGCATAGCATAAGACAGAGTAATACAAAGTGTGACATTAATTAGTAACGGGATCTGAAAATAAAATCCTAATATTTTAAGCATGTTAATGACTTTTTGTTTTTTAACAATGTCAGAGAAGATATAAAACAATCAAATTCTATTACCTTGAATATTGGGGATGAATTTAAGCATTTTTGTTTATGTATATAAATTTTTTGCCAGCAATATGAGTAAATTAACAATGTATTCAAGACCTTGTTTTCATAGTACACAATAATATCCTTTAAAGAAAAACATAATCTGGACAATTTAAGAGGGAGTTAAAAAATATTAAAGTCTCAAGTTCCCAAGGGAGTTACCATTAATCCAGCATTTTTTAATCCAACTTGCTTTAAAAGTTCTATTGGCAGAAATGGCTTTATTATTATTATTCGAAAATGTGTTACAGAAACATCAAAGTACAATACATAACATTATATGTAACAAATAAAGGCACACTAGAGGGGCTTAAGTAAAACCAAAAAAAAATATATAGCCTATATATATTGAAAAGTTGACACATTTTTAAAGTTTTAACTGCTTTTTGTTTCAAAGAATATCGTATAGAGTCAATATAATGTTCAACTTCTCTCTTAAAAAATATATTTTTCCAAGAAAACTTGCATTTATGAATATGAACCATTAATTTTTTTTTTTTTTTTTTATATATATATATATAAATCTGGTTGCGCTTGTTTCTACAGTCCTCCATATGACCAAATACTACATCCTTCCATCACAGCACAGATTGGTTATCAATATTTTTTGCTATAAAATCACAAATATTTTGATTGGCAGAAATGGCTTCCGCAGGTCCGAGCAGGTGAGGTGACGTCAGTCTCCAGCGCGCGCGTGTGTTTGTTTTGATGGGGAAGTGAAACGAATGAACTTCTCGATGTGGAAGCGCCGCCATTTAACACGGAACGTGGAGAAAACAGCGATGGTGTCAGTCATATCATGACATGTTTAAACTCGAGACTGTACTGATAAAGCAGGTGTAGCGATGGCCTTCTGCTTTCCTCCGCTCGTGATCCGTGATGACAGTCTGAGGTGTTTTGTGAAGATCGGAGCCGGCGGCTTCGGACAGATCTACCGGGCGAAGCACACGAAATGGGGCATGGACGTGGCCATAAAACTGCTGCTTTATAAAGACGGGTAAAGTAGATCCTAGTGTGCACGAGATCTTTATAGCAGGTTTCCACTGTGACAACTTGCCCCATAAGGTGCAGCATCCGCTACTGGTCAAATGACCACAGTTTTAGTGACAAAAACAGCTTTGGCAGAAACTTTATCGTGGTTACCATGCTTTACTATAGATTTACACGTACAAAGAACAGAGTCTGATGATATTATTTTAAAGATCAGTTGTGTATTTTCTATTATATTACTATTATTATTATTATTATATATTTATGTAATAATTATGAAAAGGTAAAAATTGACACAAAAAGATAAAATTATGACAAAAAGTCATAATTATGACACTGATAATTTTTGCTTTTATGTTATAATTATGAAATTGTATAAAAATGAAATTATGAAATAAAGACACAACTATGACATTAAGTCATAATTGAGCGAAAAAGTCTGAAAAACTTGAAATTATGACATGCTAAGTCATAATTTTGACTTTTATGTAATAATTATGACATACAAAGTCATTAATTTTATTAATTATAAAATAAAGACAAAATGATGACATTAATTCATAATTATGAGCTAAAATGTCAAAATGATGACAGTCATAATTTTGACTTGTGTAATAATTACGACAAGTTGAAATTAATACATATGAAGCAATAATTATGACACAAGTTATAATAATGTAAAATTCGGAAATTAAATTGACACACTAAGCAAAGAGGAAGTTATTTTGATTCAAGATAACAAGAAACATGAATTTAAAATCAATAATGATGTGCAACAATATTCCAAACAAACTTTATAAGGTATATTTATATCAATTGTATCTTTATAGCAGGTTTCCATTGTGACAACTTGCCCCGTAAGGTGCAGCATCCGCTACTGGTCAAATGACCACAGTTTTAGTGACAAAAACAGCTTTGGCAGAAACTTTATTGTGGTTACCATGCTTTACTATAGATTTACACGTACAAAGACAGAGTCTGATGATATTATTTTAAAGATCAGTTGTGTATATTGTATCTTAAAATACTTCTATAATATCAGCTCATCTGTATATCTCTCTACCATTGAGCAGGTCTACGTCCTCCATTCAGAGAGAGGCAAATCTGATGTTCCAGGGTGGGAATCCCAACGTCATCCGTATTTTTGGCCTGTACGAGGGCCGTGTGGGCGAGCCGCAGCTGCCGCTTCAGTCCGGGCTGGTGATGGAGCTCATGCCGAAGGGCTCGGTGGCCGGACTGCTGCAGACGCTGGCCGCGCCTCCTCCGTGGCCCCTCGCCTTCCGCATGGCTCATCAGATCGGCCTGGGAATGAACTTCCTCCATCACCTGACTCCTCCGCTGCTGCACCTGGACCTGAAGCCCAGCAACGTGCTGCTGAACGACAGCCTCGATGCCAAGGCGAGTCACACGTCCCGCTTGAGCCGCACGCACATGATGAAAGTGAAATCGCTGTGAAAATGAGCCATGAACCTGTTTATCCACACAAGCTTTGACAGAATATATATTTGTATTGATGCAGAACTCTTAGAAAGTCTTTAAAAAAGCTTAAAAAGACAATTATAACATAAACATTAAAATTATAAGTCGATATTATGAGTATGAGAAAAAAGTCAGAATTATGAGATAAAAAGTCGAGCTTATGACTGAACACATTTTATCACATTTATTTCAGTGCTCTATAAAAAAGGACTTTAAATTCATTTAGCCACACAATCTTTGAAAAATATATAATAATATTTCGGCGTTGATGCTGAACACATTTTTTGGCTTAAAAAGTCAATTATGACAAAAAGTCAAAATTATGACAAACTAAGTAATATTTTTGACTTGTGTAATAATTATGAAAAGGACAAAGTAATGTCAAAAAATCATAATTATGACAAACTGATCATTTTTACTTTTATTTAATAATTATGACAATGTTAAAAATCATGAAATAAAGACAAAATTGACATTAAGTCATAATTATGAGCGAAAAAGTCTAAATTATGAGTTAAAATTTTAAATTATGACATGGTTAGTTATAATTTTTACTTTTTTGTAATAATTATGGCATAAGTTGAAATTATGACATCATACTTTTGACTTGTGTAATAATTATGAAAAGGTCAAAATTGACATAAAAGAAAATATGACAAAAATCATAATTAAGACAAAGTGATAATTTTTACTTTTATGTAAAAATTATGACACAAAAAGTTATTATAAGACAAAATTATGAAATATTAAACTTTAAATGATATGCTAAGTCATAATTTTGACTTGTGTAATTGACATAAAAAGTTGAAATTGACAAAAAGTTGAAATGAAAATTCTATATAATAACTATGAAAAGGTCAAAATTGACACAAAGAAAAAAACTGATCATTTTTATGCAATAATTATGACTTAAAAGTTGAGTTAATTATGAGTTTTAACTCAAATTATGAGGTAAAAACTATTTTATAATTTTATAACTAAAATTATGACAATTATGACCGAAATTATGGCATAAAATGTTGAAAATTTGATGTAATTTACATAAAAAAGTTATGAAATAATAAAGACAATATTATGAGCTAAAATGATGACATAATATTGACTTAGTTTGTAATTAGACTTGTAATTTGACTTAGGCTTGTAATTATGACATTGTCATACTTATGACTTATGTAATGATTTGTGAAATAGTCAAAATTGACACAAAATTAAATCTATGGCTCCAAATTAGATCTACAAAGTGATAATTTTGACTTTCATGTAATTGTGATATACTAAGTCGAAATTATGACATAAAAGTTTGAAAATTTGACTGATGTAATAATTGACAATGTTGAAATTATGAAATAAAAACAAAATTATGACACACAAGTTATAATGATGATAAAAACTGAAATTAAATTGACACGCTAAGCAAAGAGGACGTTATTTTGATTCGAGTTAACATGAATTTAAATCAATAATGCTGTGCAACGATCTTGCATAAAAACAATAATTGTCATTTTGATTTCATGACTTTAATGCGAATGAGAAAGTAGTCTGATTTGAAGATTTACACAACTAAAATGTCTCTAGATGAGTTATTGGAGCTGTACGGCAGCTCTTTGTGATTGCTGCTGCTTCAGGGACACGAGAGTGACTGAACCCTGCAGACAAGAGCTCGGGGAATCCCCTCATGTGACCCACAAACCATCCGTCTCCACATCTACTGATTATAAACCGCTTTAAACACAAAGAACGACTGTAATTCAGCGCTCTCGGCAGCTCGGGACGTTAAACCACTAATGAAATCTAAGCGTTCCTCCTCAAGGCTGAGAGTTCAAATGTGACCTCTTGACCTTCTCTGCACTTCTGTCCTGTGTTGATCTAGTTTAGTTTCTGTGTTTTACCGTAGTTTGTGACACTTTACAGTAAGATCTAATTTGTTAACATTGCTAAATGCATCTCTTTCAGACCCACAAGTCTAATGTGCGTTAAAAGTGTCATGTGCTCGAGTTCACGTGTGAAACTGACGATCTTGTTTCGGATTAATACTTCTGTCACTAGTTTCAGGACACTGGTTCTGTTTAAGCCTGTCTTTCTGTGTCTCGTCCTGCAGATCACAGATTTCGGCTTGTCTCGAGTGGCCCGAAGCGTTTCTAAGGGTGCGAGAGAGAAAGACGAGGACGAGGGAGGGACGCTGAGCTACATGCCGCCGGAAGCGCTGCAGGATGTCAATTACAAAGCCGGCAGAGCCTCCGATGTTTACAGGTATAACCACACACACGTTTTCATGTGTTAAAAATGCTCCAGAGCTGCATTTATTCGATCAAAAATACAGTAAAAACAGTGAAATATTATTTTGAGTTTATTTTTGTTTATTTATTTATATATTTATATATTTTATTAAACTTTTTTTTTTTTATATTTTTAAACTGCTTATCTTTTTTATCTACATCAAGTTTATTGATTTATTTAAATTAAACTTCATTTATCGAATCAGTTTTTATTTATTTTAATCAAATGCATTTTTATTTAAATATGTTATTTGTTATAATAATTGTATTTATTTTAATCAGATTCGATAATTTATTATTTATTTAAAAAACATTTTATTTATTTGTTATAATAATTTTTATTTAATTATTAGTTTTTTATTAGTAGTATTTTTTATGTTTTTTTACACTTTATTTATTTAATTTTATTTTTTAGGTTTTTTTTATTTTTACAGTGGTTTTCTTATTTTTATTTAAATCAATTTTTATCGATTTATTTAGTTACATTAAATGTATTTATTTTATTTAAATCAAATTTCATTTATTTTATTAGTTTTTTATTTATTTTAATCAAATGTATTAATTTAAAATGTATTTATTTAAATATAGTTTTTATTTACTTATTTTAATCACACATTTTTATTTAATTACATTTAAATACCTATATTTTAATCAATTTATTTTAATCTAATATTTATTTTTATTTATTAATTTAAATAAACTTATTTGAATTTAAATTTTAACAAAATTATTTAGTTCAATCTTGTTTTTATTTATTTATTTTTGCACTGCTTTTCTAAAAACAGTAAAATATTATGTAAATCAGTTTTTTTCTATGTGAATATATAGTAAAGTGTAATTTATTCAGCCTCCTCGAAACCCCGCCCACCAAAGACATTGCAGCCATTCAGAAGTCAGATAAAGTGATTGACAGGCAGAGAGAGTGTTTCTGATTGGCAGAAAAAGAACGATGTCTTGAACAGACGGTTTTTTGTTTGTAATCAATGAGAGTGTGAGGTAAGTGTGATAATCAGTGTTTTGATCTGCAGCTACGGTGTCCTGCTGTGGTCCATCATCACTGCGAAGGAGCCATACGACGGTAAGCACCCATGACGGTAAGCACCCTCTTTCATTCCCATCTGCCCCAGTGTTTTCAGTCACGTGTGTCTTCCAGGTAAGCCGTCCAGTCTGGTGCGGTTTCGTATCCCTCTCGGTGACAGACCTGATGTGGCTCTGATCGACTGCAGTCAGACTGAAGGTCTGGAGGATCTGCTGAAGCTCATGAAGCGCTGCTGGGATCAGGACGCCAACAAAAGACCAACGTTCCTCGGTCAGGCCTTTTCAAAAACATCATCATCCGTCCTATAGTCATTCATTGTTTATTTAAATCAAATTTCATTTATTTATTTTTTATCAGTTTATTTGCTTAATTAGTTTAGTAGTTTTTTTTTTACTTTTCCATTTTAACCTGCTTTTCTATTTTATTTAAATCAAGATTATTGATTTATTTATTTAAATTAAATATCATTTATCTAATCAGTTTTTATTTAAATCAAATGCATTAATTTATTATTTATGTAAATAATAATAAAAATCACGTACAAACCAGATTCCAAAAAAGTTTGGACACTGTACAAATTGTGAATAAAAACAGAATGCAATGATGTGGAAGTTTCAAATTTCAATATTTTATTCAGAATACAACATAGATGACATATCAAATGTTTAAACTGAGAAAATGTATCATTTTAATGGAAAAATAAGTTGATTTTAAATTTCATGGCATCAACACATTTCAAAAAAGTTGGGACAAGGCCATGTTTACCACTGTGTGGCATCCCTTCTTCTTTTTATAACAGTCTGCAAACGTCTGGAGATAAGGAGACAAGTTGCTCAAGTTTAGGAATAGGAATGTTGTCCCATTCTTGTCTAATACAGGCTTCTAGTTGCTCAACTGTCTTAGGTCTTCTCTGTCGCATCTTCCTCTTTATGATGTGCTAAATGTTTTCTGTGGGTGAAAGATCTGGACTGCAGGCTGGCCATTTCAGTACCCGGATCCTTCTTCTACGCAGCCAAGATGTTGTAATTGATGCAGTATGTGGTCTGGCATTGTCATGTTGGAAAATGCAAGGTCTTCCCTGAAAGAGACGACGTCTGGATGGGAGCATATGTGGTTCTAGAACTTGGATATACCTTTCAGCATTGATGGTGCCTTTCCAGATGTGTAAGCTGCCCATGCCACACGCACTCATGCAACCCCATACCATCAGAGATGCAGGCTTCTGAACTGAGCGCTGATAACAACTTGGGTTGTCCTTGTCCTCTTTAGTCCGGATGACATGGCGTCCCAGTTTTCCAAAAAGAACTTCATATTTTGATTCGTCTGACCACAGAACAGTTTTCCACTTTGCCACAGTCCATTTTAAATGAGCTTTGGCCCAGAGAAAACGCCTGCGCTTCTGGATCATGTTTAGATATGGCTTCTTTTTTGACCTATAGAGATTTAGCCGGCAACAGTGAATGGCACGGTGGATTGTGTTCACGACAATGTTTTCTGGAAGTATTCCTGAGCCCATGTTGTGATTTCCATTACAGTAGCATTCCTGTATGTGATGCAGTGTCGTCTAAGGGCCCGAAGATCACGGGCATCCAGTATGGTTTTCCGGCCTTGACCCTTACGCACAGAGATTGTTCCAGATTCTCTGAATCTTTGGATGATATTATGCACTGTAGATGATGATAATAATTTTTCTCTGAGAAACTCCTTTCTGATATTGCTCCACTATTTTTGGCCGCAGCATTGGGGGAATTGGTGATCCTCTGCCCATCTTGACTTCTGAGAGACACTGCCACTCTGAGAGGCTCTTTTTATACCCAATCATGTTGCCAATTGACCTAATAAGTTGCAAATTGGTCCTCCAGCTGTTCCTTATATGTACATTTAAATTTTCCGGCCTCTTATTGCCACCTGTCCCAACTTTTTAGGAATGTGTAGCTCTCATGAAATCCAAAATGAGCCAATATTTGGCATGACATTTCAAAATGTCTCACTTTCAACATTTGATATGTTATCTATATTCTATTGTGAATAAAATATAAGTTTATGAGATTTGTAAATTATTTTTATTATTATTATTATTACTTTTTTGGAATCAGGTTTGTACTTTAGTTATTTTTTTTATTTTTCAATAGTATAGATGCCAAATATAATTCTTGTTAGGGCTGTGCAATTAATCATATTTTTGGCTTCCAATGATTATGAAAACAAGATTCATATATTTTACCTTTATTCTACACTGTCATATGAACGGCTCGTTTGACTTCCTGCTTCTATGAAGCCACTCCCTCTGAAATACGCAATGTGCTCAGATTGGTTAGCTGGCCCAGTGTATCCAGAGCCATCGTGATTCGCTGAAGCGTCCGGAAACGCCACGCCCCTTACCATTCGTTATTACTAGTGCTTCAGTGGAAATGTAAATAGTAGCGTCTATGATGCTGTATCAAATTGAGCCCAAATCAGACCCAGATGAAGAGGGAAAAGCAGAACCTCTCCAATCACGGCTTTTAAAGGACGTTTATGAATGGTATTTCATTTAGTATTTGTGTCAAAGTGTTTAGATATGCTGTCAGTGCTGTTTGTTAGCTTTCAATATACAGTTTTACAGAACTAAATGTTTAAAAGACATGTACAAACAATAAAACGTACTTACAGTTTGGGAGCAATAAACAGCAGCTTCTGCTTTTAAAGTGGGAACTGCTTCATCTTTCAGTAAAAGCCTTTGTGTAAATCCAGCATTGAACTTCTTCAGCGCCGCATCCAGTGTGAAAATATCACAGATTATAATGGGATATATATTAAATTGGTTGCGTCGCGCCGCTCACGTTCGGTGTAAACAACTCTTCCACTTCCACGTCGCGCCACATGGCCTCGCCCACTTTGTTGCGTGTTCCCAGGGGCGTGTTTTGCAGGGTTTATGATGTCACCAACCTACTGGGCGATTTTGTTGACAATATCTCTGTTTGCATTGAACGTTCAGCGCTGTAACTTTGCAGATGTTGTTTATGCTCAAGCAGCAACATTACACACTAATTAAAGTTAAAAAAGTGAAATCATAATCAACCACCCCTTTAATTAACTTAGTATTAGTTTTTGCTGAAGTATTGATAATCGTGAAATTTCACTGACATTTAAAATTGCTCATATCATGAAATAATACTTTGATCATATCACCCACCAATAATCATGATTATGATTTTTGCCATAATCGAGCAGCCCTAATTATTGTATTCATTTATTATTTATTTAAATCACATTTAATTAATTAATTTAAATTTATGTATTTATTTTAATCAATTTTTTATTTAAATTAGTAGCATTTTTTTGTTACATTTTTCACTGCTTTTCTTATTTTTATTTATCAAATCCTAATATATTATATATTTATTTAAAGAAAATTATTTTTTATTTTAATCAAATTGATTTATTTAGTTAATTATTCTCCATTTATTATTATTATTATTTATTATTTTTAAATCAAGTTTTATTGATTTTATTTAGTTGTATCAAGTTTATTTATTTATAAATGTAATTTAATTCGTTTTTATATATTTTAATCAAATGTATTAATTCATTAGTTAGTTATTTAAATCAAACACTTTGTTTGTAATAATAATTTAATCTAATATTTATTATTGTTAATTATTTATTTAAATAAACCTATTTTAGTTTGTTTATTTAGTTTATTTTTATTTATTTATTTTTACACTGCTTTTCTCTAAACGTTTTTGTCTTCTCTCTGGATGTTCTCGGCTCATGGTCTTGTTTTGTGTTTTCAGATTGTGTTAATGTGACGGAGAAGATCTTCGAGCTGCACCAGCGTGAACTCAGTGACGCCGTCCGGGACGTGCTCAAGCAGCTGGTACGCGGCTCAATGTGTTTCACTGTTTATTTTTATGCTTTTTTTGCGTCTTGTTTTCATCCTCGGAGCCGGTCGAGTTAACCAGAGCTTCTCTGTTGTTCTCTTTATCAGGAAGGTGACATCTGCTCCAGTCTGAGATCATTCCAGATCTCCCGTAAACCACAGAGCGGTTCGTTACGTTCACATTAACGCGTTCAGCAGACGCTTTTATACAAAGTGATGTAAAAAAGAGGAACAAAAGTGTTTCATCAATGAGACAATATTTACAATCAATCCAGTCCTGCACTGCTGTACTACTGTAGTATTGATTTTCCCGTGGAAGTGTCACATTATGGGATTAAAATGGGTTTTGAAGAAAATGTTGTCATGGTATTTGACTTCATGTTCATCTTTGTGCCTTTTAGAAGTACGTCCTCCGGACACTGCATCGCTTCCTAAACAGGTATATTATATTATATTATATTATATTATATTATATTATATTATATTATATTATATTATATTATATTATACCGTATTGTATTATATTATAAATCATTTGACTGATCTAATATGTGTATTATATTTTGGATCTAATATTAGTAATAATTAAGATTTAATATTTAATTATTTATTTATTACTTGAATTAATTTTTAATCATTTGTTAAAAATGTTATTAAATTTTATTATTAATTTTATTACATTTTACTATCAAAATGTTAATATTTTATTATAATTCATTATTCAATTTTATTCAATGTTAATTATTTTATTAAATTGTAATTATAAGGCATATTACATTACATTATATTATTATATAATATTATTAAAATTTTAACTCATTAAAATCATTTTTATAATAATTTTAAATCATTTGACCGATCTAATATGTGTATTATCTTTCTGAGCTAATGTTAATTTATTTATTTATTATTTGAATTATTTTTTAATCATTTGTTTAAAATGTTATTTCTTATTTCTAATTATTTGTACTTTATTAAAATTGTTTATTTATAAAAAGTTATTATTAAGCTTTTATTGAATTTTATTATCAAAATGTTTATATTTTATTACAATACATTATTACATTTTATTCAGTGTTATAATTTATTTTATTACATTTTAATTATAAGGTATATTACATTACATTATATTATAATATAATATTATAGTATTAATAATTTTAACCATTTAAACAAATTAAATGCATTTTAATAGTAATCTTAAATTTATACTTTATACTTATTATATTTTTTGATCTAATATTACTAATAATTAATATTAAAATATGTAATTATTTATTTATTAAATTATTTTTTAATCATTTGTTTAAAATGTTATTTCTTATTTCTAATTATTTGTACTTTATTAAAATTGTTTATTTATAAAAAGTTATTATTAAGCTTTTATTGAATTTTATTATCAAAATGTTTATATTTTATTACAATACATTATTACATTTTATTCAGTGTTATAATTTATTTTATTACATTTTAATTATAAGGTATATTACATTACATTATATTATAATATAATATTATAGTATTAATAATTTTAACCATTTAAACAAATTAAATGCATTTTAATAGTAATCTTAAATTTATACTTTATACTTATTATATTTTTTGATCTAATATTACTAATAATTAATATTAAAATATGTAATTATTTATTTATTAAATTATTTTTAAATCATTTGTTAAAATGTATTTCTTATTTCTAGATAATTGTTCTCAGCTCATAAAGATCAATAATTGAAATGTTTTTAATAAAATTGTATGATTCAAATTTTATTTAATTTTATTATTAATTTTATTACATTTTATTATCAAAATGTTAATATTTTATTACAATTTATTATTAAATTCTATTAAATGTTATAATTATTTTTTATTAAATTTTATTATCAAAATGCTATTAGGATGTTATTAAATTTAATATTAAATTCTCTTTCAACGCTGCCATTCTTGTTCTTCTAAGTGAAGATACGAGTACACGAGTGTTTTCATGCATGCATAAGTTAAATTGTATGAATATTTTGTGCATATTGATGATAAACTCATGTGAACATTTACGAAAGCTCATACTTTACACAGAGACCTTGAGTAAATCAGAGCATCACAGTGTTATTCTTGTAAAATTATCTTCACTTTGTTCTCTGTGTTGTAGGAGACGGCAGCCGGTTACACAAACACCGTAAAGAAAGGTAACGTGAGCAGCACGAGTGTATTGTGGTGATTGTGATGTTTTGGTGCTGAACACAGTGTTGTTTCTGTAGAACCGTCTCCTCGTCGAGCTGCTATGACTCCTCCCAGAACAACACAGGTCTGAAAACAAACAAACAAACAAACATATGCATGTAACACATGACTGACCGTCTGACCTGTTTTGTGTTTGTCGTTCCTGCAGCGTCAGACGTCCACACCAGGTCAGTGTTCTGAACGCTACAGTTCTCAGTTTCTGTAAACAGTCGTCATTGTGTTCACTTCCTGTTCGCCTGTGTTTGCTGTGGTCGTGATGAAGTTATTCAGGTGTTTCTCTGTGTGTGTGTGTGTAACCCTCAGATCAGTCTGCTTTGTCCCGTGTCGTCTGTGTGGTTGTTATGCTAATTCTCCCGTGTTTCATTTTGACTACGTCCTGCGCTTTCTGTATAACGTGACGAAATACTAAGAAGTGTGAGTGACTTTAACCCACAGAACCTCTAAATGTCCTCCCTACACTGCTGTCGGAACAAACTACCACATATTGAACAATTCTGTTGAAATGTTTAGGGTTTGTGAGTTCCCAGCATGCATTGCAGCTTGAATAAATGATGTGGTCACTGTTCTAGTAGTGTTGTTTTGCTGACTTCAAGTGTCCTATAAAACAGAAAATATACAGTATATTAAATATATAGCTTCACATCTTAAATGTCCTGTAAAATATACAATATATATATAGTACCAAATACTAAAATATCTTATATTGTATTATATTATATTATATTATTATTTAAAATCATTGAATTCAAAATTTAGATTGTAACCATTTTAACAAATCAAAAGCATTTTAATCATTTTAAATGATTTGACTGATATTTATTATATTTTTGATCTAATATTACATTAAATTATTTATTATTTTGAAATCAATTGTTAATATATTTCATTTCTAACTAATTGAACTCAGCTAATAAAGAGAATGATTAATTTTAATAACATTTTATTACATTTTTATTTAATTTGATATTTTATTACAAATTGATTTATTATTGTTATTTTTATTAAATTTTATTTTTAAATTTCTGTTAAGATGTTATTAAAATCCATTATTATATTATTATAAGTCAAGTCACATTTATTTATGTAGCGCTTTTTACAATGCATATTGTGTCAAAGCTAATTCAAATTAAAGCATTGTGTCCTATAAAACTTAAAATATATATTAAGTTTATATAGCTTTACATATTAAATGTCCTATAAAATATAAATTTGAAATAGACGAATACCAAAAAACTACCAAAATGGTAGATATTATATATATTTTTCTCAGGCGGCGTCCACATCAACATGTCCAACGTCGTCGGAGTTCAGTTCGGTAACAACAACTACATGAATATTGTTCAGAAGACCCGGCAGAGGCACCGGACGGCTCCATCTAGTGTGGAACTAATAAAAACTAATAAACTAATAAAAAATATGCTGAAACACACACAAAAAAAAATAAATAAATAAATAATATATATATATATATATATATATATATATATATATATATATATATATATATATATATATATATATATTTATTATTATTATTATTATTATATATATATATATTTTTTTTTTTCTGAGGACAGTTTTTAACTTGAAAATCTGAATATTGAATCTGTACAGTCTCTCATTTCCATCATCAGAGGAACATCTGAAGTGACATGTCAGTCTTCATTTGGGAACTTTCCCATGTAAATAATCAGCTTGTCATGTCGTTACTTCAATTACAAATTTTAAATGATTGCCAACTCTAATTTTAAGCAAATAAAATGGATAAATGATGATAATAAAACTCCTTTAGCAAACATCAGGTGTGTAAACACAATAAATGATGCTCTTCATTGATGATCGTTCACCTGCAGAACAAACAGTTATAATGAAGCGTGACTCGCTCATCTGTTTTGTGCTTCTCTCTCAGGCGGCGTCCACATCAACATGTCCAACGTCGTCGGAGTTCAGTTCGGTAACAACAACTACATGAATATTGTTCAGAAGACCCGGCAGAGGCACCGGACGGCTCCATCTAGTGTCAACACATCCGAGAACACTCAGAAGAAGCCATAAAGACATTGTGCCGCTCCAGTCAGTTCTCTTCATCAGCTGTGAAGTGTCTGAGATGTGGCCAAACTATAACTGTGAGGCGAAGTGAAGTGGTTTCACTTCAAAATCAAAAGAAAGAAATTATATTTTGCATGCAAAAAATTAAAAAAATTTTTTTTTTTTTTTTTTTTTTTGCATTGACGTTATATTTTATATATTTTATAACCTCCCTCGTCCAATTATGTGTATATATATATATATATATATATATATTATACACATATACCATATTGAAGTACAATAGTAAAAGCACAACATATTAATGTTTATTGTACCAGATTTTATGTTGATTTTCATGAGTGTATTACAGTGAAAAATATTAGATTTTTTTGTGTTACATTAATGAGAGTAAATTGTGAAAGTGTTTAACTGTCCTGAAAATGTCACAATGCAAACAAAAAAAAATCTGATGCTCCTAAAAGTTTTAATTTTCTTTATTCAAAATATATATATTTTTTTATCTTTCTTTTGATTTTGAAGTGAAATATATGCAAGTCCATTTCCGCCACATAAGAATGTAAATCATGCTTTTGTAAACCATAATTGTGACAAAAAAAAAGTTAAAATTATGGCATATTAAGTCAATATTGTGGCAAAAAAAATCAAAATTGACAGTTGAAAGTCATTAATTATAATAAAAAAAAAAATGTATCATCAAATACTCATAATTGTGACTTTTTAATCTCATAATTAGTCATATGTTGGTGTCAAGATTTTTTTTTTTTTTATCTCATAATTATTACTTAGTTTGTCATAATTATCACTTAATGTGTCATAATTTCAACTTTTTATGTCATAATTTAGATTTTTATTTCTTAGATGGCAGAAATTGGTTTCCCATGAAATATGATCCTGAATAAATGAGATTCGAATTCAAATCATATTAAACCGCCATCTTTTACTGAAGACTTTTGGACATGTGACGGTGTTAACAATCAACTACTGTAACTGGCTATCAAAGTACTTTTCTACCTTTGATTAAATTTTTATATTTTTTTTCCAAGATGTGTCTGAGAGTATGTATTGGGATATTCCCTGCGCTTTATTATCGGATGAAGCTCGTACTGTCACGCGACGAGGAGGATCCATTGCTCTAATCAGGAGTGACAGTGCGTGTGGTTTAGTCAGCAGGCTCCTGGCATCATGACCTTCCCAATCCCATCTTCCCATCTGTCTGACCGGAATCTGAGCCGTATCATCAGCACCGTGACGCATCTCTCCTGGTGCTCTGGACAAAATGCTGTGAAACGGGTGGGTGGCTGCGGTAATAATAGAAACTGACGGTAGTTCCCTTGAAAACCATCAAGTCGGCAACCGCATTTACACAAGACATATTCTGTACGGTTAGACACGCTTGGATATTTATTCCTGTTTAATGCTAGACACAGAGGTGCCATTTATGCCTTTCTTAACTGTATAAAAATTTCTTCAGCAAAAATGCTAAAAATACAGGTACATGTACAAAATTGTCTGGAAAATACTTGACAGTTTATCCTTTTTTTGGCCACTATAGTTGTTTAAACCTGAAGAGGAACCAAATATAATTTACTAAAGAGCCAATAATCTCCTCATTAAAGACCTGTCGTTAGAAATCAGAATAAAAACGCAATGACAAATTCTGTAACTTATGCTATTTATTTTGTTATAGTGATTTGGTTATATTGTTTATATCCATTTTCATATTAAATGTTATTTTCTCTGAACTTTTTCGTGGATCCACTATACAACCAACTGACTAGTCAAAAATGTAATTGTTGCAATTCGTAACTTAAATTGGCAACTTAAGCTACGGTAACGCTAACGGAATTTCAGTAAAATTCTGCGTGCAAAAACAGGTCTATTGTCAATATCGTATATCAACATCATTTTTTCATTGTCAATATCATAGTGATGTATGAAGCACAGCTCACACTTTCAAACCAAGCAGCTTAATTTCTGTAGGTCAGCTCAACGAACTTGAATACAAGCGAAATCTGTGCGCAGAACTCGCCCTTACGATACTCCCGATCGCGCTGATTCCTACTGGAAAAACTGGATTTCACTGAGCAACGCTAATTGTGTTTGCACGTTTATATATCACCTAGACAGCCAACCAACGAATCAAAAATGTGGTTGTTGCAATTCGTAACTTCGTTTTTTACGAGTTGGTAGCTAAAGCTATTGTAGTCTTAGCATTTCAGTGTAATTTTGCATGCAAGGTTTTGTACAATCTGCTTACACCCCAGCTGATGGTTGTTTACATCATGCTAAAAATCATGCTAATCTTTTTCCTAAAAATCTTACAATTTTCGTATTTATTTATTTGCATAGCAAAATTTTTTCCCTATTTCACGTTTTAGTAGTCATCATAAATTAGGTATCATTTGAAAGCTTACTTTTTTCTTAATTCGAGCAGTACTTAAAAACCTTTCAGCGAACACCTCCCCCTAGTGGGTGGTGTCATGTTTCAAATTTCAAAATTTATTTTAAATATTTTATAATAAAAAATTTCTCTAATCTGGATAAAACACATATCATCGGAAAGGTCTGAGACTCAAGGTTCCATATTTGGCAACTGTTTTGTGATAGAAGTGATATTGTAACAGAAATGTAATAATTTGTTACAGGAGAACATATAAACAAAATTCAATGGAATTTGGGTGTCAATCAGTGGATATTTTTGGTTCTACGCCTAAACAAAATCTTATGGGAACTTCAAATTTGGAACACAACGTGGTTAGACATATGGCCTTGATTTTATAGCAATTTTAGAGTAAAAATTTTTTTGCAAAATATATATTTTGTTTAAAATAAAAATGATTTATTTTGTTAACTTTTATAACTTTTATATGTACTTCCAACATATTCATGAATTACAACCATGTTTGCAATACCATAAGTTTGGATAGTGCATTTTCACATCTATGCTCAAAAAGGGAGGTGACGGTTAACGGGTTGAAAACAACTCAATTTGGCCAAAGTGCTTTCCATTAAAACTACTTTTTAACAGCATCAATAACAAAGAACCAAAAACATAAAACACTAAACCAAAAATACATTAAAACTCCATTGCAATGAGGTTAGCACTGGGGAAACTCTGACCTGCTTCCTGTCCCAGTCAAAAGCCTAGTTGCTGCATTTTGTAAAAGTTAAAAGTGGTTCGGCCGAGTGGTAGCATGTACAAGGAAATCAGTATGGGTTCCATAATTGACCCCTGAGGAACCTCACAAACACAGACTGCAGAATCAGACAATTTCTTTTCCCCAATAGTAGCCTACTATAAAACTTTTGTAGAAATCCATTTGAGGACATTTCCTTGAATCCCTACCTACTCACACAAACGCTCTAAAAGTATGATTCACATCATGCAATTTCATGCAAAATTGCCACCTTGTGAAACAGTTACGTTTTCCGTGCATATCCTTAATTCTAACATTCTCTTTTAATATGCAAAATAATTCTGTTAGGTGCCTCATAACATAAACAGAGATCATGCAATGCCAGAAAAGAGTGTGTGTGAGTTTTATCGTGCAGCGAGCATCGACTCTCAGACCTGCTGTCCTCGGACGGTCTGGAGGAAGTTGCTTCTTTGGCTCTGACGTCTGTAGCCAGAACAACAGATGGCAGATAATGATGATAAATAGACACTGCAGCCACTTGTGTCCGTTTACACTCTGACCTTCATGGCAGAATGAAAAAAGATGAATCATGAGTCGATTTTAAGGCAAGACACTACAGGTGAATAGGGTAAGAAATGTTACTAAATATAAACCAATTGATTAATCACTGTACATTAAGATAACTGTTTTGTATTACGGGTTCTCTGAAATGTTACATGCAAATGAAACATCTAATTAAATATGCACACATTTGCATACGGAACTGAAATCTGAACACTGGGTGAAGACAGGTTCAAAATTCTTGTTTGATTTCATTACATATTAGAGTAAAAGGTTTTTTACAGAGGAGTTATTTTTTTATCAAATCAGATAAATCAGAAAATACTGTCAACAGACAGAAAAAAGAATAAAATGTTGTATAAAATCAGGTGAATGATATATGAACAAACCCCACAGTAAAAACCTTCAGAATATAGATATGAATAAAATTGTAAGTTTTGGTGCATGTAAGTGTTACTGAAGTGGAGAAAAAAACTTTTCTGGAAACGGCCTTTAAAATATGCATTGTAATCAGCAGAAGCAAATAGATAAAGTGTGATAAAATAAATGCATAAATGTGTATTTTGTATGTTTTCTTTCCACTTTGGAAACAAAATAGACCAAAATCTCAAAACTGTCCAGAAAAGTTTTTTTTTTTTCTCCACTTAAGTAACACTTACATCATGCCTTAAGATGTTTTATAGGGATTTATCAGAATATCATGAAAATTTATAATTATTTTTGTGTAATGCCCATGGCCGAAATTATAAACCTATATTCTTTCAAAAACAAAGGAAGTTCCAATCTAGAGTCTTTCATGCTTCAAGACATCAAAATTTTATTGTTTAGTTGGAAAGATTTGTTTTAAACATAAAATGTCTGGATCCCTCCCTTAAATTTGGTGATTTTTGGCCTGTCCAAGCTCCGACGACTCAAATGCATCTAACAATTAAAATCATTGTGACATAATCTGTTGAACTGGTATTTGAAAATTTTCATAATTATTCATTTTAATTACCAAAAACATAGTATCTGAGTTCTACATTTTGTTTGCAGTCCGCATACACACTTTTTTTGTGTCCTTGTTTCCCCAACCAACCAAGTGTTTTTTTCTTGACATTTTATTTGTTCGTTATACATGTTTGTTTGAAAATGGGTTTTAAACTTCATCCTAAATTCAGGTTACGAGGTTACAAACCTCAAACAAAATTAAAACAGAAGAGCTCAAATTATATTTATTTTGACATCCTGAGGTTATGATCTGCACATTCAGAACTTTTCACTGATTATTTGTTGAAAATCAAGCATTTTATATCCCATTTTGTACCCTGAAAGCGCAATATAACGTTAAAGGGGCTATATGTATGAATTTTTGAGCATTAATTGCTTTTTTGCAGTAAGTTGCTGCTGCAGTTCATTGAACGGCCACCGGTGTCGCTAATAACAAGGGTTTCTGAATTCTACACATAGCCTCTTTAATCGCATATTAACAAGCAGGTTCATGCAAAAAAGAAAGGTTGCAGAGGAAAGAAGTCCATCAGCGAAGGTAAGTAGGCCTACATGAAAAGAACATCGTCATGAACTCTTTCTCCTACAAACGTCTCTCTGCTGAATTTGCTCTTTCTATCAATGTCTCTATTTTCCACGTAAACTTCTATTTCTATAGAGGAAAAACAAGGAACCCAGAGAAGGTGGAGTATTTCCAGCCGCCCATCAGGTTTCCTCTCTCCAGTTTGAGGTAGGCCTTATCTCCTCTCTCCATGGTAACCAGACCGGCGTTGGTCGCCGCCTCACGTGTCACGTCCTGATCGCCAGCGAAGGCGGAGATCACCGGCCAACCGTTCATCACGAGACTCACCTGGGCAGAGGGTCAGAAAGTAATGATTTTGCAATATTACATTTTAAACTTTTTATATATATATATATATATATATATATATATATATATATATATATTTGCTAGGGCAAATTTCTCAATACTTAGGTCATTTTTTCATCACAACATCAGTCTATGTGAAATAAACTGTGGATCGTTTATCATTTTGGAACTTTATACTGTTATTTTCCTGCTTATCTCTGTGAAGCTGCTTTGAAACAGTCTGTATTATATAAAGCTGGCTTGACTAGAAAAGGACATAAAAACAAAGTTTCTCATGAAATTCTTCATAAGAGACCTGGATCTTTGGACTCACCTGTATTGTTTGCCTGTTGTAGACTTTGACCACATTGAAACTGAAGCTGTACACTCCTTTTCTAGGAGCCAGGAAAACACTCCGCGCCGGATCGAAATGACTGCCAACGTTCACCAGAACCTTCAACAGAACACAAAAAGACACTGGTTGCTTCACGCACTGCTGATAAAATGACTAAAGCATCAATTGCGTATTTCACGCATCGTTACCTGGTCAAAGTATATGGTCATGGTGCGGTTGCTCATCTCAGACGGTTCATGATTGTTGTTCCGGACGGCCGAGAAGGCGATGCGGCCGCTTCCGGAGCGCACCGACATTCCCAAAGCGTTCCCGGCCGGCTCTGTGGTTGGAGTGGAGTCGCACACGACTAAACACTTTCCCTCCAGCACAATGGGCTCCGTGTCATTTTGGCCCCAAACCAGCAGGGGGCCGATCAGACAGAGGAGCCCAGCGAGCAGCGAGGTGCAGCGGGCAAACCGTGAGCCGCCCATCCTGACCGATCCTGATCCACTCGAGTGTTTGAATATGTTGACGTCTCACCGTGTGTTTCACCTGCAGGTCAAAAACAAATGCAGACGGGTCCAAATATCCAGCGGTGACCCACTAATGAACCAGAGTCCAGATCTCAGCGCAGAGCGAGTCTGATTGTGTGCGGTTACATGAGACATTGGGTTACTTTGCTCTTCAGTGTTTCTGTGTGTTGTGAGATCACTGCGTAAGTCACTGTATCACCACAACACACACACACACACACACACACACACACACATGCCATCTGGACGAGACGTCCCTCATGTGGAGACCATCTGCCTTCCCATCATGCTTCCCAACATTCCCACACACACACATACACTAGTGTTATTTTAGTATCATTGAGATACTATTTTAATATTTTGAATTAGTTTATTTTTTAGATTTTCCTTTTTCATTTTAAAGTTTTGTTTTTTCATCATTTCTTGAAGTGTCTATATAGTTTTTATTATTTTTCAGTTTTAATTATTTTAGTATATCAAGTTAAACTAAATGAAAAATATGTTGCCTTGGCAGCTAGCTGTAAAAAAATAAGTTTATTTTGTATGTATATATAATTTATTTCAGTTAAAGGGTTAGTTCACCCAAAAATGAAATTTCTGTCATTTATTCCATACTTTCGTTCATCTTTACAACACAAATGAAGATATTTCTGACCCTGGACCAGTCATAAGTCACACGGGTATATTTGTAGCAATAGCCAACAATGCATTGTATGGGTCAAAATTATAGATTTTTCTTTTATGCCAAAAATCATTAGGATATTAAGTATGTTCCATGAAGATATTTTATAAATTTCCTACCGTGAATATCAAAAAAAATATATTTTATTCATTGCTAAGGACTTCATTTGGACAACTTTAAGGCGATTTTCTCAATATTTAGATTTTTTTTGCTACCTCAGATTCCAGATTTTTAAATACGGCCAAATATTGTCCTATTCTAACAAACCATACATCAATGGAAAGCTTATTTATTCAGATTTCAGATTATGTATCAATCTCAATTTTAAAAAATTACCCTTATGACTGGTTTTGTTGTCCAGGTTCACATTTTTGATGAAATCCGAGAGGCATGTGACTCCTCCATAGAAAACAGAGGACAAAGTCACAACCAATTTCTAGGTCCAGAAAGGTAGTAAAGACATCATTAAAATAGTCCATGTGACCATGTGTGCAGTGATAATAGACCATGCAGCTCCTTGTGAAAGTCGTTATTTTTGTTTTGTTTTTTGCAGTATTCTCGTCTCTTCATAACATTAAGGTTGAACCACAGTAGTCACATGAACTATTATAAAGATGTCTACTTTCCTGGACCTTGAAAGTGGTAATAATGCTGTTGTCTTTGGGAGGTCAAAAAGCTCTTGGATTTCATCAAATATATCTTAATTTGTGTTCTGAAGGTCTTACGGGTTTGGAACGACATGAGGGTGAGTAATTAATGACAGAATTTTTATTTTTGGGTGAACTAACCCTATAAAGTAATTTTTCACTTGCATGAGATCCAGCAATAGCAAACCACAACCATCTAATCACACACACAAAATCAAGCCCGCCCTACATTTGTTCTTGTTTGCGAAGCAGTTTCACTCAGAAATACGTCACAATACAGAAGCAAAGACTAGAGCATCTTCCCTTTCATTAATGATCAAAGCGTGGTCAAGTGTAGGGATTTATACAATTATAAACTCACTCACTCAAATATCTGCATGTTGTCTGAATATTGTATATTTTGTACAAAACAGCACAACAGGGAAGCGCACTAGGTTTTGGAACAGAGCCTGTCCTTCTGAGTTCTGCCAAAGTTCCCCACCGTTCAAGCAGACATTAAATTCAGCAATGTTTCTTACTCTTTCTCGTCCTGTTATCATAACTAGTACACATATGCTCTCACGTTCTGTCCATCCTGTTCTTCCCATGTGTTGGTGCTCTCTGCCACTCTCAATGAAAGCTCAGTTATTTCTCCAGCGCTGTGTTGGTTGAACACATTGCATCAGTACGTGTGATATTAATGCTGAAAAATGCATGTTTCAAATATGAAATCATGAATGTATAAACATGGAAAAAATAACTAGATGAAATTATAAAACATACTTTGTCTTGGCAAAGCCCAAATTTAAGGCCTGTTTGTGTTGAACTTGTTTTTTTCCCCCTAAATAACAGATGAGTTCATTACATTTTGTGTTGCTTCATAAAAACATTTTGCAAACAATTTTTGATAAATCTACAGTGCAGTGAGAGCCTAAAAAAGGATATATCACATGGGCTGTATATATATATATATATATATATATATATATATATATATATATATATATATATATATATAATTTTATATATAAATTTTTTTTCCATCACCATGCCCCTTTAGGGGTTCTATAGTAAACATACAAAACAAAAACATTGCTTAAAAAGAAATATAAAATAAAAGTAATTAAATTTGTTCATCATATAAAGCAGTTGAGTCTCTGAAGACTTGTATTAAATGGCAGCAAAATTGCTGGATTTCTTATTCCAGTAAAAGTACTGTTCACACATGCAGTGGCTTTCCATCTTTTATTTCTATTTCTACCATTTAGCACCAAAGTGTCATTTAAATTCTGTGATTTAATTCTTTTCTCATGTTAGATGATCAGTAAATGAATGAGTATAGAGTAATTGTGGTAACAGTCATTGTGTCAGCTCTGTCAGAACCATCACATCACTTAATAGTCTCAAATGTTTTTGTAAATGCACATTCACACGTGTATCTGAATCAGAGTACAAATGCAAAGAAACAACAGTTTATTAGCGCATACTGATAAGAAGTAGCCTTTGTGTGAAGTACACTAGTGTTTTTTAGGTCTTTAATAATTCTTCGTGAAGATTTTACAGTGCTAAAACATGTTTACATTTGTTCGCTCATATTCAGGTGTACATATCTGCAAAATAAATATATGGAAATTTATTTTTGACTAATTACTTGTAAGTTGTGATTTAATCTAGTTTAATTCAGATATCTGTAGCTAAGAATGAAATGAAGCATTCGTCTGAGAGAAACATGACTTAGCAAGTGGGAGTATTGGCATTAGTACTTTTTCGCACAGTCTTTTTCTTCTGGAAGACTTTTCCGTTCGGTTGTTTCTTCCATGTCAGTGTGACGTCCTGATCGCCCAGCGTCTGCTGTAACTACACCACAAAAACAGGCTTTGATTAAACAAGTTCATCCTCAAAATGATCTGTTATACTTTATAAATCTTGCCAAAAGTGCAGAAACTGGTGAAGCTCAGAACACAAAGCATATTTTGTCATTTCGTGAGGAAAGACTGACCAACACATTGAACAAATGCTCAAAAATGATTATTTTGTTAAATCCTATTTCATTCAAACTGCAAGTTAAACCTGATGTTTTCTGCAGTCACATCCACAATGGTTTTCATTGCAAACTCCCGTAGGTTCATCATGCTTTAGTGATGGATGTTTCACCATGGATTATATTTCTCATGAGAGCGGTTTCTAAATCTGAACACAATCGTCACCAAAAACAAACGTGGCAAAAGGAATCCAGTGTTTGAATAAAGTCTTGTTGCACATGCGTGATGATCCTCATGAGACTCTCACTACTGTAATACATTCATGAAAATCAGCCAGCCAGCACAGATTGATCTTGAGCTGGGTCAGTATTGAATTTAACACATTCCACAATTAATTTTAGTCAGATGAGTGTTATAAAATCCACCTTGCGTAAGACGAGTGCACTCAGTGTAGCGTCGTCTGCGTTCTCACTGGCTTTCACCTGCACTCGGATCACCTGCTGCTGCTTCTTGACTGCAGGACAAGCACACGTTATATCTTAAGTTAATCTGGCTTTTCCTGTAGATAGTCTGCTCACACACTTTAGCTCTATAACCAACATCAGAGAACTGGGAATGCATTGTTTTATTATTATTAATGATTTAATATTTCTAAATAGGGATGCGGAAGGTACACTGACTGAAATGAATCATGTAATTGATCAGTGTTTCACTTAACCTTACATTTATTTAAAATATAAATGAATATAAAAAAAGAAAGAATATAAAAATAACTAGAGAAGAGCATTTTGATAAATATTTGCACTGTATTACACACTGTAAAAAAAAATCCCGTTGTTTCTACGGACAAATACCGGCAGCTGTGGTTACCAGAACAATACTGTAAAAATGACATCAAACCGTAAACATACTTACGGAGTTACATGTGAATTTTACATTTTAAATATGTATATTTAACATTGGATTTCAGTACACTGTAAAAAAAATCCCAGTAAAATTTACGGTAAAATAACATATTTCATTAACTGATATAATGTTAATTTACCAACTTAATGAAGTACTAATATTTGTTTTGTATCTTTATAATACACTGACAGTCACCAAACACAGTGGTGATGAGAGTCACATGATGAATCAAAGTTCATCACAAGCAGCTTTTCCACAAGCTGAGGAGGACAATACTAATATATAGAAGATGCACACAGTGTCATTCACACACACACTAAACACCATCATGGTAACATGCATGACATTTTAAAAATGCAATAAACATTAATTTAACAACATTAGATGTAACATAAACCCTAATGTACATAACTGATTAGAAAAAAATGAGAAAAACTAAGAAGAAACAGAGTTATTTCAGCGAAAATATATAAAATGTGAAGTGTCACGCATGGAATTGTGGAAATGTCAATTTACGGTTTTTCACTGTAAATTTTACAATGAATTGTTATTTTTCACTTCCAAAAACTGTGAATTTAACGGTATTTTACCGTAAAATTACATTAAATGTACCATTAGATCTATTACAGTTATTCACCGTACTTTCTGTAAACCAATTGAGTTTTTCACCGCAGCATTTTTACAGTCTTTTACTGTTAAAATCACGGTAATTTTTTACAGTGCACATTTACCTGTTAGTGATGTCTTCATCATTTAATGTAGCTATGTTTGAATAAATCTGCCATGAAAATGAGTTGTTACAGTTTAAATGTTTATATTTCACCAACAAACTGAAGTAGAAACAATTGTTATTACAAAAAAAAAAAAAAATCATATAAAAAATGGCTTATGTGCAATTTAAATGTTTGTACAACTCAGTTTTAGCTATTTGAGTGTTGATTATTTCATTAATGAATTTATTATTTTCAGTTTCAGTAATATTTTTTAATTTATAAGAAATAACAAATTATTTTGGTATTTATGATAATAAAACAGCACATTTGTGTTGTTGTTGTTATTATAAATTAAATTTATTTCCAAAAACATTTGCATTGTATTAAAAATATATATTCATAGTACATTTATAATAATAATAATAATAATAAAAACATGTGCATGTTATGTTTCATCTTTTTTAGTAAGTCTTTTATTTTAAAATTAAATGAATTGGTATTTTAATTTTGTAATTTTTATGAAATCTTTCCGAATTTCCCTCATGATTCCCTTATTAATTCCATTCATATTGTGCTGTTCAGTTTGTCAACTAGTGACCAAACAGTCCAGCTCACACCTACCTGTGCTACAGTAGAAGTACTGAAGGGCAGTGCAGTATTTATCGTCAGTAGCACGATAATAATCTGTACCAGCACAGTCTTCTTTGGCCGTGATAAGTTTCTGAACAGCGAGTTCAGTTGAGGAAGTAAAGCTGGCCTGATCTGACCACTTCCAGCTGTCCCGGTACAGTCCGATCCAGGTATCACTCACAGCTTTTAGGTTAAGCAAGTTGGCTATCTGGTAGTCGACATCTTGACTCCTAATGATAACCAGGTCTGTGTGATGCTCTCTGCAGTACTTCTGAGCATCAAGCCACGTCTTTTCCGTTTTGATTAAAACCATTTTCTCTGTTGCATTGGCACTTTCTGTGGAAAACAGAGTCAAGACATCAAAATCATGACTAGAAAGTGTAGGAAATTGGAAATTGTAGATTTTACATAAGAGTTAAAGTCATTGTGTGATGAAATTATTATATAAAGTGAAGTGATGTGTTTTTGTAAGAAAAAATATCCATATTTATAACTTTATATACTAATCAGTAGCTTACACAGTTTTTCATTTTTGGCTGAACTAACCCTTAATATCTTCATGCATATCATGTATTCTTCGTTTGAAAGTCGCTTTGGATAAATCAATGTAAATGTAATAAATGCTGAAATGAGCATCAGTAAAGAGTGTTTCTCACCGTCGCTACACACGAAATATCTTGTGTGATCACAGCTGTAATCACTCCATAATCCACTAGAATATATCACGGCACACTGCGGTCCCGCACCAAAGTTATCCGGCTGGTCAGGATACCAGGACTCAAACTCCAGGATCTCATCCTGATGAGACCATCGCCAGCTGTTGATGTCATCGTAGAGCCCAATCCAGGCAAATCCATAAAATCCTTTTTCGACTACGACTTCTTTCAGATTCGTCCAGTCTTCATCGCTTTGAACCGTGGCCAGGTCGATATGGTTTTTCCTGCAGTAATCTTGTGCGTTTTCCCATGACATTAACTCTCGGATCAGAACATACTCATGTGGTTTACACAGAGTTAGTGACAGGAGTCCTGTCGAGAGAATACCGTGTTTTTAGCTTTTTATTTATTATTTTTTCCTAGTCTCTTTAAAGGTGCCACTCAATGAATTTGATTCTATTTGGATGAATTTTATTTATTATTCTGACACCTGATCGTCATCTTTAATTTTGATGTTCACAAGTTCGATGTTTAAGAAATGAGTCACTATAGTATTTCTGTTGTAAAGCAGTGGTAAAATACTGTAGATTGATTAATAGGATATCTTGATTTTAAAGTGCCCCTATTATGCTTTTTCAGATATTATATTTCATGTAGTGTGTGTAGTGTTTGTGAATGTAAAAGTTTCAAAGATCAAAATCAAGTTTTTTGTTTGTTTGTTTTTTTTTTCTCCTAAAAGAAAGAAGTGATTCTTAACTGAAACGAGTCGTCAGTAATTCAGTCTCACTTCCTGCTGAACCTATGTAGGTTTGTCACTCATTTGCATAATGGTCTTCATTGGCTGATCAGCGTCTCTTTGCCCCGCCCTCAATCTCTGTAGCTGTATCTGAGGCTGGAAGAGTTTGGTTCATATCGAGAAGATGCTGTTTTCTGCTGCCAAAGCAAATCCACTTTGATGAGATTGATACGGTAAAACCGACGCCATCGTTACTGTTTGTATCACAAGAGCTGAGATTCAGATATGATAATGAGCATTTGGTATCTGACCAGTCACAACAGACTGGGCCGTCTGACCAATCAGAGCAGAGCAGCTCTCAGAAAGGCGGGGTTTAGAGAGACCGAATCCTTGATCGAACTGTTTCAGACATCGAGAAAAGAGCTGATGCTGCAATTTATGAGAAAATTAAAGTGTTTCATGACCTTGATGTAAACATGTTGTAGGAGAAACCAAGACAAAACAAGGAACCTTTAAAATAGCCTAATAGGACATTTAAAGGTGCCCTAGAATTGAAAATTGAATTTACCTCGGAATAGTTGAATAACAAGAGTTCAGTACATGGAAATGACATACAGTGAGTCTCAAACTCCATTGTTTCCTCCTTCTTATATAAATTTGATTTGTGCAAAAGTCCTCCGAAGAACAGGCGAACATAACACCGACTGTGACGTAACAGTCGGGATCATTAATATGTACGCCCCCCAATATTTGCATATGCCAGCTCATGTTTAAGGCATTACACAAGGGCAGCCAGTATTAACGTCTGGATCTGTGCACAGCTGAATCATCAGACTAGGTAAGCAAGCAAGAACAATAGCGAAAAATGGCAGATGGAGCATGATCCATGATATCATGATATTTTTAGTGATATTTGTAAATTGTCTTTATAAATGTTTCGTTAGCATGTTGCTAATGTACTGTTAAATGTGGTTAAAGTTACCATCGTTTCTTACTGTATTCACGGAGACAAGACTGTCGCTATTTTCATTAATAAACACTTGCAGTCTGTATAATTCATAAACACAACTTCATTCTTTATAAATCTGTCCAACAGTGTGTAATGTTAGCTTTAGCCACGGAGCACTATCAAACTCATTCAGAATCAAATGTAAACATCCAAATAAATACTTACATGCTGATATGCTGCATGACGAACACTTTGTAAAGATCCATTTGAGGGTTATATTAGCTGTGTGAACTTTGTTTATGCAATGTATTATAGAGTTGCGAGTTGGGGGGGGGGGGGGGGCTTGTGCATTTAAAGGGGAAGCGCGCTGAATCTGCGCATTTATAATGATGCCCCAAAATAGGCAGTTAAAAAATGTAATTAATAAAAAATCTGTGGGGTATTTTGAGCTGAAACTTCACAGACACATTCAGGGGACACCTTAGACTTATATTACATCTTGTGAAAAAGGGTTCTAGGGCACCTTTAAAATATGGTTCGACCAGGATTAAATAAGGATTTAATTGTAATATTGTGCTTTAAAGTCTAAAACACTCGTCTCTGGATAAATAGTGCTTGTATTGCGCATAAATTTAGTTATTCCTGCAGGTTTCACCCTCAGACCAAAAGCACGCGCACCAATGATCTATATTTGTGGAGCGCACAAGTCGTTTCTCAGTTTAAAAAAGTCACAAGTACCAAAATGAGTGGCTTACTGTGCTTAAATGGTCAAATACATACAAAATTATGTCAGCATGATGTGTAACAGTATACTGGATCCGTGCATAAACTCTTAAAGTGACTCCTGCTGCTGTCTGACATGTTAATGTTAAAGAAAAAGAAAATCACTTTTTCTTTTTGCATTTGACTGAATACATTTAATAATTTTAATTGTAAGCATTAAACTGTATTTAATTTTTACAATGAAGACTATCCAGTGTTATTTTACATTTGATTACTTTAATTTCTGTAGTGTTTGCAATTTGTTTATTTGTTCTTATTTTACTTAATTTGATGCATTTTTTCTGTTTTTATACATTGTTTTTGTTTGTTTGTTTGTTTTATGCTGTTTTAATGTTTACCATAATGTTTTACCTGAAAGAGAAAGAAGATGAAGCCAAGTTTGGTCCATCATTTTGCCAGTAGTTTTATCACTGGAAAAAAAAACCCCCATAAAAATACAAAAAAAAAAAAAAAAAATCCCAAATTAGTCCACAAATATCCATATTATACATATTTTTGTATAAGGAAAAACTGCATATTTTCATGTTTTATGGACAACGTGTTCTTTGCTGTGTAGAATATAAGAAAATAATGCAGTAAAATGATATGTCTATCTACAATCATAAAAGAGAAATCATAACATTAGATTAATGACAAAACATACATAAAAGTACAGCATAATTACTAATCACCATTAAACAGATAAACTGGAGTCTCAGGTGATCGACTGATGAGGTTTTGGCCTACCTGTAGTGATAGCGAGATATCAGGATGTTCTCAGTCTTGTCCTCTTTAAATGGTTTATCTACGTTAAGAAGGGAATATCACTGTAAGATATGCAAAGTGTGTATTGAATCATTTCTTTGAGGCTCCTCCTACAGGTGTCTTTTTGTAGACCATGTTTGGAAGACTAATTATCATATGAGCCATCGTTATACTTTGAAGCAGATGTCACACATTTAAACTAGTCTATTAGTTTAATATATAAGAGTATCAGTCATCATGCAGTCATCCGTATATATTATTACTTAAACATTCCTTGATTTAGTACCTGCAAAATAATGATCCCAGAGTGAACAGGTGATAGTAGTCACGATTCTCAACCAGTATAACAACCAGAGCACATCTTTCCTATAATTTTGACATCAAGAAATAATGTAAATAGATAAACAGATGAACTTTAATTGTTTTTGGTGGCTTTATGGTGCATGCAATCTTGATATACAATCTTTATTTTTCAGTTTAAATGTCCTTGTGGAGCATGTAAATGAAGGACAAAGTGATATGCAAAACATACAGTGTCACAGAAAGATAGTACTTCATGTAGAAACATTTATTTATTTATTTATTTATTTTTGGTTCATGAAATCCATTCTCCTTTTAAATTCATCTTCTAAAATTAACTTGTATTTTATATTGTGCTCAAATGTTTTTATCAAAGCAATGTTGTTTTTGCACTAATATGAAAATGTGTTTGGATATGCAAAGCATTAACGATTTGCTCCTTGTTAGTTTTCAGATCACCTGTATTTGTGTAAATGCATTATGTGTGTGATTAGCAGGGTAAATTTTCAGATCATGCAAAATTTAACATCTTCTTTGACTCTTCTGTAGTTATTTACCTATGCCTTTCCTTAATTTGTAATACAGACTTCACAAAATAAGAGAAAAAAAAAGATATTTTATTGCTATATAATCTACTTACAGTATATTATTATGATTTTTTTTATTCGCAATTCTGACTTTTTTTCTCGCAATTGCGATTCTTTTCTTAGAGTTCTGAGATATAAACTCGCAATTGAGAGAAAGAAGTCACGAGTTCTATCTCGCAATTCTGACTATATCTTGCAATTATCGAATCACAATTATCTTCAAGAAAGCAGTGCCTCTTCAAAAAAAGTTAATAATCCATATTCCAAAAGAAAATGCAAATGCAAATATTACAAAATATGATATTTAAAAAGTGTATGAATCGCTTGTTTTGTCCAACAGCGACACCAGCAGATGCATTTACAGCAGGATCTGTGTCTCTCTTGCCTCCCCTGAGCTCATTGAGTTTTAAGAGACGTCCTAAAGCATGTGATGGGGGGCAATGCCTCCATCATGCTATGACTGGATATGATTGGTTGGTGCAATAAATCCTGCCTCTTGTTTTTGTGCGCATTCACAAATCGGTCTGAAGGAACAACATTATGGCATTAATGGGAAGACAAATTAAAAAAGTAAGTAAACCACTCGGCCAATTACATTTGAAATGCTCTGAAAACACCATTTTTTGCGTGTGAGTGAGCAATCAGCTTGGCAAAATTAAAGATACATCTCCATGTCTGTGACCAGTGTTTACCGAGCTTGACGACTGATGAAAAGAAGTTAACTTTTAAAAAGAATAGCTGAACATCAGTTCACAAAATATATTGTTTAAATTGCTATGGCCGTTATTTTAGAATAAATGTAAAAATACTAATTTGATGAGATTCGTACTTGGCTTTAATAAATAGAACATCAATTACATAAACAAAATTGTATTTTGTATAATTACATTAATGTAATGTGAAGTAATATTTATTTAATCAGTAAAATGTGACAACATTAAGTGTTTCTTTATTTAAAAACTTTTTTTTTCCTAATTTCAGAACATCACTGCACATAACTGATATCAATATGTTAAGCTCTATAGCATATAGCTATTAAGCAAAATCTGTGTTGTATTAAAGCAGGCAGACATCATTACATATAATGGATTGTTTTGGAATGACTGCTTCAGTCTGCTAGTTAACTCATTTCCCTAACTCACCCGGCTTGGTGCGATTAGTGACTATTTGCTTCTTGTCTTTGAATAAAGTGCCCCAGGAATGTCCTTGTGAAGGTCAAGATGGATTTTTTTTTTTTTTGTCTGTACGAATGCACAGCCAACTAGGTTGTTTGCTGACTAATGAATGCTGTACAGTACTGAAACACACTGTGCAGGAATGTTTTTAACAGTGCAACATTAGCTTTTTCCATTTCCATCGTTGCAAATTTAATTTATGCGCAAAACTGAAATATCTGAAACCTTTGTGAATAAAGCACCGTTTCCATCACGTGTTCAAAAGAACTAAATTATACTGCAAAATCCAGTCATTAACATGGAATTTACTGTATGCCTGTGTCAAGGGAGAATTGAGACATGAAAGTATGCGTCCTTCAGATTGATCGCTGCAAACCAATCTCAGGGACGGATGCATTCGAAAATGGACAACGCTACCTTTCCCAAAGGATGCAACACAGCCGAATCATCATCCCCAGATAATTGGCTCACCCTCCGAAGCAGCAGAGTGGCTCTCTTTTTGGGAGACTTTGGTCAGATAATTCACGGAGAGTTTCGGGGTTCTGGATGTGACGGCTGTTGGGTGAGAAGTATCAGCTGCACGGCTCGTGGATGAAGGTAGTCAGGGACTGGGATGGAAAATCAGCTTTAGATGTAAAGTTCAGCCATGGTCAAAGTATTGGTTCTTCAACTTCTTCTTTTCAGCAAAACCCAAACAACTTTTCAGCCATGGTCAAAGTATCGGTGCTTCAACGACTAGCTTGTTTGGGACGGTATAGTTTTAAAGGAGAAAGACAAATCCGGCCCACATCTGGTACATGTGGATTACACACAGACCAGATGTGGGCCGGATCTGGGATGACACTATGTTGCTGTCAGGGTTCGCTCCGTCCTCAGATGCGATCCTCCAATGAGACGTTGCTACGGAGATTAGACACGCCCCGTCTATTGCTTATTGATTACATCGCGTGATATCCGCGGAACATTCTCCTGTTTTATTAACAACTTTTTTAACGTTTCCTGATATCTTCTTGATACAGAATGTCAATGTTTCATGCACACAGAATTACAGAGAATTATAAATCATGTATTTAGAACTCAAACATGAGTTCTTAAACACATAATACTAGACTGACCTAATTAAAACAATGATTACAAGAGAAAGAAAATGCATACGGGAATACAAACATATAATGCATTGACTCCAACATGTTAGTAATCACATCATAGCATGTGTTATATAGTTAAAGGGATAGTTCACCCAAAAATGAAAATTAGTGAGGTCAAGAAACGCGTTCTGGTGACGGAAGTGATGTCTCGCCCATATACTTCAATGAGCGCGAGACATCACTTCCGTTGTCAGAGCGCGATCAGACCTCACTAGCCGGAAGCTGAACGAAGTTGGACATAGTGGTGTATTAGAGGTAAAAAATGATATAAATAATGTTCGGTTTCTCGCACAAACCGATCGTTTCGTGTCTTAGGACATCAATGTGCCATCACAAGCCGCAGGGTTTAATTTGGATTTGTCTATGGAAGTTTTTTCGACACTTATTGTTCAAGTTCCCAATCACTTTAATAATTTGCGTTCGACTGAAGAAAAAAAGTCCTCTACATCTTGGATGCACTGGGGGTAAGCAGATAAACATCAAATTTTCATTTTTGGGTGAACTGTCCCTTTAATATTTTAAATGATCGACAATTGTCCATTTGAGATTCAAGATTGAGTCCTTAAGCAGAGTTTAAACAGTGACAAATGACCGGGTCAAAAGGGATTCCTAATCAGGGTATGTCTGTGAGGGTCCGTTGTGCTTTTAGGTCCGTTAATTAATGTTTCCTGTTCCATACGATAATACAAGAGGGTTTTGTGAGGGAATCAATAGATTTAACATGATCAGACAATGAGCTCAACACAGGCTTCTTTGTTAAAAGAAATCACGTCATCATTCCTGTTAAGGCTGGGGGTCTGGGGGTCAGGAAATGGACCTGTTGGTTAAAATGAAGCTTTGTTTGGTCAGTTCCTGGTTGATAGAGTCATTTGGCAAGTTCTGTTGAACAATGCCCTACATAGGGTATTGGTTCCCTAAAGGAGAAACTCTCATCGTAATCCTCAGGTCACCCAAGCTACTGCCCAAAGTATCCCCCATTTAGGAGGGTTAGATTAAGGCAGAGGCAAGGGGGCTCCACTGCCTTGGTCATCATGACTCATCAATAGTGTACCGATACCAGCTGTGAGAACAGCCTTTGATGCTTATGTTCACTCTAAGGGCACAAATCAAGCAAAAAACAATTGAGTGGCTCGGCCACCGCTGAAGTGCTGTCTCACCAACACCAACACTGGCTTCTTCCCAAAAGAACTTGACTTGAAAGAAAAACTACGCCCTTGTTTGTAGATTTGCTGAGCAGAACAAACAACCCACTTGCACCTGCTGCTCATTAAATACCCACACTGTGGGGTGGCGCAGCTGATGCAAATATCGCATGTCAGTGTGCATTGGCTCATTTTAGTAGATTGGCCTCTCTAGCGAGATCCCAATTTGTCGGTTTATCTCAGACATGATGTCGAGAGTTACCGACTGAAAGGGAACTGGCGCCGCGTTCGTTCTGTAAGTAGAATAGGAAAGGCGTAGGACAAACAGCTTAAGCGTTTTGAAGAATGCGGAAAGCGGAAGTACATGCAAGGCGATATTTTGTGTTTATAAAGCATATACAGTTGTATTTTTTTTTTTTTTTTTTTCGAAAATGACCAATTGTTTTGCTAGACCCTTATTCCTTGTTAAAGCTCTTTGAAGCTGCACTGAAACTGTAATTTTGACCTTCAACCATCTGGAGGCCAGTGAAGTCCATTATAAGGAGAATAATCCTGGAATGTTTTCATCAAAAACCTTGATTTCTTTTTGATTGACAGAAGAAAGACATGAACATCTTGATGACATGGGGTGAGTAAGTTATCAAATTTTATTTAAAAGTGGACTAATCCTTTAAGGACTTCCAAACCAGCGGACGACATCATTCTGTTTATTATGTAAGTGTGCGCTGAAGTTTTGTCATCTGTCGCTTTAAATGCTTGAGCTCTTTGACGCAGGATGGGTTCTATTTTATCATTCATCAGCTGGAAAAAAAATCATTCTGAAAGTGAATGTCATTTCTCTGTGCCGTTATCATTATAGTTGTGCTGTGGATGCTGCTATTTTATATTAATACTACATTTTAGAAATGCGTCATTATAGTTATCATCCTCTGTGTTATCGAGAATTCACACGTTTAGTGTTTGTGTCTGTGAAACTATCATTCCATCTTCCATATGAATCCTGCTAAGGTAATGTGAGTCTTTTATACTTCAGTATTTTGTATTCTTTTACTTCTTATAACAACGTTCAGTAGGAGGTGTGGGAAAACCTACGGAGAACTTATCATTTTAGTAATTCCTGTAGCTCATCTGTAGTGTCAAATGACTCATTTAAGGGTGTTTTGAGGTGTTTTGCTGCATCAAATGGCATTTCTGTTTATAGTAGCTTTTGTTCATTGATCAGAAAGAGCACCAGGAACCATGACTGGATAAGATTTTAGATGAAAACATCATTATTACAATATAATTGTACACATTTAAAGCACCTTAATTGAAAACGGGACAAGAACATGGGAGGTAAGAAAAGACACCTTTAAAAAAATGCTTTTAATCAAATAATTATTCTAAAACATGATTTTTGAGTGTTTATTTTTTGACTTTGAACTTTGACTTTGAATTTCAAGGGTTTCCATATTTAACAAGAAAAGCTACTAGAGTTTTAAGACTATGTTTTGACAGATGTCTCAAAAATGTTTCCATACAATGAAAATCAATGGGGTTCAATGTTGTTTGTTATGCTTTAAAGACATAATACAAATCTGTGGATTTTATTAAAATAATACTTCCCTTTATTCCCAGCTTCTGAGAATAACTTTTTTTGACATCATTTCAACTTTTTAAACTTGAGATGGTCAAATCATTTGAACTTTTTGTCATTTTTGTTTAACTTTTTATCTCATAATTATGACTTAGTATGTAATAATTTTGAAATTTTATGGCATGATTGACTATTTGTCATCAATATCACTTAATATGTCATAATTTCAACTTTTTGAATTGTCTGACCAGCAGATGGTGCTCATGCAACTCGTGAATTAACTTTGCAGAATTTCTACTTTTTACACATGCTGCCTAAGTTGGCTTAAGATTTTGCTGACAAGAAGTAAAATCTCTGCCCAACATACCTGCAGATCTTTAATGAGTAGTTAGAGGAGGGTTTACACTATATAATAAGTTTTATTACATGGATATTCTGAAGAAATATATTAATATGTATGACCCCAATATTTGCATATGCCAGCTCATGTTCAAGGCATTACACAAGGGCAGCCAGTATTAACGTCTGGATCTGTGCACAGCTGAATGGCAGAATTAAAAAATAAATAAATAAAAAATGGCAGATGGAGCGATAATAACTGACATGATCCATGATATCATGATATTTTTAGTGATATTTGTAAATTGTCTTTCTAAATGTTTCGTTAGCATGTTGCTAATGTACTGTTAAATGTGGTTAAAGTTACCATCGTTTCTTAATGTATTCACACAGACAAGAGCCGTTGTTATTTTCATTTTTAAACACTTGCAGTCTGTATAATTCATAAACACAACTTCATTCTTTATAAATCTCTCCAACAGTGTGTAATGTTAGCTTTAGCCACGGAGCGCTATCAAACTCATTCAGAATCAAATGTAAACATCCAAATAAATACTATACTCACATGATCCAACGCATGCATGCAGCATGCATGACGAACACTTTGTAAAGATCCATTTTGAGGGTTATATTAGCTGTGTGAACTTTGTTTATGCACTGTTTAAGGCAAGCGCGAGCTGGGGGGGCGTGGAGCGTGAGCATTTAAAGGGGCCGCAACATGAATTGGCGCATTTCTAATTATGCCCCAAAATAGGCAGTTTAAAAAATTAATTAAAAAAAAATTCTATGGGGTATTTTGAGCTGAAACTTCACAGACACATTCAGGAGACACCTTAGACTTATATTACATCTTGTAAAAAAACGTTCGATGGCACCTTTAATGTGATATATAACTGGCACATTTGGTTAGCAGTGGTATTCAGAACATTTCATTAAATTGTGGCACAGATTCTTAGTGTTTTGTCGATTTTTGGGACAAAATGAATACACAGACACAGTTTGAGAGAGGTACACCTTAAAGCATTAGTTCACTGCTGAATTAAAATTTTCTGATATTTTTTTTTACCCCCCATGTCATCTAAGATGTTTGTCTTTCTTTCTTTTTGAGGAAAACATTCCAGAATTTTCTCCATATGGTGGACTTCACTGGGGTTCAACGGGTTGAAGGTCCAAATGTTTAGTGCAGCTTCAAAGAGCTCTACATGATCCCAGACGAGGAATAAGAGTCTTATCTAGAGCGGTGTTTCCCAACCCTGTTCCTGGAGGCACACCAACAGTACACATTTTGAATGTGTCCCTTATCTGAACAGTATATTTCTGGTCTTGGAGTTTCAACTGATGAGTTGAATCAGGTGTGTTTGATTCAGAAGATTTGGAAAATGTGTACTGTTAGTGTGCCTCCAGGAACAGGGTTGGGAAACACTGATCTAGAGAAACCATCGGCCATTTTCTAACCACAAATGCTCGTCTTGCACTGCTCTGTGATGCTCCACGCATTACGTAATCATGTTGGAAAGGTCACGTGTGACGTAGGCGGAAGTACCAATCAAGTGTTTACAAAGTGAACGTCAAAGACTAAGTCAAACGGCTTTTACTAAAAAAGGTAAAACAATGATGTTGGAGGATTTTGAAGTTGGAGGAGAAAATTAGATGGAGTTTTTCGCCCTACTGCGGTACTTCCACCTACATCACGCGTGGCACAGATGACGACATCTTTGTCCTGTGTTGGCCACCGTAGCTTCTCTATATTGCCATTCACAATCTCACCGCTAGATGCCTCTAACATTTGCACACTGCACCTTTAAATGACTCACAGAGAGAGAATTAAAATTATAATTAATGTGTTCACCAGGAGTTGATTAGATATGCAATGTTGCAATATTGAGAAGACACCTCTGAAACATTAAATGGTTTTTATAAATCCAGTGATTAAATGCTCTGTGGCAATTTTACAAACCTGGAAGAGTTTCTGAACTAATATAAGGCTTTTACAATCTAATAATGTAATTAAGAACTTTTTTTGTAATCTAACTACATAATTCAGACTACTTGTAATCAGTTACTAGCCAGCACTGATTAGTATTATGCTATTGTTATTATTTGTATATGATTTTGTATAAAAAAGGTGACTGAAGATTAGCCAGATTACTCCTACTCAGTTATTTCATTGGAAAACTTCAACTTGTATTTGTTTATGTTTGCATCACATCACAATGTTTTCCTGCAACTTACGGCCTTCCCACTTTTCTATTTTTGCATTCGATCCAGTTTTATAAGCTACAGAAGAGTATTTCCAGTATATTCTTTCTGAATGTTCTTATACATGAAAGTTATTTCACAACTGAGTTTTTATAAATCAATGAAACCAGTTTTACAGATATTCACAGAGGAGTTTCAAGGAGATATTTAAATAAATATAGCACTGAGACCTGTGTTGTTGATAAAAGTAGCTGTTGATTATAGCGTTATTACGAAACAACATACACTTTACACAATACATCTCCTTTTTCTCCCCTTTCTCTGTAAAGACGAAAGACAGAAATAAAGTCAAACTGAGAGATATTGGGCCCTATCATACACCGGCACAATGTGGCGTCAGGCATAAGTCAAGTGTTTTCTGCTAGTTTCAGCTCGACGCAGTTATCGTTTTCACATCTAGCGTCACGTTGTTTAAATAGCAAATGCACTCGCGGTCATCTGTTTGCCAATGGGCGTGCTGGTCTGAAAACAGGGTGTGTTCAGGTGCATTGTTGGCGTGTTGCTATTTTGAGGCAACTTAAAATGACCGTGCTTGTATTTAAAGGGTTAGTAAAATGCACAACACTCGTACACTCTTATTACACACACAGGGACGCACAGCAGCACACAAACATGCCAAATATTAAAAATAAAAGGATTTCTCTCTGGAGAAGCGTTCAGTCTTTCCACTTGCAAATTCATCCATGTTAACAGTGAATATGCCATGGTGCAAGTGCTTTTAAAGGGAATGGGAGCCCAAAACACACCCATGGCTCATTAGACTTGGTACAACCCTTTTGGACCATTTTTCTGTCGTTAAAGTAGCAAAAGTGGAAAACTGCACTGTGTGCTTTACATCACGGGCTTAGACCGTTAAATTAGGGCCGTTAATGTCTTCTTGTATTTGCTGTTGATTTTACTAATTGTCATAACTGGATTAATCACTCTGCAAATTGGACTTTTATAAACACTGAGCAGTGTTGCAAAGAAATGTAATGTTACAGGTTTATTCAAAAGCTGACATTCATAATAATAATTTAGTGAGTATAATTATAGCCTAATGCATGGAGTGTGTGTAAGGCTGGGCAATGCTTACTATTCCCCTCCCTGTCTATGGACTTGAGACATGGGATTTTCTCACTCAAACCACTTCAGAAAAGCTGCCCATAACTGCTGGTCCGTTTTCTCTAATAGGATATTGGCGAAACCAGATTTCCTGCCATGCCAAATCTTGCTATTGCTTGTTAAACTTAACAGTGTTTTGCGAATTAAGAGGCTTCAATAACAAGTCGTTTATCCGGAGCGTTTATGCTGGGATGTGTATGTTCTGCTGTGACACGTAACTTGAAACTCTTCAAAAGGAAATCTATTTAAATGTGTTGTTAAAGGGGAAGCACATCTGCTGATATGTGCACCTTGGAGTTGGTTCACCTTAAAAAAAGTTTCTGAAATAAACATACAAATGTCAGTTGTTAATGAGTCTCAATCATGCACTGTGTAGCTGCGCTCAAACGAGTTAAATGGGTGTCTTTCAAATGTTTTTGAAGCATTGTTAGTAGCTTCCCTCTTTTACTTTAAGAAGAAAATCTACAGCAGTAAATAATGTCAGTATGTATTTGACATGAGATTTGATCATTTTGAAACTTCAAGGCACCATCATCATCACTTTCTCTTCTCTTTTGGGACACTTCCCTTCAGTGAAAAAACCTTCTGCACTTCCCTTTTTCTGATATTCGACTTCCATTTAGATGCACGTTCGGGGATTAATATTTGAGCGCACAACCTGAGGGAAACTAGTTGGCTTAACTCTGTACACGTGCTGTTCAATTGTTGAAATATTAACAAAAAAATCTCAGGGGGTACTTCAAGTAAATATTTAGCTCAAAGAGGTTCGGCTGACAAAAGAGATTAGATTAAAATATTATAAACTTTGTGACTCTCTGTAAAGATGCGTTGATCCACCCAATAAAAATCAGTCAAATGAGCATCTCAGACACTTTCTGAACTCCAGCTCAGACTCAACAAGACTTTCATTTCCACCAGCTCAAGAACGACACGCAGGTAAATCCATATATTGTACAAATATAAAAACTACAGCTCAGATGCTGAAGATCATATTTATAATGCATCTACTGTCTTTAATCATCTCATTTCAATCTGTTCCAACTTGAGGACTCTTTACATCAAAATATTATTCTTGATGTGAAGATCTTTCAAACTGATTTCAGAAACTGTGTTGATGTTTTCAAATAGGATACATGTGTATTCTGATGAATGTTGTAAACATGTGGAAAGTTGTTTCAGACAATAATGTGCAGCATAAGGTTTGTTCTTTGTAATTATTGCACATAAATGTTATGTTCAGCAGTCAAACCCTGGCAATGTCTATAAGCACAATTAACCATTAAACTAATAGCTGTTTTAATTAATAAGTTTGGAACCAAATGATTTTTAACTTTTTAAAATCCGACCTGCCACAAATTCAGCACAGATCAGCTCATCTTCAGACTGTGTTTGTCAAAATCATCATCAGGCTAGTGAAATATTGCCACATAAATATTAATATCGCTCTCTTGTTCTCAGGATGAGATTGGCGGCTCTCCTCGTACTCCTCCTCACTCTGATGTTCACTGATGCAAGTCCCTGTCATGAACAGAATAACAACGGTTATTATAAGTTTGAACGCAAACATATTCTCTCATCAGATTTTGACAGAAGCAATCCAAAGGCTTGGGAAGTCTACCTAACATACAGTGGACTTTGTAAAAGAGCTAAACTCCAGTCCTTCCTCAAAAAAGATGACGAGGATAGCATTAAAGGAATCTGCAATGGACGAGGCATCAGATACAGAGGCATCAGAGACAACTTGTGCATCAGCACAGAAACGTTCACAGTGTACATTGTTCAAAGCACTAAAAGAAATAACTGGTGTGTAGTTCAGTCTCTACTACAGAGAGAGCGCTATGTGGTTGTAGCTTGTGATCTCGATGGTAACCAGTGTTTGCCTGTTCACTATGAGACACAAACTAACGAACCACCCCAAGGTTGGGAGATCTGCCAGCCACCGACCTATAGGTCATGGTACAGGGTTGAAAAGTGGCTGCTCTCTAAGTAGGGTTGAAAAGTGAAAGTTAGTAGCAAGTAATTTCTACAGAATCTCTATAGAACATTTCGCATAAGCATCATTATCAAACCAAGACGAATGGAAATATGTTCATAAGCTTCACTTCTATCCTCTAACATCACTTCTACAGCTGCCTTTAGTCCTTTTAGGTCTGAGATTGTCATTTATTTTGTGAACGCTCCATTTAATCTGTCTATTAGTGAATCATGTGTAATTTTGAGAATGAAAATGCATGTGTTGTTATGGTTTTGCAAAACCAAAGTTGTGCTATTCGTGCTAATATAAAATAAAACATCTTGCTGTGTGTCAGTGTGAATGTGAGTGTCTTACTGTCCATTCCCATATCAGGTGTCTCCACACTCCAGCACAACTATACAGAAAGAGGTGAAGGCTTGATAATGCTTATGCATATATAATGAAAGATAAGTAATGATGGGTAGTTGACACGACATCTCAAGCAGTGTGACATACAAATCCAGGGGCCTCAAAATTACTTAAAAGCATTAAAGTGAGATAAAACAGCTGCAAATCAAGATATTTCTTTTTTAAATGCACCCCGTCAACAACTGGAGTGACATGAGGGTGAGTAATTAATTGTATTGTATTGTAATTAATGACAGAAATTTCATTTTTGAGTGAACTAACCCTTTAAAGTCACCAATAGCAAAACACAACCATTCAACCATCCAATCAGTTCCCTGCAGACAAAATCAAGCCCGCCCTACATTTGTTCTTGTTTGCGAAGCAGTTTCACTCAGAAATACGTCAAAAAAGGGAAGCAACGACTAGTTCAACTTCCCTTTCATTAATGATCAAAGCGTGGTCAAGTGTAGGGATTTATACAATTATAAACTCACTCACTCACTCAAATATCTGCATGTTGTCTGAATATTGTATATTTTGTACAAAACAGCACAACAGGGAAGCGCACTAGGTTTTGGAACAGAGCCTGTCCTTCTGAGTTCTGCCAAAGTTCCCCACCGTTCAAGCAGACATTAAATTCAGCAATGTTTCTTACTCTTTCTCGTCCTGTTATCATAACTAGTACACATATGCTCTCACGTTCTGTCCATCCTGTTCTTCCCATGTGTTGGTGCTCTCTGCCACTCTCAATGAAAGCTCAGTTATTTCTCCAGCGCTGTGTTGGTTGAACACATTGCATCAGTACGTGTGATATTAATGCTGAAAAATGCATGTTTCAAATATGAAATCATGAATGTATAAACATGGAAAAAATAACTAGATGAAATTATACAAACGTACTTTGTCTTGGCAAAGCCCAAATTTAAGGCCTGTTTGTGTTGAGCTTGTTTTTTTCCCAAATAATAGATGAGTTCATTACATTTTGTGTTGCTTCATAAAAACATTTTGCAAACAATGTTTGATAAATCTACAGTGCAGTGAGAGCCTAAAAAGTGTATGCAAATGAGTCACATATGTCTTTTTTAAGGCCAAATAAATAATGACAATAAATAGAGAAAAAAAAAATAGGAAAAATGAAAAAAAAAAAAAAAAAAAAAAAAAATTAAATAAGTGCAGTAAAAAAAAAAAATAAATAAATAAAAAAAAAAAGACCAATCGGCAGATAAATATGATAATACGGATGTTCATACACCAATCAGATTACGCGCTGTAATTAAATCGCTCCGCCAACTGAAGCGGAAATTTCCAGTTCAGTCAGAATTTGAAGATCTGTTGAGCGGGAGAAAGACTCGTCGAGCGTTTGAAATTAACAGGGTAAATAAGCTGATGAAACTGACTGAACATGTCGTCTTTGAGCCTATAATCGAACCACACGCCATGAAACCTCGATCGTCTGTGAACATGGAGAGTTGAGGTAACGACATCAGTTATGGATTCTTGGTGAGTTTTCGTGCTTTTCTGTTCAAAATATTTCTGATTTACTTCAGTTTTAGACTTGAGTAAAGTTGGCCGCATATTCACAGATTCAAATTTCCCGGATCAATAACTCGAGATACTACACAAATAACATCTCTTTTCAATCGTAGTAATGTAGAGGAGGAGTTAAAACCTAATTTCCCTCAGCTTTCCTCAGCAGTGGACAAAATACATCGATCTCGGTCCGTGTAACGCTTCACAATTCAATTTTCAGACCATACAATGCAAATGCAAAAATGAAAAATTTAAACTAGACGTTCATTTTTCCTTTTTTTCGGTTAACGTACATCATAAATGGATATTTGCCATTTTTCGTCCCTTTTTTTCAATTTCACTTTTGCAAAATGATGACTTAAGAAACAATCATTTGAATAAAAGAAATTAACCGATTTTCTATTTTTCCATTTTCTATCTTGTAATTTGTGCCGTGGGCTGAACCATTAGCACGGGGGTGTGTGGCCGCGGACTGCCGTTGTTGCAGTCGATTCTGTTCCCTTTGGAATGTGTGTTCCCCCTGCTGACTGCGCATGCGCCATGAAACACCGCTGGATGGACGGAAAGCGAAGGAGGACAAAAATATTGGCGCTACGTTTAAATGTCTTGCACTGTAGCATAATAAAATGATTCAGTCCAGTTTTATTTCTGTGAATTAAATTAATATTGGACTTGTTCATAGTTTATGTATTATGCCTGAATATATAAAGTTGAATTGTGCCAACACAAATTAGCTTATGTCCAAACTTTATGCCTCACATTACTGCATTTTTATTTTTATTTTAATTTCCAAAGTAGCCTACACATGATAAAATTTGAGTTCCTCAAATTATTGTCACAAGGGAAACAGATACTATGTTATATTTTGTTCCTTATATAAAATAAAAATGAATAAATATATATGGATACAATTATATGTTGTCATTATTGCCTTCTTTAATATTTTTCACATGCAAGATGCAAGGGTGCAATATAACATTCTTAACAAAATTAATGTGTAATTTCAAAGGGCACTAATGAAATAAATCAATCAATCAGTCAATTAGGTTAATAAAGGGTGTTATAAATTGGGAAGATAACAATGGCACATTGTCACCAGAATTTCTATTCTTACTGACACCTTTCAACAATGGATCCGAAAATGTTTGAAGAGATAATGAGTTATAAAACTCAGGGCTCATACCCAATTGGTATAAAAAAGAGGCTAAATATATAATTCGCAGACGTTGCTCCAAGTTCCAAGTTGATGGTAAGAAATTTAACACACTTTCAAACAAACATTTCATTCAAAATTATCATTTAGACTGTGGAGATAACTTTACATAACTCCAGACAGGAGTGAGTTATAGTGATACACCAAGAAAAAGAACTATATGAACTAGTCAGTGAATTATATGATTGACTTACCAGCAACTACAACATTAAAAATAACCTGTTGTCCAATTTCAGTTTAAATTTCACTGGGCCTTCAGAACATTCTTGCAGGTTATTTAGATTCTACTAATAAAGCTATTTCAATAGATGGCAAACTTTACCACATCTCCACAAGAAATGGTATGGTTTTGAGAAGAAAAGTGGTTGTTGGACAAAAGGAGGCCAACCAAGTATTCTTAGAGTTTCATGCCAGCTCCTACGGAGCCCACTGTGGAACGGAAAAAACAAAGCTTGCTATTTCAGCTAGGTTCTACTGGCCTGGAATGGGAGTGGACATTGACAAATGGGTAAACATTAAATCATTCTTCTTGAACATTGCTGTGAAACATTCAAAGGGATTGTTTTTGAATGTATTACTCATGTGATTATTTCTGAACATCAGGTTTTGCAGTGTGCCCAGTGTCAATATAGCAGACTGTCCATCAAGCAGGAGCCCAAGTACATCCCAATATGTGTATGTATGCTTGTCCACAAATGTGCATGAGTTTTGAGATGGGTAATTCATGAGTTCACAGAATTGTATGTATTTGTTGTGCTATTTTAATTAAGGTGGACAAGCCTCTGGAATTACTGGGCATGGATTTAGTGGGAAAAGTCTCGAGGACCAACCAGGGAAATGAGTACATTTGTGTCCTCGTTGACTATTACACCAAATTTATAGGTTGCTTTTGGGAGTGCAATATTTCAAGGAAATATTGGTGTTTGTAATGGGTTACTCATAACTTTCAACATTGATTATGACTTTAGAGCCTTGTGCAAGCTTGTGGATACGAGACCTGAAAAATGGGATGAGTACCTAGATGCAGTAATGTTTGGTCTTAGAACCAAGACGCAAACTGACTACTAGGTACTCCCCATTTTTCTTAATGTTTGGCATGGAGGCCCGATATCCTTGTGAGGTTCCAGAGACGTATGAGGTATGCTATCCTTTACATTGTTTCATATAAATATCATGTATCATTTAAGTTAATAATTTTAATCTTCAATGTTTCTGAAAAGGTCAACAGCACTGTGGAATCTGTGTTGGCAGAGGACACTATATCAAATGCCATTTCTCTGAAGGAGAAAATGGACAGCATTGTAAAAAAAAAATGTAAAAACGAAACAGGACAGGACACAGAGGGTGGCAAATCAGGCTCCATTTTTTGTAGGCCAGAAGGTCCTGCGAAAAAACATAAGGGCCCAGCAGAGGAAAGGGGGCAAGCTTGAACGCAGCTGGTTGGGACCTTATGAAATTGTCCACTTACAAGAGAAAAGTGCAGATTTAAGGGATGAAATGGGGAATTTTTTTCCCAAAATCAACACTGACCACCTCAAACAATTCAAAGAAGACACACCCCGGATACCCCATAGAATAACTCAAGAACCACAATGTAAAAGACCACATAAAGAAACTGGACCATGCCCTTCTGTCACACCTGTTGCTCTCACCATCACTACGTCACATGAAAAGCCCCCACCATCACCTCCATCCTCACCAATTGACTTGTCTATTGGACCAAAGCATTCACCAGCTACCAGATCCTCTCCCCTCTCTTCAATGAAAATGCCTCCTTACTCTCCTGTGTCCCACACCACTACAATGGTGACAGAAGTACCGACTCATACCACAGATGCAGCGCATAGCTGTAAGTGTTGATGTAAAGTCAGATCTTATAACAGATTAATATTGGTCTGAATCCATATCTGTGTGGCAATTAGTGCAATGCTGTTTTTGGTCATCCTCTGTAGATATCAAAAGTGCCTGGGATGGAAACGACAGTTATGTACTGCTGTCCAGAGTGGGACCCTACAAATTATTTTTCAAAGATCTGCAGATTGGCCCTGGGAAGGAGTTGGAGAGTGAGGTACTCATTTCATTGATTTTTGAAAAATAAGACTTTCAACAGCTTCATTAATAATCTGTATTTATAATGCTGTTATATTTGTCAAGGTTATAAATGCATACCTGTCACTGAAGGTGAGGCAGCACAATGTCACTGAAGGTGAGGCAGCACAATATCACCTCTCCGAGCAAAGCATACCACATGGACACATTTGCCATGACAGACATGTGGAAGGGAAAATATGAGAAGCTCAAGGTGTCCTGCAAATTTTAATGCTGTTATTTTGTATTTTATTACTTGTGCCTATTTTGTTCTGGCTGTATGTCAATTTGTGTTGTTGGTACATACTCAAGGTTTTCATTAGCAAGGTATAGATCATAACTTTTAAATTTGTTTTTCTTCCCCAGTTGGACCCAGCAAACTATGAGCTAATAGTGGGCGTTGTAAATGAGCGCAACCACTGGTTCCTGGTTGTAAGTATTTGTGGTAGGCCTATAGAACATTTAACATTGCCTTAATGTTGATTTGCTCTAAAATCGTGTTGTCTGGATATTTTTCCACACAACCTAGGCCATTTACCCATCCCAGCAAAAAACCATTCTACTTGACTCACTTGGAGAGTCACGCATCAAGAAGAAAAAGTGTTTGGAGGCAACAAGGTATTTTTCATGCAACACAATCAGATAGTGTTATTGTGAAACATGTATGCTTGAAAGAAAACTCTTGTTTGTAGAGCCCTGATGATGGCAAAAGGTGTTTCACACTGGGTTTGTGAAAGCCTGCCTCACCCACTTCAGAGGGACACTATTTCATGTGGCGTGTTTGCTTTGAAGGTGTGATAGCATTGTATAAAAATATTAAATGTCCATTGAAATGGTACAATACTTTAAAGTTAATTTGTCTTATTACTTCAGTTTGCAGAACACATTCTGCAAAATTCTACAATAAACTTCTCCAGTGAGCCACAAGACATAACACGGTTCAGAATGGAGATTGCTTTAACACTGCTACACCAATCTGGTATGGCTTTAAACTTATGAATACCATTGATGTGCTTTTTGTGTGCACCTTCACTAGTGTTGTACCTCCATAGATGACCTAAGTGAACTGTGCCACTTTTGTGGAGAGGCAGAAACATTAAAAGACACTGGAGGAGAGACTGAAACATTTGAAGACTCTGAAGTTCTTTGGGTAAGAGCATTTTTGGTTTGTAGTGCAAGTCAAGTAATATGAATGGACCATTGCTTTAAAACTGTTTGTTTCTTATGTTGACAGATTGCTTGTGACTACTGCGGGCGGTGGTTCCACTTAAAATGTGTGGGCAATCCATCTAGAGAAAGAATACAAATGTGTTTCTTGCAATAAATGACTCAGTTATGAAGCCTTTGTTTTTGGAGGGTTTTTTTTTCTCAATTTTCACTTTGGGTAAACTATTTTCTTTTATAAAATTTGCCATTTAAAATCACCTGTGAACTCCTTGTGGTTCAAATAGGCCTGCAATGGAGGCTTCTGTACTAACAAAGCCTTAATAAACATGGCATTAAAATCTGTAGTGCATTTTAAATTGGAAAAGGAATAAAAAATATACCATCTTCGAGGGGAAAAATAGTTTTTGAACCTTTTGGGTTCCCATGCTTGTGAAAAGGGGAACACAGATTCTGAAGGGAACAATCAAATTTGCAATAATGCTAAATGGTAATATGAGGCATAAAGTTTGGACATAAGCTAATTTGTGTTGGCACAATTCAACTTTATAAATTCAGGCATAATACATAAACTATGAACAAGTCCAAGATTAATTTAATTCACAGAAATAAAACTGGACTGAATCATTTTATTATGCTACAGTGCAAGACATTTAAACGTAGCGCCAATACTTTTGTCCTCCTTCGCTTTCCGTCCATCCAGCGGTGTTTCATGGCGCATGCGCAGTCAGCAGGGGGAACACACATTCCAAAGGGAACAGAATCGACTGCAACACCGTCATCTCACTGATTTAACTTCTTTATTTACACTGCATGTTGAGGAGCAGTTTAAAAGAAGTTTTCACCTGAAGTGCTATCATTTTTAATTATTAATATAATAAAAAATAATTAATTTATAAAAAATATACAAAACATTAAGTTTTTAGCTCTTTGTATTTCAACTCAAAAACACATTTTCTCAAAATAAGTGTTGTAGTATAACTATCAGGACAGCAGTGATGTGTGAACTGAATTTGGTGATTGTACAGTGTATTGAAGTTATTAAATGTATGAAAAATTATGAAAAAAAAAAGTGTTGTAGTATAATAACTAGCAGGCCAACACTGGTGTGTGAAATAAATTTGGTGATACTACAGTGTGTAACATTGAAGTTGACTGTTTTTGTAGTAACGCTTTTCAGGTTTTGCACTTTGTGGATGGTGAAAGTGAAACTGGAAGTCTTTCCCCACGCTCGCTGATCGTAAATCCAACATGGCAGCCATTTGCTGCTAGTCTATTCAGCGCAAAAAATGAAAATGCTGTTATCAGTTCACCCTCATGTCTTTCCAAACCACAGATCTCATGTATGAAGTGCCTTTGTGTGTTAGATTTTACTTCTACTGTATACTAGTGCACTAATATATGTTGACTAAATTCACAGCTATGGAAGCTTGTCCCTGCCACTGAATAAAAAGTATAAAAAAAAGTTATTTGAGGCTTTTTGAATTGTAAGAGAAATTCGCAATTATCTTTCGAGCTCTTTTGTGAGTGAACGCAAAGTTTTTGAAGGGAATGCAGAAGCATTGAAATATTTTTTATATTGTTATGCCTGCATCAATATGCTATAACAACACGTTATATTCTGTTCTGTTTCAGAGAATGAACGGAAAGAACATGACTGCACTGTTTTGCACTGGTTTCCTCGGGACACTGCAACAACAACAACCAACAACACGGGAGTGCCATCTAGTGGCCATCAGGTATTGCAGTGCTTCCCACACATAGACTTTACTTGGGCGGGCTGCCCAGGTATATTAACTAGAGATTCACTGATTGTAATTATCTTGGCCGATTCCGATTTTTTTTGTTAGTGTGATAATCCAATACCGATTTTTACCGATTCCGATTTCCTTTCTATGAACTATAATTTGACAACATATACAAACAAAAATCCACTTTTTCTTCAAAGCAAAATTTTATTTTTATTATAAAATAAATTATTAAACATTACAATAGGATCTTCTCTCACTTAAACAACTCTTAAAAAATAAGTGTTCTGTGCCTGGAAAGAAATAGAAATAACAAATAACTGAAAATTAGTTTATTTATGAAACATTATAAATTGACCTTTTTCTCTTTTTTACTTGTCTTACAAAAGTCAAAAGATCCTATGAATGAACAAACCTGAAGTGTACAGTACTCCTCCAAATAATAATAGTTCAGTAATTGGGTAATAAATGTTGCCAGCATATGTATAGGCAAATGCTAATTGAGCCTTAATGACAAGTTTTTCTTCACAAACAGACGCATCTCTGCCTTGTCACCTGATAATCGATCTCTCCTTTCATCCATCACATTTCCAGCCAAGCTAAACAAGCGCTCACTTTCAATGCTTGTGCATGGAGCAGAGAGGTAGGCTCGGGCAAGTGGAGCAAGTGCAGGGAAACGATCTTTGTTGATCCTCCAGTAGGCCAAAGCGTTTTCGCTTCTGCTGCTGGGCATCTCGTTTGCATAAACAAAGACAAGAAGGGTTATTCAAATGGTTGTTTCAATTATAGCTAGTTAAACATCAAGCATAACTATTAACCTATAGCTATGTTCTTCCAGTTTATTTATTGTGCTGCACTATTGTGCCACTACATCAGTGATGCGCCTCAGTCACAACGAGCTGTAACGTATGTGCCATGCAGGGCAAACTCGGCAGGTTGCCTTCGTCAAGTGCTTTGCTAATGTTTCTGCCATTGTCACAAAGCACAACATGAATCCTGTTATTACACAAAAGTAGTGTAATCACAGCACAAGTGCATAAGTATCCCAATCCCAGACATGGCAACAATGAGCCGAGCGTCCTTACATGGCTAGCGGCTGTGTGACAGACAGCAGACAGTTGACGTTTATGTGTGCATTTTAAAGTTTATGACTTTCTATTGGGTTTTAACATGCTTCACTGCCGGCAACGACGGGACACTGGACCAAAATATGTATGGTTAAACTATGTAATGTTAGTTTTATATCGTTAGCAATAGTTAACCTTGTTTGTTTTTTTGTTTTTTTATATTAAATTGTTACATTTATGTTAACTGAAAATATATGCATTCATATTTCTACATTTATTCTGTATTTAAGTCTGAATTTAAAGTACAGTACTTTAGGATTGTATTCAACTGCACTCCATCTCAGAGACAAATACTGTATTTATGAATTTAGATATCGGTGAACACGGGGCATTGCTTACATTTATGTGAATTCCATAGACTGTAAAAAAAATAGGTGAATTCACACAGAACTCCTATCGCCACTGGCGCGCAATGAATTGTGGGATAGTGTAGACCGCAAAGTGTCTTGAAATCGGCGCTTCATTCCACTGGGAAACGGAGAGGGTGCACTTGAATTACGTCATCCCTTCTCGCGCCGCGGTGAATCGCACTTCAAAGGCCGCTTTCCCCCCACTTTTCTCAAGAACAGAATCGTGCATAAAATGGGCACATTAAAATGTCTATCAATATTATTTAATTGTCACTTTGTCTAATTTCTGTACAGCTTATTTTTGTGATGCAAGTTAAAAATGAAATGCATAAGTTATACATTATGTTTGTAAAGTAATTTATTTGTAAATGAGCCAGAGTAATTTCTAATTACTATAATTTCTGTTCGATAATTTATTTTTTTTTACGCATGTTTACGTCTGTAAATAAAATAATTGTTCTGTTCGTTGTTTATTTATTTTATGCAACTTATAATTTTACATGAAACATTTTACATATACAACATATACAATAATTTTTTCATGTAAATTAAATATTTTTACATTAAAATACATCGTTCTATACATTACATAAAGTACCTTTACAACTGTTTACAACAGAACTTAGGTTGAACATCATAAACAATGACTGAGATGGAGTGCAATTGAATAAAATCCTAAAGTACTGTACTTTACATTCAGACTTAAATACAGAATAAATGTATAAATATGAATGTATATATTTTCACAGTTAACATAACCTTGTTTGCTTTTTATGTTAAATTTAACTAGTTGCTAACGATATAAAACTAACATTACATAGTTTAACCATACATATTTTGGTCCAGTGTCCCGTCGTCGCTGGCAGTGGAGCATGTCAAAACCCAATAGAAAGTCATAAACTTTAAAATGCACACACAAACGTCAACTGTCAGCTGTCTGTCACACAGCCGCTAGCCATGTACGCTCGGCTCATTGTTGCCATGTCAGACCTGGCAACCCTCCACTCCAAAACCTCACCCCTTTCATGCACTTCGAAGTGCGCGGACCCTGAATTGGGACACAGCTTAGAGTTTGGTTTGTGTTGTTCATGTTGAAGACGCCGTCCAAATCCACTTTGATGAGATTGATACGGTAAAACCGACACCATTGTTACTGTTCGTATCACTGTGTGGCATCTACGCTAATATCTGTCTCTCTGCTTATCCTGAGGTTTGCCAGGTGCTGGATCCAGGCCGTATCCAGGTCAGATGGAGAACCTGCGTCTGGACCTGACTACAACGTAGCCCAGGATCCCCGTATCCGCTTATATATATTTATATATAATCGATTTTTAATCTCTATAATAAAAATGTACAATTCAGATTTTGATCTCCATATACATTTACATATATATATCTTCCAAGGGGTTTTTTCCCTCCTAGGACTTTTTTCCCAGTGCTAGCACGCAGGGTTTTTCTCCTAGGGGGTTTTTTCCACCCCTGGAAGTCAGCCGACATTGGCTTAATGTAGCACCATCTTGTATATGTTACATATTACCACGCTTGTTTGTACAGTTTTAACCACTTCCCTTTTTTTCTGTGCTTCTAATATGTAAAGCTGCTTTGAAACAATTACCAATTGTAAAAGCGCTATATAAATAAATTTGACTTGACTTGACTTGACTGTGAATCAAGAGCTGAGATTCAGATGATAATGAGCATTTGGTATCTGACCAATCAGAGCAGCTCTCAGAAAGGCGGGGTTTAGAGAGACCGAATCCTTGATCGAACTGTTTCAGACACTGAGAAAAGAGCTGATGCTGCAATTAATGAGAAAATTAAAGTGTTTTATGACCTTGATGTAAACATGTTGTAGGAGAAACCAAGACAAAACAAGGAACCTTTAAAATAGCCTAATAATAGGGCACTTAAAATATGGTTCGATTTAAAATTAAATAAGGATTGTTCTTTAAAGTGTAAAAAACAATTGCAGTGCGTTAACATTCTCTGGATAAAAAGTTCATCCACCATTATTATTATTATAAACTTCATCACAATAATGATTTAAAATAACATAAACTATGAAACTTGCATTATACATTGTATTTTAACAGTTTTGTTCAGTAATATTGTTCTGTTCTTTTTTTGGATACAGTCATTGTTGCCAAATTGTTATAGTATTAGACATGTGCCGGTATACGCTAAACACTTGATGAGAGAGAAGAGAAACGTTATTACGATTTCTCTGTATGTTTGTACATATGGTGGTATTGACAGATAAAACTCGAATTTGAACTTGAACGATATATCACGATAATGAACATGCACTTCAAAATACCGTCAATAATTATTTATCACAAAGTATTCTTTTTTTTTTTTTTTTTTTTTTAGGATGCATGAGTGCATTGTGGAAAAAAACGAAGAAGATACGCTGACACCAGATGGCGCTGATGGAACAGCAGAAACGCAGCGGTTACCCTGGTAACACCCATAAACAATACCTTTTTAGTATTTAAATGTTAAAAACAGCCATTTCTTTTTTTGTATTCGCAATGGTGCTCATCACAGCACCAAATATTTTGGTTAAGGCTATTTATTTTCAAATTTAAGTAAGCAACAAGGTACGAGAGGCTGTGCTGTATCGTGAACAGCCGTGACTTATTCACTATACAGCACAGCCTCTCGTACTGTCACGGGAAAACCCTCAACTGTTAAAAGGACAAGATAATACATCGGATATTTAAACAGATGTTTTATTATGAACATATGGATGAGGACTGACCTGAAGGAAAATGCTAAATCTGAATGCAGGTAATGAACTCGCTCACTCTTTCTCTTTCTCACAACTCTCTTCTACATTATACAGGTAAGCTTCAATGAACAATATCAACTGAGAACATACAGTTTACGTTGCTAAGAGTGGTTGCGAATGTAACAGGATTAGGTGATTGACAGCAGTGTTTGCCTATCAGTGAATAGTACCTCCTATTTAAAGGCCGATTGGCTGTTACCTGGGATGCGTCACGTCCGTTTTCCTCTCTTGTTTTGGTTGTGTTGACGGTGGCTGTGGGTAAGTGTGCTGTGTTTTAATATGGTGACTTAGACATTGTTGGCGTGCATAATCTGAAAACTGTTTATTTAATTAGAGTGCAGTTTCTATATTCTGGTGCTGCTGCCCTTTTTGTGCTGCTTAGTGGGTTTTGATGACTGTTTGCCTCTCAGGTATGCAATGTTAATAGCTCGTTGCGTGGTTAGTATAAAGTGAGTATAGTATATTTAACATTTTTTTTGGTGTAATTTAGTATACATGACTTCCTGTACCCCATGGTGTTAGCGGTGGGTATGACGGTGACAAGCCCATGCCTATGAAGCATTCTATTCGGCGTGATATCCTGATGGTAAGTATTTTTAAGGCAATTTATATCTGGGTGAGCATAATATTACTCTTTTTAACATCTCCTTTTGTTCGATGTAGGATTCTCCCTCTCGTTCTATGTTGTGATTGTTTGCTGCCGTGATCGTTTATGCCGTGATTGTTTGCTGCCGTGAGCACTTGCTGCTGTCTTCGCGCTGTTAACAGAGCGGCGGTCCATACAGCCGCGCCGACGAAGTCATCAAAGTTTATTAAAGGGGACTGCTGGTTTGATTCTGTTACGTGCCTTTCTAGTGCCCTGCTTCACGTTTTGGTTTATTTTATTATTAGTTATCATGGTTAAATCAGTTAACCTTTTTCTTTTTCTTTAAGTTTGTGGACATTTGTTTGATGGTATTGCTTTGATTTTTTTTTTTTTTTTTTTTTGTGAAACTACAATCTGTCGATATGTGCATGTTTAATCTATGAATGCAATTCAAATCGTGTGGTGATCTACTGTATAGAAGTTGGTGTTTGTAACAATTTCAGGTGATTAACTATCTGATTTTCTGGTTACATTGTTGCTTCTCCTCACTTCTGTTTGTTGATACCACTTATGTGAGGAGTTGCTGCATTGATGATTATATTGCCATTTCTGCCCAGTTTGTTTTTATAGTTATTTATTTTCTTTCTGATTTATTGCAGGAGCTGGGGTCCCACGGGTGGTTTGATCTTCCTCCTTGTGGTGGTGGTTCTCCTTCATCGTGTGCGGTGTACACCTTGAGTGTTTGATAGTGTGATTAGAGTGCACGGGTGTGTGTGCGCGTGGAAGTGTGCTCTTGTGAAACCAAACTCTACATTGATCCCAGCCGTTGGGAACCTCAGCCCCTGCTGGTATTACTCCGTCTTTGTTTTACATATACATACACAAATACATACTACCTCAAGTTGGTTTTGTTTGATATCTTTTTCTAATTTGTGTTCTTGTGTTTGAAGTGGGGTTTCGTGTATTTTTCTGTGATTCATTGTTTTGTATTTTAATTAACTTTTGTATTAATAAACATTTTTGTATTTTTTTATACTCATGTCTCTGGCCTCATTTTGAGGGAACCGAACCTGTGTGCTATATTCCCCAATTTGGGTGGTTTGAGTATTTTCCCTGGGGTTAATCCTTAGGGTGGCGTAGTCGGACTTCATTATTAGTGAACAAAACCTTGGGCTTGTGTCTCAAAATTACACCGCCCCGCCACATTCTGGCGTAGTCGGCAGGATCCCCTCTTGTGTAGTCCAGAGACGTGGGTTTTGTTTGTATATTTGCTTTTTTTTTTTTCTCTCTCTCTCTCTCTCTCTCTCTCTTCTGGTAGGAACCAGACAACAGCAGTCCCTCTTTGCGTGTGCAGTTGCAGATATGGAGGACGAATTGCGTGAGTTAAGAGATTTGGTAGCTCAACTGAAAGCTGATAATGAAAGGCTGCGGCAAGAGCCAGTGTCTGTTGCGCAGCCAGGTCCATCTAATGTTGCTATTCCTGTGGCTGAAAATCCCCCACTTATTGGTGCTGGTGCATCGACAGCGGAGCGGTTTGTTTTCATTCCTCGGGATCGCAAGTGCCCAAAGTTTAGCGGTCGGTCGGGCATTGGCATCAATGAGTGGGTGGAGGAGGCTCAGGCCTGTATGCGGCTTCGCCATCTGTCTACAGCTGATCAGGCATTTTTCTTGTTTGATCATCTGGAAGGAGAGGCGAGGGAAGAAATTCGTTATCGATCGAGGAACGAGAGGGAGGATCCAGATCAAATTATTCAGGTATTGCGTGAATTGTACGGTTGTACAAAGTCTTATGTAGCACTTCAGGAGTCGTTCTTTTCCAGAAGACAACAGGATGGGGAGACGCTGGTGGAGTTCTCCCTGGCCCTGATGAGTCTCCTGGAAAAGGTTAAAAGTCAGTCACCTCACGGCATGCCTAACGCCGAAGTGTTATTAAGAGATCAGTTTGTTGAGTATGTTAACGATTGTGCTCTTCGGCGTGAACTTAAGCAATTTGTGCGTCGTCAACCTACTGCTACATTGTTTGACATTCGCAGCGAAGCTCTTCGTTGGGAAAGAGAGGGTATGCCTGGGGGGTACGTGGTCGGAGCCAGTCTGTTCCATCCGCTTATGGCATCCAATATGGGGTACAGGGACATCAGCATGTTAATAGTAGTAGTGGTTCAGTAACGTCAGAAATGAGTGAACTACGGGACATGCTCAGAAAGCAGCAACAACAATTAAATCAGTTAACCCAAAGTATGGCTCAGCTTCAAAATTCTCAGTCACGTTCACGACCATTTAAGGCTAACTTAATTTGCAGAAGGTGTCAGCAACCTGGCCATTTTGCCAGAGATTGCGATGGGGAGCGGAGATCTGCTTCACCATCAGCCCGTGTGAATTCTGCCGTAATGAAGGGTGGACAGTCATCCGCGCAGCCGTCGGAAAACTAGTTCCCACCGAGTTGCAGGGCCACAATTTGGTTGGGAAAAGGATAGGCTCTAAAACTGTAACTGATTTTGATTTTATGTCACGCCTTATGTCTACTTGTCCACAGCTTATTGTATCTATGGGTGGGGCTCAGATACCTTGCCTGGTGGACACTGGTTCTATGGTGTCCACCATTACTGAGAGTTGGTTTGTGACAAATTTTGGGTCGTGGGGTCAGGAACAGCTTAGATCGTGTCATTGGTTACAACTTCGAGCTGCAAACGGTCTTTCAATTCCTTATGTTGGTTATTTGGAATTAGATGTGGAACTCTGTGGGCGAGTAATTTCAGGCTGCGGCATACTGGTGGTCAGAGATCCTCCCGGTGGTGTGTGTGCAGAAGTTCCTGGGGTGTTAGGTATGAACATCCTGAGCCGCTGCTACCGGGAGCTCTTTGGCCAGCATGGCACAGCTCTCTTTGACTTACCAGTGGTATCACAGGCCCCTAATTTTGTTTTTCAGGCCTTACAGCATTGCCACCAGGTTGACGTTCAGCCAGTTTCAGATGGCGTAGGGCGAGTTAGAGTGCGGGGACGTCGGGCGTGGCGCATCTTGGGTGGCACCATGAAATTGGTTGCTGCAACCTGTTCAGTGCAATATTCGAGTGGTACAGTACTGTTTGAGCCACCAGTTTCTGGTCTACCGGCAGGTTTGCTAGCCTCTCCTGCTCTCTTAAGGGTGGACGGTGGTACAGTTTATGTGCCAGTAGTTAATGTGGGTACTGTAGATGTGGTATTGTACGCTAGCACTGTTATTGGCACTGTGAATAAGGTTGATGTGATTAGTTTGCCCCCGGAGGTCGCAGAAGTTAAGACCGTTACAGCTAAGGTGAGTACACAGTTTGTGCAGGTTTCCCCTACTGTGCAAGAACAGATAGCCATGTTAGACTTATCTGTGTTGTCAGAAGAAGAACAGGGTAAGGTCAGGGCACTACTGGAGAAGTATGTGCCTGTGTTCTCTGCAAACGATGGGGATTTGGGATGCACAAATTTGATATCCCATGAGATCCCCTTGTTGGATGACATCCCTGTTAGGCAGCGGTTCAGGCGTATTCCTCCATCCGAGTATGAGGTGGTCAAGGCACATATCAATCAATTGTTGGAAACTCAGGTAATTAGAGAGAGCTGCAGTCCCTATGCGTCGCCCATTGTTCTGGTCAAAAGAAGGACGGTAGTCTGCGCATGTGCGTGGACTACCGTCGCTTAAATTCAAAGACTAGGAAGGATGCGTTCCCTCTACCACGTATAGAGGAGACTCTGGACTCGCTGGCTGGGGCCCGTTGGTTTTCTACCATGGACCTGGCCAGCGGGTACAATCAGGTACCTGTAGCTGAGGGGGACAAATCTAAAACTGCTTTTTGCACCCCGTTTGGCCTCTTTGAGTGGAATAGGATGCCCTTTGGGCTGTGCAATGCCCCAAGCACCTTCCAACGATTGATGGAACGGTTGTTTGGGGATCAGCAGTGCCAGTCCCTCCTCCTTTATCTTGATGATATTGTTGTCTTTTCCTCCTCGGTAGATCAACATCTTGCCCGGATGGAGGTAGTCCTGAGCCGCTTGCAAAGTGAAGGGTTGAAGGCCAAATTATCGAAGTGTGCTTTTTTCAAAAGGGAAGTGCATTATTTGGGGCATGTCATCTCTTCAGATGGAGTTTCCACTGATCCAGGGAAGGTGGAGGCGGTTGCACAATGGCGTTGTCCCACCAGTGTTGCGGAGTTGCGCTCATTTTTGGGATTTGCTAGCTACTACCGACGGTTTGTGGAGGGGTTTGCCAAGTTGGCTGCCCCTCTTCATAGGTTGGTGGCTCAGCTAGCAAATCCCAAGCGGCCGAAGCAGGGTGTTCAGGAGTTTGCTGAAGCCTGGTCAGCGGAATGTCAGTGTAGCTTTGAGGGGTTGAAAGGTAAGTTAACCACAGCTCCAGTGCTTGCTTATGCTGACTTTTCGCTACCTTTTATTTTAGAGGTAGATGCCAGTCATGGAGGACTAGGGGCAGTCCTCTCACAGGAGCAACAAGGTAAAGTACGCCCTATAGCTTATGGTAGCCGCAGTCTTAGGCCCACTGAGCGCAATACATCCAATTACAGTTCAATGAAACTGGAGTTTTTGGCGCTCAAGTGGGCCATGACTGAAAAATTTAGGGAATACTTGCTGGGCCATAAATGTGTGGTTTTTACTGACAACAACCCCCTCAGCTACCTGACTTCTGCAAAGTTGGGTGCCATGGAGCAGCGTTGGGCTTCCCAATTGGCATCATTTGATTTTGAGATCAAATATAGGTCAGGGAGAAGCAACCGCAATGCGGATGCCTTGTCGCGTCAAAACTTTTCAGGTACAGGGGTGGTACATGAGTTTTGTCCTGCTGTGGCTGTTCCAGTGGCATTGCAGCAAGCTGCCCAAGGTGGATTGGTGACCTCGGTCAATCAGGTTACCTCATTTCCTTGTACTTCAATTAGTGACATGAGTGCTCAGCAGGTAGCAGACTCAGTCATAGGTGAGTTGTTGGTTTTTTGGAGGCGCAAGTTGCCCCCAACTCCTGAAGAGCGTAAGAAACTCTCCAGATTGGCAGTTATTCTGCTCCGTCAATGGGACCGCCTAGTGGAGACTGATGGAGTGCTCTATCGGCGTGTATTGCGCTCAGATGGTGGAGAGGAAATCTTCCAGGTATTATTGCCTGCAGCCATGAAACAGGATGTCTTGATCCAGCTTCACCAACAGCATGGGCATCAGGGGGTAGAACGCACATTTCAGCTAGTGCGGCAGCGGTGCTATTGGCCTGGCATGTCTGCAGACATTACCCGCTGGTGCCAGGAGTGTGAGCGGTGCCAGTGTGCCAAAGGCGTCCCCTCTGCACCTGGTAGTTTCATGGGACATTTGTTGGCTGCTCGGCCAAATGAAATTTTGGCCTTGGATTTCACAGTGTTAGAGCCCTCAAGGTCTGGCCTTGAAAACGTGTTAGTTATGACCGATGTTTTTACAAAATACACCTTGGCAGTACCCACTAGAGACCAACGGGCAGAGACTGTAGCTCAGGTTCTTGTGGTAGAGTGGTTTTGTAAATTCGGTGTGCCGGGTCGTATTCACTCCGACCAAGGTCGGAATTTTGAATCCGTCCTACTTCAACAGCTTTGCAGTTTGTATGGAGTCGAGAAGTCACGTACGACCCCATATCACCCGGCCGGAAACGGTCAGTGCGAACGTTTCAATAGAACGTTGCATGATCTGTTGCGCACTTTGCCGCTTTCCAAAAAGGGTGATTGGCCACTTTGCCTCCCACAAGTACTCTTTGCATATAACACCACTCCCCATCAGACAACGGGGGAATCCCCGTATTTTTTAATGTTCGGGCAGGAACCCAGACTTCCGGTTGACTTCTTGCTGGGCAGAGTCCAAGAGCCGTTGGCCGGCAGCGTTAATAGGTGGATTCTGGAGCAGCAGGATCGGTTGCAAGTTGCGTTTGAGAGTGCTCGTGAACGTTTGGGTGCTGCAGCCGATCGGCGAAAGGCTCGGCATGACCAGCAGGTAAGGGGAGCACCACTGAAGGAGGGTCAATTGGTATACCTCCGTGATCATAGTGTGAGGGGTAGATGTAAAATCCAAGACCTGTGGAGTTCAGTGGTGTACCAGGTCATGAGAGCACCCAAGGAAGGTGGGGCAGTATATACCATTGCTCCTACCATGGATTTGGGAAAAGTAAAGCATGTGCACCGGTCCTTGCTGAAGGCCCAGATCTGTCAGGATCTGCCTACTGGGTTGCCTGATAGTCCGGTGGCTGAGTCTTTGCAGCCTCCGGAAGAGGGGTATGATGATGAGGAGGATTTGTTTGTCTTAGTGCCAGAGACACCACAACTTGGAGGTAGGACGAGGCTACAGGACATTGGTCCTTCTCTTCCTCAGACCTCTGGTGTCCGGCAAGCTGTGGAAACCCCTAGGGTAACAGAGGTTGAGGTGGGCTCACAGCCAGTTGTATTGCCTTCCAACTCATTAGAGGTAGGTGAGGTTACGGTAAGAAGGACTGGGAGGAGGACGGCAGGTCAGCACTCTAATTTGCACCACCTCCCTCGAACAGTGGGGGCAGGTTCAGTGGCCAGTATAGTGAGTAGTACAGCTGGTACCCTGTTCCGGCCTTGGAACTGAGTTCCTAGGTGGGATTTTGTTTGATTCACCGTCGGGACGACGTTGCAGAAACTGGGGATGGAATGTAACAGGATTAGGTGATTGACAGCAGTGTTTGCCTATCAGTGAATAGTACCTCCTATTTAAAGGCCGATTGGCTGTTACCTGGGATGCGTCACGTCCGTTTTCCTCTCTTGTTTTGGTTGTGTTGACGGTGGCTGTGGGTAAGTGTGCTGTGTTTTAATATGGTGACTTAGACATTGTTGGCGTGCATAATCTGAAAACTGTTTATTTAATTAGAGTGCAGTTTCTATATTCTGGTGCTGCTGCCCTTTTTGTGCTGCTTAGTGGGTTTTGATGACTGTTTGCCTCTCAGGTATGCAATGTTAATAGCTCGTTGCGTGGTTAGTATAAAGTGAGTATAGTATATTTAACATTTTTTTTGGTGTAATTTAGTATACATGACTTCCTGTACCCCATGGTGTTAGCGGTGGGTATGACGGTGACAAGCCCATGCCTATGAAGCATTCTATTCGGCGTGATATCCTGATGGTAAGTATTTTTAAGGCAATTTATATCTGGGTGAGCATAATATTACTCTTTTTAACATCTCCTTTTGTTCGATGTAGGATTCTCCCTCTCGTTCTATGTTGTGATTGTTTGCTGCCGTGATCGTTTATGCCGTGATTGTTTGCTGCCGTGAGCACTTGCTGCTGTCTTCGCGCTGTTAACAGAGCGGCGGTCCATACAGCCGCGCCGACGAAGTCATCAAAGTTTATTAAAGGGGACTGCTGGTTTGATTCTGTTACGTGCCTTTCTAGTGCCCTGCTTCACGTTTTGGTTTATTTTATTATTAGTTATCATGGTTAAATCAGTTAACCTTTTTCTTTTTCTTTAAGTTTGTGGACATTTGTTTGATGGTATTGCTTTGATTTTTTTTTTTTTTTTTTTTTTGAAACTACAATCTGTCGATATGTGCATGTTTAATCTATGAATGCAATTCAAATCGTGTGGTGATCTACTGTATAGAAGTTGGTGTTTGTAACAATTTCAGGTGATTAACTATCTGATTTTCTGGTTACATTGTTGCTTCTCCTCACTTCTGTTTGTTGATACCACTTATGTGAGGAGTTGCTGCATTGATGATTATATTGCCATTTCTGCCCAGTTTGTTTTTATAGTTATTTATTTTCTTTCTGATTTATTGCAGGAGCTGGGGTCCCACGGGTGGTTTGATCTTCCTCCTTGTGGTGGTGGTTCTCCTTCATCGTGTGCGGTGTACACCTTGAGTGTTTGATAGTGTGATTAGAGTGCACGGGTGTGTGTGCGCGTGGAAGTGTGCTCTTGTGAAACCAAACTCTACATTGATCCCAGCCGTTGGGAACCTCAGCCCCTGCTGGTATTACTCCGTCTTTGTTTTACATATACATACACAAATACATACTACCTCAAGTTGGTTTTGTTTGATATCTTTTTCTAATTTGTGTTCTTGTGTTTGAAGTGGGGTTTCGTGTATTTTTCTGTGATTCATTGTTTTGTATTTTAATTAACTTTTGTATTAATAAACATTTTTGTATTTTTTTATACTCATGTCTCTGGCCTCATTTTGAGGGAACCGAACCTGTGTGCTATATTCCCCAATTTGGGTGGTTTGAGTATTTTCCCTGGGGTTAATCCTTAGGGTGGCGTAGTCGGACTTCATTATTAGTGAACAAAACCTTGGGCTTGTGTCTCAAAATTACACCGCCCCGCCACACTAAGGGTGTTGTGTAGTGATGCACAGAACTGTTGGGTGATGCGGTCATAGCCGTGTTTTATCGTGAATAAAGGATATCAGAATCAAGGACAGGAACTAACCGTTTTATAAACATTTTTATATTTTAATCTGGACTACAACATGCCCTGGGTTTTGTTTGCATATGTTCTGATTCTGTTCATTCACACTGTACAATAAGGCTTCATTAGTTAACATAAACTGACAATGAAAAATACTTGTAAAGCATTTATTAATCTTAGTTAATGTTAATTTCAAAATTTAACAACACATTATTAAAATCAAAAGTTGATTTCTCAAGTTGAAAATCTCTACAAAGATTTGTTGGACATTTCCTCGTACAGTCTCTTGTAACATCACTATGTAAAACAGCAAAAATATGCAAATAATTTGGTGTAATTTCTGTTTTTATATATTTTTTTTTAATGCCATTTTAATGTTTTGCATAATGTTTTACCTGAAAGACAAAGAAGATGAAGCCAAGTTTGGTCCATCATTTTGCCAGTAGTTTTGTCACTGAAAAAACCCCCAAACAAACAAAACAAAATAAAACATAGAAAAACCCCAAATTAGTTCACTAGTATACATATTATACATATGCATAGTTGACAAATTGACTTTATTTATTTATTTATTTTTAGGTTAAATGTATTTGAATAAGGAAAAAGTGCACATTTTATGGACATGTAGCCAAATTATGAAAATATAAGAAAATAATGCAGTAAAATATGTCTATCTACAACAAGAACAGGTGATGCTCAGAAAAGAGAAATCATAACACTAGATTAATAACAAAATATCCACAAAAGTACAGCATAATTACTAATTCTCTTCTGAATTACCATTAAACAGATAAACTGGAGTCTCAGGTGATCGACTGATGAGGTTTTGGCCTACCTGTAGTGACAGCGAGTTATCAGGATGTTCTCAGTCTTGTCCTCTTTAAATGGGTTATCTACGTTAAGAAGGGAATATCACTGTCAAGTATGCAAAGTGGATATTGTATAATTTCTTTGAGGCTCCTCCTACAGGTGTCTTTTTGTAGACCATCTTATCATGTGTCATGGTTATACTTAGAAACAGATGTCACACATTTAAACTAGTCTATTAGTTTAATATACATCATGCAATCATATGTGTGTTTATTAGTTAAATGTTCCTTGATTTAGTACCTGCAAAATAATGATCTCAGATTGATCCCAGAGCTTGAGTGAAGATGTGCAGATCAGACATAAATCTGCATCAGATCATTGAACAGGTGATATACTAGTTGAGAATCTTTCCTATAATTTTGACAAAGAAATAATGTAAATAGATAAACAGACTTTAATTGTTTTGGGTGGCTTTGTGGTGCATGTAATCCTTAAATATTTAGTTTTATGTTTCAGTTTAAATGTCCTTGTGGAGCATGTAAATGATGGACAAAGAGAAATGCAAAAACTGTCACCTCAAAAAGAGAGTACTTCATGTAGAAACATTTACAAATGGCTTTATTCATGAAATCAGTTTTCCTTGCAAACTTGTTTTACATTGTGCACAAATGTTTTGTCAAAGTGACACTCATTTCCCTAACTCACCCGGCTTGGTGCAATTTAGGGATTATTTGCTTCTTGTCTTTTGAATAAAGCGCCCCAGGAGTGTCCTTGTGAAGGTCAAGTCAATGTGGTCTAGATGGAAATTTTTTGTCTGTATGAATTCTCAGCCAATGAGATTGTGGGTTATTTGCTCAAGAGAACAAAATTATACTGGAAAAAAGTAGGGATCTATGGTTTCCATGATGTGAAAAAAGTGGAATCCAGTCATTAACTTGGAATTTACTGCATAACACAGAATGTTACAGAATTTGGCAGATTTTGGATGGAATACATCAAAAGTAGGGCTGTACACTTATTCATACACACACAATAGTCACAGCTCTTCACCACAACCCGCCAAAATAAAACTTTAGAAAACTACCGGTAGATATACACACACACACACACACACACACACACACACACACACACTCTCTCTCAAATCCCTTTTACCATAACCTGCCAAAATAAAAGTTCAGAAAACTATCAGCAGATACACACAAACTCACAGCTCTTCACTGCAACCTGCCAAAATAAAAGTTCAGAAAACTATTGACAGAGACGCACACACTCACAGCTCTTTACCACAACCCACCAAAATAATAGTTCAGACATCTATCAGCAGATGTGAGACAATGAGTCTTCGCAGGCCTGTCAGTTCGCACAAAAACAAACAAACAAACAAAAAACCCAAAGATGCCCATAAAAAAAATGATTGCAATACTTGCAGTGATGTTTATTTATAGTGCTCAAGAGCTGAACAGTCCCAGTAAAGAAAAAAAAACGTCCAAAGCTATATACAAAAAAAATTTAAAAAAATGTAAAAAGAGCAAAGAAAAGATGTAAATATATACACACGCACAAACTTGATCAATAATTGCTCATGGCACCATAGTTGCATGCTCTTTTGCCAGGTTAACTGACAAAAACACACTGGTTTATGGCTCCTTTTTATAGTCCAAGCCCCGCCCCTTTGGATAAAACCATAGTGAACATTGAAAGGTAAGTATATACATAACTACAATTTTTATATATATATATATATATATATATATATATATAATATATATATAATATGATGATATATTTACAGAAACAAAATTCAGTCAAAATAAATACAAATATAGACACAAATAATAAACATAACAATGACGCTTTTCAAATTTTTCAAAAGATTTTCAAAATCCCCCATTCTGGCACAGACAATGGATAAGCTGACTTCCGGTTGCTTTGCGCCAATGCACAGCGACACTGGCACTATTTATTCAGACCGCTGGGAGGCGCTCTGGTTTTTCCAGCCGATGGAGGAAAAGCAATACGAAAAACCGGCAACACAGATGTCACGATCACCATCTGTTCCTGTCATGTTCCTGTCACATCCCGGACTACATTTCCCATGATCCTCCATTGCTCATCACCTGCACTTACTTCACAATCACTCCACACTAATCACCACACCCAGCTGCAGCTCATTATCAGGACTATAAAGGACTTTCACTCACACCACCTCACCGCGAAGTCTTGATTTCCTTGTGTGTCATTTCTGAGCGTTTATTCCCTGTCTGTTCTGCCTGTTACCGTTTGGACTGTTACCCTGTTTATCCCTGTCTGCCGCCTGCCTCGACCTCTTGCTTGTATACCGACCTGTGAGTGATATCTGCCTGTCCTGATCATTGCCTGTTCCTTGACCACGATTCTGCCTGTTCCTTGCTGTTCCTGTTCGCTCCTGATTGACCCTGCCTGTACGACCACTCTCACTTGTAAATAAATGCTGCACTTGGATCTCCTGCCTGAGTCTCCATTCGTAACAGAAGACTTCGCCAACACAGATCCAGCAGCTTTCGTGAGTGTTCCTGTCATTACCACCATGAATCCATCCGCCCAGTTGATCGGTCTCCGTCAGGGAGATAAATGCATTGAGGATTATGTAACAGACTTTATTGAACTGGCACATTTGACCTGCTTTACCGAGGAGTGTCTTATGATATTTTTTCGCGGTGGACTATCTGACCCGCTCAGTGCTGTCATGCCGATACACGATCCCAACGGGACGTTGGAACAGTATATTGAACAGGCTTTACTACTGAGCGGATCTCCCTTTACTGTGGGTGTCGCAGAAGAACGCGACACCATGCTTGATCACGTAATGGACGCCGCATCAGATAACACACACAAAATGGTGGCTACCATCACAACAGCAACAATTCATGTCTCCGCTGATCGCCCAGAGCAACGTCACGTCTCCGCTGATCGCTCAGAGTCACGTCACATCTTTAGATCAGTCAGGAAGCTGAGAGGGTTGCGTTCCAGCGTGACTGACCCACCGTTGACTTCGGCACGAGCAGCTGGCATTCCGAAACCAACGCCGGCCGCTTCACACTCCAGCCCGCCGGACTCTTCGCTTTCAAGCCAGCTGGCCGCTTCGCTCTCAAGCCCGCCGGACGCTTCGCTCTCAAGCCCGCCGGACGCTTCGCTCTCAAGCCCGCCGGACGCTTCGCTCTCAAGCCCGCCGGCCGCTTCGCACCCAAGCCAGCCGGTCGCTACGCTCTCAGGCCCGCCGGCCGCTACGCTCTCAGGCCCGCCGGCCGCTACGCTCTCAAGCCCGGTGGCCGCTTCGCTCTCAAGTTCATCTATTGCAACGCTCTCAAGTTCGTCTATTGCAACGCTCTCAAGTCCGTCTATTGCAACGCTCTCAAGTCCGTCTATTGCAACGCTCTCAAGTCCGTCTATTGCAACGCTCTCAAGTTCGTCTATTGCAACGCTCTCAAGTTCGTCTATTGCAACGCTCTCAAGTTCGTCTATTGCAACGCTCTCAAGTTCGCCTATTGCAACGCTCTCAAGTTCGCCGGTTGCCATGGACTCAAGCGCCCTGGACGCGATGGACAAGATGGCTGCTTTGCCAGTGCCTACGGGCAAGATGGCCGCCCCTTCGGTGCTCACGGAGGTAGGGGGCGTTCCAGCCATGGAGTCCACCCCAGAACCCGCTTCAGCCAGTGAGTCTGCTCCAGAAACCGCTCCAGTCGGTGAACCATCGCCTCATCCTCGGAAGAGGAGGAGGAGGAGGAGGAAGAAGGCTCCTTCTGTTCTTCCCCCTCTTACGTCCAAGCGTCTTGTCCTGCCGGCGCCACCTGTGCTTCTCGCTCTGCCGGCGCCACCTGTGCTCCTCGCTCTGCCGGCGCCACCTGTGCTCCTCGCTCTGCCGGCGCCACCTGTGCTCCTCGCTCTGCCGGCGCCACCTGTGCTTCTTGCCCTGCCGGCGCCACCTGTGCTTCTTGCCCTGCCGGCGCCACCTGTGCTTCTTGCCCTGCCGGCGCCACCTGTGCTTCTTGCCCTGCCGGCGCCACCTGTGCTTCTTGCCCTGCCGGCGCCACCTGTGCTTCTTGCCCTGCCGGCGCCACCTGTGCTTCTTGCCCTGCCGGCGCCACCTGTGCTTCTTGCCCTGCCGGCGCCACCTGTGCTTCTTGCCCTGCCGGCGCCACCTGTGCTTCTTGCCCTGCCGGCGCCACCTGTGCTTCTAGCCCTGCCGGCGCCACCAGTGCTTCTAGCCCTGCCGGCGCCATCCACGCTTCTAGCCCTGCCGGCGCCATCCACGCTTCTAGCCCTGCCGGTGCCAGCCACGCTTCCAGCCCTGCCGGCGCCACTCAGGAGTCTTGCCCTGACGGCTTCACCGACACGCCTGACCCTGCCGCCGCCACCCGAACTCCTTGCCCACGAACCTGCGACGGGCCCCGCTGAAATCCCCAAGAACTTTTTGGGGGGGGGCAGTATACCTAGGGGTGGGGAGTTTGTGGGTGGGAACCCTGCACGGCCGCGGTCATCAGCGGTCCCTGAACTGCCCAGACCACCTGACCCGCCGTGGTCGCCAGAGACTCTTGACCTGCCATGGCTGCCCAAGCCACCTGAACTGCCGTGGCCGCCCGAGCCACCTGACCTGCCGTGGCCGCCCGAGCCACCTGACCTGCCGTGGCCGCCCTTGCCACCTGACCTGCCGTGGCCGCCTGAGCCACCTGACCTGCCGTGGCCGCCTGAGCCACCTGACCTGCCGTGGCCGCCTGAGCCACCTGACCTAGCGTGGCTGCCCGTAGCACCTGACCCGCCATGGTGGTCGAGTTCCTGGAACCTGCATTGGGGACCCTGTTCATGTCCGCATACCAGTCCCCAATGCACCCACCCCCCCCTCCCTAGCTGTTCCATTTACGTCGCGAGGACGCGCCTTCCGGGAGGGGGGCGTTATGTCACGATCACCATCTGTTCCTGTCATGTTCCTGTCACATCCCGGACTACATTTCCCATGATCCTCCATTGCTCATCACCTGCACTTACTTCACAATCACTCCACACTAATCACCACACCCAGCTGCAGCTCATTATCAGGACTATAAAGGACTTTCACTCACACCACCTCACCGCGAAGTCTTGATTTCCTTGTGTGTCATTTCTGAGCGTTTATTCCCTGTCTGTTCTGCCTGTTACCGTTTGGACTGTTACCCTGTTTATCCCTGTCTGCCGCCTGCCTCGACCTCTTGCTTGTATACCGACCTGTGAGTGATATCTGCCTGTCCTGATCATTGCCTGTTCCTTGACCACGATTCTGCCTGTTCCTTGCTGTTCCTGTTCGCTCCTGATTGACCCTGCCTGTACGACCACTCTCACTTGTAAATAAATGCTGCACTTGGATCTCCTGCCTGAGTCTCCATTCGTAACAACAGATGCTGACAATCATTAAAGAAAGGCAAGTGTTAACGTAAGGAAACAAAACGGCATTTCAGATATATGTGTGTGATGTTATGCGTAGCATGGATTACTGTCAGGAATGGAAATGGAGTGGGTATGTTTGAGTGTGAAAACCAGTATGCTAATGTTGTGCGTGTGCACCCACATCGCTTCTGCAGGGAACAGAGGGACAAGGTAATATGGGGTATGTGTGTAAGTGCTGTGCTAACTAACAGGAACAGGTCCCTTTGTTGCATCATCTCCCTCCTCTCCAGGCTGCAAACTGATTGGGAACTGAGACCGGTAGTTGGCTATCATATTCTGGGGTCCTGGTCGATGCCTGACTTCAAACTTGGAAGGGTTGCAGGGAGAGATACATCTGGTCACACGAGAGTAGTGATCCTTCATTTTGTGGATCCACCTCAGGGCTCGGTGACGTGGCTTTGCCCACTTAAATTTAGCCACGTTTAAGGTCAGGTCAGCCTTTTGGATCTTGCTTAGGGTCTTTTTGAGGTGCAGAAGATGGTCTTAAGTTGTACTGTATATGACAACATCATCCAGGTAAGCTGCTGACCACTGACCACTTCACACCCTCACAGGACTGAGGTCTATCAGATGTTGGAACATCGGAGGTGCCCCATGCAGCTCAAAAGGTTGGACCATGAATTGAAATGGCGTCCGAAACGCAGTGTACCCTCTGGATGCCTCTTCTAGGGGAACTTGCAAATACCATTTACATAAGTCCAAGGTTGTGTTATACTTGGCTTGGCCGATCCTCTCCAGAAGATCATCAATACGTGGCATTGGGTATGCATCAAATCTTGACTGGGCATTCAGCTTCCTCAAGTCAATGCAGGGTGTCATCTTTCTTTGGGACTATAACAATTGGGCTACTCCACTCACACTTAAAGGGTTCAATAACTCCCATCTACAGCACTGTCTCAATCTCTGCCTTCAGGGGTGCCACCAGCCTCTCAGGCCAAATGGCCACTGTCGGGAAGGTGTCTGGTCAAGAAGGTGAATCTGATGTTGTACCAGGTTTGTCCGCACAGGCCTCTGACGAAACAACGAAGGGTACTGATCCAGAAGGAGGTGCAGCTCAGCTTGATTGGACTTTTGCTGGCTGTGTTGGCTCAGCTGTCCTGGCTCAGCTGTCCTCAGCTCTGGATGTTCATCCTCCTGATCCTCTTCCACCTCACGAATCAGCAGCAAGGATTCAGGTTTGTTGGGTGGCTAATTCCACTCCTTCAGCAGATTGATGTGGTAAGTCTGTGTAGATTTGTCAGGGTGATGAATCTCATATGTCACTGGTCCTATCTTGTGAATGACGCTGTAGGGTCCTTTCCGCTTCATCATCAGTTTGTTCATAGATGTTGGGAGCAGTAACAAAACTTTTTGTCCAGGTTGCAGTTCTCCGGTTCTGTCGTGCTGGTTATATCATGTCTTCTGTGTCTTTTTTGCCTGTCAGAGGTTCTCTTGGGCTTTCTCAGAGTAGCTCTCTAGGCGGTCTCTCATCTCAAGGACATACTGGGCTATGCCCTTCTCAGACTTCGTCGTCTCTTCAGATGAAGCAGTCTCCCAGCTTTTCCGTAGGAGATGCTGCAGCCCTTGGACCCGCTATCCATACAGGAGCTCAAATGGAGAAAAGCCTGTCGACGCTTGTGGTACCTGTAGGCAAACAGCAAGAATGGTAGCCACTTGTCCCAGTCCCTTCTAGTTTCTGGCACAAATTTGTGGAGTGATGGTATGACGAGAGAAAGCATAATCACTGACGACCAGGATCAGGATCCTGTCAGCGCACAGCACTTACTTTTTTGATGTGGGGAATGTGAAAAACACCCTCTCCTTGTAATACCCATGTCATACCCATGTCATTATACACATTTGTGTCACAAAAACGCACACACAAACTCCCTGTTAGATTAAAATCTCTATCATAAGTAGAATATTTGTAGTCTGTCATCAGTTTAGAAACCGGCGCCTCAACCCCTGTGATGGGTGGCAGCAGCAGCGTGAGATCTCAGGAGAATGGCCAAACAGTCACAGATCAAGTGTAGTACAAAGCATTCTCAGAAGGAGGGTCATATTTATAGACAAAGGTCAAACAACAATCTCTAGGATGGCTTGAGCATCCAATCATATGACTTAAGAATCAAACCTTACCATGTATGGCGTTTCAAGAAATATAATACGTAAGAAATTTATGTGTGTAAGTGTGTGTGTGTGTGTGTGTTTTCAACTTCTGGTTGCGTGTGAGAGTTTCAGTGTGTCTAAAGACTACTACTACTTATTTGGTCTAGGTAGGTACATGATGTGCACAATGGAAAAATCCCAAGACACAACGAAAGTCAAAGAAAGAAAGAAATAAGAAATTATTTAACATTCCCCTAAAGAAAGACAGAGTGAGCTATTGTGGGAAAGGCATGATTCACTAGAATATCCCCCAATCATACACCCAGTTTTACAGGCATTCACACATTTAGATAAATCATCCATGTAGAGATTAAACAGAATCGGGACAAGATCCCTCCTTGTCTCACGCCATTTCTAACCACAAAAGGGGCAGAGACTTTATTGCCCCATTTTACTTGCACCATCTGGTGGGCATACCAATAAACCAGGATTCTCACAATATATTCTGGCACCCCTCGTTGTCTCATTTTAAAAAAATGTTTCATGGTTAACCCGATCAAAGGCTTTAGATGCATCAATGAAGCACATGAAGGCTGATGAGTTTTTATCTCTATACTTGTTTACTATTAACTTTAACGCATAGATGCAAAGATCAGTACCATGGTTAGCCTTAAAACCAAACTGCTTGTCTGTAGAATTAATAAATACATTTAACCTATCCAACAAGATTTTTTCCAATACTTTAGGCAGGATACTAGCTAAAGCTATAGGTCTATAATTATCCAAGTTACCATTCCAGCTTTGTTCTTAATAACTGGCACCAACAAAACAGACAACATTGAATCTGGTAACACACCATGAGTCAAAAGGCCAGTAAAACAAACAGCTAATAAAGGGGCTATCCTCTTAGTTCCATTTTTAAGATGTTCAGCAGAAATATTATCTAGGCCACTAGCTTTATTTTGAGGCAATTTTCTTGAAGCATGATCCACCTCACATGACCTAATCACTATTGGATCATTAACTTGAATATCATCCACATTATACAATTAATTTTGAATGCAATAAAAAAGACTACAATAATGCTGTCTCCATAATTCCACAATATTCTCTGCCCCAGAAACTCCATTTAAGGTACAAGGAAGAGCATCGATGCATCGATTTAAGAGTTCTGACTTCTTTCCAAAAATCAGTGATACTGTGATTTAGCAGCTTCATAGCCATCAAATCAGTTCTTAGGGTTTGCTCATTTTTACAGATAAAACGAATAGCATACTTGCATTTGTAGACTTATTATGCTCAAGCTCAGGCCCTTGCCTGGGTAAACCTGCTATAACCTATAATTTAAAAGCTTCCCAGGCTTCAGTCTGATATTCAGCTACATCCAGACCTAGTCTTATTCATAAATCGATTTAAAAAATGGTTTACTACAACCATACAGGCCATTAACTATATCATTATACATTAGGCAGATATGCCTATGATGATTTGCATCGTTACATTTTAACATCACTACACACCTAGGTATATATATATAAATATTACTCGGACATCTATCTGTATTTACATAATAGACTAAAAGGTCCTCCTTTGTAAGTGCTGACCAATCCATTTTTGCTGCATTGATATTATAATAAAATTCTTATCTTGATAATCTGTATTGCAATACACCAGTTAACATCTAATTACCTTAACCAGTGAATCTAATGGACATGATCCAAGTTGTCCAAAACATGAGACAGATTAATCGATTATCAAAATAATTATTTGAAGCCCTAGTTGAGTTCAAGAAGCAAAAGATCAGGCACAGCGCCCTAGAGTACTCAATCAGGGGACTGGGGAAGACAAACTATAACATTCATGTTATTCTTCATTGTTTCTTCATGGATAAGTCACATCTTGTTTTTGTCACTGAATATCTTCTTGTTTGACTATTGTTTATATGAAGTATGTTTAATTATGACATCTCACTTGCCGAACACAAGAATCATGATGTTAGTCATAACTGTGGTGTTGTGTTGTGATGGTGGTGTGGCCCAGACACACATTTACAGCAACACTTTCTGCATGTTACATCTTTACATTAGTAGGTGACTGTTTTTTTTTTATAAGTATGTGATTGAGCTATTTGGGCTCTGTGACAAATTGCTTTTGTAAGTTGCTATGGATAAAAGCATCTGCTAAATGCACAAATGTAAATACTTAAAGAATTTAGAAGCAAAATGCTGTTTGGAATAGTAGTATATGCCTGTTATCTGGTTAGTTACATTTTATTATTTGCATTCAACATTGTTTTTTTTCCAACTTTTCATCCCATTTTTTTATCTGGACACAAGACCATAAAACATTAGAGACAATTACTCCCATACTTTATTACAAAGAACAACCGTAACCAGAAATCATAGTACAGCACTACATTCGTTTAAAATATATACATACAGGCCTGCATGTGTCATTTCACAATCTAACAAAATTATTCTAAATCTTCACAGATAGTAAATAAATGCAGCAATACCATATTTTAAGACTGTTTACAAGTATGGTAAAAGAGGCCTTATTGTTCATCTCTTCTTTTTCATCTGCTCTGCACTTATTTTGCTCTGGTTCTTATGAAAGACCGTTCCGTCTGCTGCTTCTCTCCATTCCAGTCTGGTGATGTTCGTCACTCCCAGTTTCTGCAGCCTCTGCTGGATCTGAAAGTCACGACACGCTCTGTTACAGCTTTATACACTGGCAGATATTTGGGATCGGCAAGATTTGTAAACGTTTTTTTAAAGAAGTCTCTTCTACTCACCAAGGCTGAATTAATTTCATCATAAAAACAGTGAAATATTATTACAAACTTTTGAACATTACTGTATATAGTATATAAATCTTCAATTTTTAATGTTTAAATACTTAAACAGTTTTATGTATATTTTTTCACAAAAAAAAAAAGAATGAAAATATTTATCAATTGATCTTGGTCATATGACCCTGATTACCCTTAAATATGTGACAGAAGTATTGGAAATATAGCTAGTTAGAAACTACGCAAATACTAAATAACATTTTTATTTTATTTTGTTTTATTGCTGTTTGTATGCTTCAAGCAGCATTAAAACAGGTTAGTCTAAGGTCTGATTTACAATTGGGATGTAAAGTTTACAGTAGGGGTTTAGAAATGACTAAACTTAGTTCTTAATTTGGTTGCTCCATTAGTTTGTAAGGAAATACTAGTCTTGTATATTTTAAGCACTTCGTAAAGTAATGTGAAGTTATGAAATGTGCATTATAGTTATGTATTTAAACATGGAATTGCATCTTATGAGGTTCACGATACTGACAGACAGAGGCTTCTGTAAATACTTAATTTAGGCCTGGGTTGTTTCAAATTAGTTTAATGTTGCAGTGGTTAAAAATTTAGTAGTGCACAAGTACACTTTACACACATTTACGCTACCTTTAGGTGAAGTTATAAGAAGTTTGTGTTGTGAGGGATTGTTGTCTGTGCTAAAGCGACTCACCTCAGTTAAGATGGCCGTCTTTATATCAGGATCATTCACATTCAGACCAGATTTCAGCTCCAGTCTCAGTATTTGCCTCTTCATAACAACTTCGCCTAAACAAAAGCACACAATCTCAGCTTCCACCCTGAACAAAACATTACAAAGCAGTATTTTCTAAAAAAAATGTATTATATCTGTAGTTAATGATCATTCTGTCATCGTTTACTCGCTCTCATGTCATTCAAATTTGTATGACTTTCATTTTTCTGATATAAATGATGGCAAAATATTTTTGCCTGAGCTAAGTTTTGACATGGTGCATAACATTAATAATTATAAGTGTCAAACCATTTGTAAATGCCGAAACACTCACTGCGATAGCAGAAGAATGGTTTCAGTTTGCCACAGAGCTCAGTCATCCAAAATCTGTCCTCCAGTATTGCAACACAATCTCTGAGCAAATCTGGCTGAAACAAATCCCAGTTTCTGAAGGAAGACCTGCTCTTGTCAGACCAGATGTAAGGGTCTTTGAAGAGGCCGATGTATGCGAATCCTAGTGTGGGAAATAGCTGCTGGATCTCTTGGTTCTCCTCCTGGTTCCTTACGCTGACCAGATCTGTGTGATACCGTCTGCAGTATCTCTGAGCTTCTTTCCATGTGTACAGAAAGCTGATGTAGAAGTATTGCTGCTCAATACTGCTCTCTATAGGAGCAGAAGATGCAGGTTAGCAGCGTATACCAATTAAACTAAAACTAAAAACATAAAAAAAACACATTTGTTACTTTAACTCCCTCGGGTTGGTGGTCATGTCGGCGATACCACCGCATTTTTTTTTCTCACCAGTGTGAAAGAGACTCAAAATACTCAGTCAATGTTGCACATACAATTAAGAGTTTTCCACAGATTAAAATGGTGTATTATCTTTTTTTTATTTGTGTACACTCAGAGTAAAAACAAAATGTTGTGCTTTTTGCAAAATAAAGAAAACTAACGTGATGCGTGATCTGTCGTCTCCCTCTGAACTAAGTCCAATCTGATCGTTCTCAGAAAATGAAGTGTAACTTAGTGAATACTAATCACAAAAAACTTAAACTTATGTCTAAAGAAACGTTGAAATGTCAGGTTTTAAATCGTGTAAGTCACATCGAAAACAAATATTCTGTGTTTATGTAATCTCTATGAAAAGAGACACATGTCAGAAGTCAGTGATTCAGTTCATTATCCGCTAATGCGGCCACGCCCACGGAGCCAGCGCCATTCAGATGCAAATTCAGTCAATACATACATACATCGTCTTAATTGTGTATTTATTGTCTTGAAAAGTGTTTATCTGGATGTTATAGCGATATCTGGCCTCTGTTAGTTCCTGGATTGTCACATGACCTGTTCTTCTTTAGATTAATTTGGGGACTAAAGGTGCACAGAGCGCCCTCCGGCTGCAAGTATGAATTGAAAACACAGTATCCAGTGCTCACAGTGATGACAATAAATGTTGAATAAATATTATTCCTCTCTATAGAAAATTGACATAAACATATGAGAATCCATCAATATTTCTCCAAATGTGCATGCTTTTAAGCTAAAAGCCTATATGAAATGCCATAGAGGTAACATAATTGTTCAGACACTTTGCATCACAGAAATACATTATATTTTAAAGAATATAATAGAATACCATTATTTTAAATTGTAATAATAATTCACAGTATTGCTGTTTTTTTCTGTATGTTTGATTTACACCATGATGAGATCTGAGACATGATCACAGAGGGTTTTTTCACAGCCTACCTGACTGAAAGAGCTCATTATTTATGCTGGTCATTAGAGCTCTTTATGTGATTCTTTTGTCTTCTCAGGTGAGAATCACCCATTATTCATGATGATTCACATGTCCCGGATACTGTGTTTCTTGACAAAAAGTGTCTTACAAAATTTAAATCTGTATATTGTTTTACATGAAAGAGTAGGCAGCATAATTTTTACATCGAGTTTTGAAGCAAAAACTCTACAACCTCCAATACCCAGAAGTCTTGTGAACACAGATTTATTTATTATTATTTTTTATTTTTTGGCTTTATTTCAGCAACTTACGTTTTTTCCATTAATATGTTTATGAACAACTGAAAAAAGCACAAATGTCAGGGCATGTCAAAACTTCTCCAGGCCCCAAATCAGCCTCAGACTCCAGAGGGTTAAATCATTTTTTATGAAAATGAGAAATGGTGCCTTGGCATTTAGCTGAAATATTTCAGTTTAAATAAAAATTACAATTAGTAAAACTTTAACGAACATTAAAATAAACTAATGCAGAATATTAATAAAATCTATAATGTGTCAATCAGTGTTAATATTTTGAATTGGATATTTATATTCCATTTTCATTTTAGTTATGTCATGTTTTTGTCATTTTTATCATGTCTGGATAGTATTTAGTTGTAATTATTTTAGTACTTCTACTACTTTAGTACTTCTACACTAGAAAATGAGAAGTGTTGCCTTGGAAACAGCTAAAATAAAATCTTTGTTTTTCTGTTTTCATTTTATTTTTAAAGTTTAAATTAAGTTTTTATCATACCAAATTTGTCTCTTAAGTTTGTTTTCAGTTTGTGTATTTAGTTTTATTTAATTCAGTACTTCAGTTTTTTTTCTATTTCAGGTAATGTTTATTTTATGGTTTTGGCTTTAGTTATAGTTTAAAATAAGTGTATTGAACAAACACTTTTAAAATGTCATGCTCTACTCCAAAATATGAAATGGGATTGTTTCTCAAATGTTCTTTTTGTTTTGGAGGGCTGTAATTTTTCATCAGGGGCATTATTTTGGCTATACTGCTCAGCAAAATTGTCTTGACCAACATAAAACACAGTCATGATCCTGCGTGTAAACAATCCTGATATAATTGTTTTGCCATAAGGGTCACCTTTACTCACCATCATAACAGATGAAGTTGAAGGTATCGAGGCAGTTGGTGTTTTCAAACTGTCCTTTGTAAGTCATGATGACACAGTCTTGATCGAGAAATTTGTCGGGCTCGAAAGGTGCCCAGTTTCTGTATTCTCTCTCTCCTTCTCTATAAAAGCTTTTGTCTGCCAGAGCCCAGTACCAGTGGAAAGTGCTGCCTTCCGACAGCCCGATCCACGCACCGCTGTAAGGGACCTGTTCGGTCTCAAGTAAACTCAGATCATCCATGCTTTCAATAGTTGCCAGGTCTGTGTAGGATGCTCTGCAGTACTGCTGTGCCTCAAAGAACGTTTTTAATTCTGGCACAAAGTAGTAGACATTCATAGGCCACTGATAGACTGGTAAGGTGGAAAAACCTAGAAAAAAAAGGCCAATAATAAAGGATAAAAAGAAAATGAATGTTGAGGGAACGTTCTGGCAAGGTTCTCTCAAAGTTATGAACAAACTTTCTTCCAGTAATGTTATGTTATTTAATGTTTTCAACTTTAGCACAAAAACATTAGTTTTTTTGAATGTTTCAGAACGTTAGAGAACATTAAAAAGTAACGTTCCCAGAATGTTTGAAAAGGGAACGTTCCCTTAATGTTCACATAACCAAGAAAAAAACTTAAAACATTTAAAAACTTTTGAATGTTCTGAGAATATTTCAGAAATAAACGCTCTTAGAAGATATTTTTGTACATGCACATTGAAGGGAACCTACCAATGAAAACAAGGAGCGTAAATAGTTTGTGCTCCATTATCTGAAACGACAAGATTACATTTTTCAGAAAAAATGCATTAACTCCTACTGATTATTGTCCAATATGTTTTTAAAAACACAAACCTGTGTGATCTTCTCCTCCTCTTTTCTTCTCTCATGGTTTTATGAGTCTTCCTAAGCTTTAATATTCTCTTTAACTGCATGCAAAGCATCAGCTGTCCTCATGTCACCTTTATTGTCAGTGATGATTTAAACCAGTTAACTGGACCATTTCGAAACACAATTCTGTTGTTCATATACTGTACATATGGCTTTTTCCAGAAAGTGTCATTTTTCTGTTACTCCGTTTTATTTTATTTTATGGCATTTTTATGTTCGTCTCCTACAAATGTAAACTTTATGAAAACAGCTCATACACAATCTACAAAAGATTATTTTTATAAATCGCTAGATTTTTTAAAATTGTATTTGTATTTCTTCATAAACATCAGAAGGCTGTAAATAATATAAATAAAATGCTAAACTAAATAATTTTCAGTCTTCTGAAATTAAAGAGTTTTTGGCAGGTCGGAATTGAAAGTGAATGAAAACAATGCCTTGAGCGCTGTGCTCGCCTCATCTGCCCTTCATGTAAAACAAAAAGCCTCACTTTCATCTGTCAGAACACATTTGTATAATGATGAGAAGTTGGCACCTGCCTCTCGCCATTATGCAAAATCACGGGCGACTCATTCTGATATGCTGTGTTAAAAAAAAAAAAAGAATTTTTTTTTCATTTTTTCAACTTCAAAATTCCACTTTTTAATGTGCTATTTGCTGTTTCTTTGTAATTGTTATGAAATATACTAGAAATTTCTTAGCAAAAGTGGTTTCAAAGGATAAGTCCTACACCAAATCATTTCCACTCTATGACGGCAGTGATGGAGGATGGTGAAACGCTGTTAGAGAATGTTACTTTTAAAGTTGAATGTTACATTATTGTGTTGCTCATTCTAAAAAAAAAAACAAAAAAAAGTAACACATGGTGTTGACATTGTTACTTTTAATGGAATGTTACTTCCTGCATCTTCTCCAGACAATTATTTGTATCCTCAAAATCCCGACCTCTAGTGTTAAAACCTGTGGATACAGTGGGGAAGAAACAAATCCCCCACTAGCAGGAAAAAAGTGACAACCGCTGACTGTTTTTGCTGAAATCTCACCCTCTTCTGTTGAACCAGAATTCTGTTGTATGAAAAGTGATAAAACCAAATTCAAGATACACTGATGAGGCATAACATCATGAGCACTGACAGGAGAAGTGAATAACACTGATCATCTCTTCATCACGGCACCTGTTAGTGGGTGGATACATTAGGCAGCAAGTGAACATTTTGTCCTCAAAGTTGAAGCAGGAAAAATGGGAAGCGTAAGGATTTGAGCGAGTTTGACAAGGACCAAATTGTGATGGCTAGACGACTGGGTCAGAGCATCTCCAGAACTGCAGCTCTTGTGGGGTGTTCAGGAATGCAAAAATGGTTCAGGAATGGTTTGAGGAGCACAACAATGAGTTTGAGGTGTTGACTTGGCCTCCAAATTCCCCAGATCACAATCCAATCGAGCATCTGTGGGATGTGCTGAACAAAACTAGTCCGATCCATGGAGGATCCACCTCACAACTTACAGGACTAAAAGGATCTGCTGCTAACATCTTGGTGCAGATCCCACAGCACACCTTCAGGGGTCTAGAGGAGTCCATGCCTCCACGGGTCAGGGCTGTTTGGCAGCAAAAGGGGGACCAACACAATATTAGGAAGGTGCTCATAATGTTATGCCTGATTGGTGTATATTTGTACATCGTTCATCAAACATTTTTCTTTCTGAAATGTTTGTCTAATGTTTGAAGATGAATGGAATGTTTACTTTAACATTCACAAAAAACATTGAAAAAATCAATGTTGAACATCCAGAGATAACGTTTCCATAACTTAATGAGAACGTTAGCAAAACGTTCTTAGAACATGTTTTTGTTAGCAGGGCCTGGTTACCAATTCTAAAATGTAATTTATCTATATAGTCTTATCAGTTGCCTAAATTCTTTTTATTTTTATTTTTTTATTACATAATCATGTATGTTAGGGTATAAATTAAGCTGTTGTCAAATTACACATTTCTCCTTCTTGGTGAGTCACCCAGTGATTTAATAACTGTGTGGTGTGACTTTCACTTTTGATTTTTAAATTCATTTAAAAATTAATACTTATTTCACTAAAGTATTTAAAGTATTTGTATTTTTATTAGAGTAACATTTCATTAGAGGATCTGTACTTAAGTTCAAATACATCATTTGTGCACTTTGTCTGCGTCTAACTAGTTCATAAGCTCTTTGTAAAGTATTATTTTGATCCTGTAAAAGCCGTCAAACATGTAAAGACAAATAGCATTGCAGTGCCATTCATTTCAGTACAGCTGACTGAAATGTATTTTTTTGCCTGAAGTAACTGACAGTGGTAATTTGTTCTTGAGTTTATATTTTGTAAGGCATTTTGTAAGTCCTCATGCAAAGCGTTTTATTACCCAATGACAGTGATGGATGTCCTCTTTCCTACCATCTAAAGGCCATTAGGCAAAAGCAAAAACATGGAAATGATCTCTGATCAGATGTTCATGGCCAGTCAAGTGAACTCATTTGGTTGTTCTTAACCAGGGGTTTATAATGAGACCTATTAATAAAATGAGTTTATTTGATTGTTTACTATTGAGGCCAAATGAACTAGACAACCCACTGGACAAGTATTATGTTGTGCAACTTAACTAGTGGCTGGTGAACTGCTTCTTTAGCAGGGTTGTGGTTTGGTTTGAGTTTGATCACTTGGTTTGAACACTGGATGATATGAATAAGTTGTTTCTGAGAGTTGTTTGAGATGAGAGGAGAATCTCTGGTGCTGACTTTGCTTAGGGCCCCTGTCACATGCTTGGTTCAGAAGCCACAAAAACATTGTCTTAATGAATTCCCGCCTATGACCAGAAGATGGCGCCCACAGATGATTCATCTATCCATCATCCATTTTCCAAACCACTAATCCAATAAGGCTACAGCATAATATCATACAGGTATAAATTCTGTTTTAATTGATTATTAAATTGTTTAATAACATGATAGTTTCCATGACAGAGTTACAGAATAAATCTTAGAGTTTGCTAAGTTTCTAATGATTATTAAACAGCAAACACAAATTAGTACAAAATTGTCAAGTCAAATGCATTTAGCACTTTTCACAAATATTGTTTCAAAGCAGCTTTACAGAACATCATGATCTTCATGCCAATTTCCATAATCTCATTTACTAAAAGACCTTGATGTCTGTTGTTCCTTAAATATGATGCACATTTCAAAGAATACACTTTTTGTTGAATGCATTGATTAAAAACAAAAACTAGAAAATAATCACTTATTGTCCAAATCATTACTTACTTTCAAATGTTATCCAGTATTTCAAAATAATTAAACACTAAATTACTTCAAAGTACTCGGCGGAGCCTAAGACTAGATTGTTGTTTTTCTAAACAAATGATACATTATAGCAATATATTAATTAATTATATATATTAATTTTTATTCATAAATATATGTGCAGTATGTAAAGCATCAAAGCATTACCATGAAATGTGATGTAGTCAAACAAATTAATCTAATTTATTATATATACCTCTAAAGTTTCATAAATGTTTATAGAAGTCATTGCATGTTTCGGAGTGTCTAACGTTCCATCGGCTCTTTCTCTTCACATGCTGTTGTCTTTTGTGTGTGATTTTCTTGCAAATGGAAGATCTTCCCATCAGAATGGACTCGCCATGTTACGTTGGATCCAGTGTCCATCATTTGCTCTGAGAGCATCTGATTCACCTGTGACAAGAGTTCAGGAGTGATTAGTGAATATACATTTATACAGCTGATCGTGACAAACATGATGCAGGGCAACAACTCTCTGAGTGATGAAGCCTATAGAATGCAGTTATAATGAAAAATCAAGATATCAAGATATAGAGTTTTTTGTTGCATATTTATATCATATGATATAGTTAAGCAATATCACACAAGTGCTGTTTTTGTCTTGAATAGCTTAAGTTCAAAAGTGAAATTGATTTTATACAACAGTTCAAGAAATCAAAAGTTAATATTGTTATTTTAGAGACAGAACTGTCTGATTTTGCTCAATTTTGCCAGTGAAAATATTACCTTTAAAGTCAGAGAAGATATTGTGTGTCTCTGAGGCGAGCAGCACACAACGCTGTTTTGTTTATGAATCAATCGAGTTGAACCAATGATTCAATGGCCCATTCATAAAAAGAGCCATTTACTTCATCCCTGAATGAATCAGCTGTTTGAACGAATCGAATGAATGAATGACTCAATGGGCATTTCTCAATACCAAGTACGCAAAGTTCAGACTTGTGCTCTTGGTAGTTCGGACTTGGCAAGTTCGACTCAGGAAAATGGACACAAGTCAGGTGATTCTGCAAATGGTAAAACATTCTTGATTGCATCACTCAGCTTGCTCTGGCTTCTCTGATTATTTCTGATATATATATATATATATATATATTTTTTTTGCGGAACATAAACAAAGATATTTTGAAGAATGTTGTAAGTATATCTAAATACCAACTCAAGTTGAGTTGTTTGTGTAATAAATTCTCTGTTGAATCACATAAAATATTTCTTTCTAAAGCTACTTTTGTGATGTCTATTAGACGCTTTCTCAATTAACACAATAATGACTTTAAATGATCTTTTGGGTGTAATTTCTCAGCCAAATATGATGTGTGGTTAATTAATAGGCACATCATGTAATTAATTAGATTATACATTTTAATCACAGTTTAGTTTACGGTGGAGTACTAAATTGACTAAAATTGAATATTGTGTTTGTGTGTATACAAAAAAAAAATAACTGCAATGGAAAATAGATAAAAATAAAATCCAGTTCAAAATGCTATTTTTCAAAAAACTATTATGGTATATTAATAATCATACATCTCACCTTCTTTTCAATGGCTGCCATTACTGCATGTTCGTTCAGATATCCAGCTGATTTCACCGCAACTCTGACAAGATTTATTTTCCTAACTGGTGGATCATCAGCTGAGAGAAACAAGCATTAATTATTTTAATTAATAATTCATATTGCAAGCAGATCAATTACTTTGCCAACAATACAGGAGCTCACAGGCTTTGCAGTAGAAGAACTGTAGATTTGAGCACGGGACGTCAGCCATCTGTCCTTCAGTACCTGCACTCGCACACTCTTCCTGGCCGTCTATGTTATCCGGCTGTCCGGACTCCCATTTGACCAAAGACCACGACACTTTGGTCTGGTCTGACCAAAGCCACAAGTTCTTGGACAAGCCGATCCATGCGTCCCCACCGTTATTGTCAGTAATGATGCCTGCGAGGGCCTTGTTCTCCGTGTCGTCTGTAATCGTGGCCAGGTCTACGTAATTCGTTCTGCAGTAAAGTTGAGCGTCACGCCACGTCATGCTCATTTGGATATACTGAAACTTTTCTGCAATTATGTTCTTGTCTGTAAAGGATTCAGATTTGTGGTCAGAAGTGCTAAAGAAAGTGTTTGTGATTAAAACATGACCTAAAACTTGTCCTCAAAAGAAAAAGCTTGCTTATAAAATTATAGCTTTGTTTTTTTGTGTGTGTGTGATTAGTGTTGATTGGTCTGTTTATTTATTTATTTATTTTTTTCACCTCTGAATCCTGATTAATTGCCGTGATAGATCAAGAAGCGTCTGATCTTTTATACTAATCGAGCTTGTATTTGCAGCTTGACATTGTGCAAATATTGTTAGCTCTATGTGATATCTAAATACATTTTTAGAGCAAAAATAGAGCACTTTAAGTACATTATAGAAGTGTTTTTTTTTTTTTTTTCACCTGGGATGACATGCTACTGATTCACGTTGCTGTTTGTTTGCATGAACTTTTTGCCTGATATGAGGATGCAAAGTGGGTTTTGATTAATATTTCAAGCATAACTTAATGAAAAATAAGACACAAAAGGTGAAGGTGCAGGCCTTATATTGTGAAACTTGCACTTATTCAACATTTCCTCTGAAAACAAGTGTTAATTTGCATTGCAAATTTGCTATTAAGTTGAGTGTATGTTAAGGATTTTTTTTTTTTTTTTTACTGGAAAACAATATTCTAGTGAACTGCCTTTTTTTTCACTTCAAGCATAAACAAGTGGAAAATTTGAATTTATTTGAGATTATCTCTGAAAATAAGTGTTAAGATCCAATGCAGTTCTACTTCTAAATTAAATGAATCTCGTTATAAGGATGTTTCGCTGAAAAACAAGATTTCAAGAACATGTTCGGGTTGGGTTAACATGTGCGAGGATGAGTATTATGAGGAAAACAGCTTTGCACAAGAGACTAAACAGACATCCAGATTATAAGTGAACATGTTGCATTATTTCTTACCAGTTTGGCAAAAAAAGTATTTTTCTTCAAGGCAGGTTGTATCACTCCATAGTTCGTTTTTGTTTATAAATACACAGGCCTCGTTTGTGCTGTACGTGTCCGGCTCCCAGGATTCCCACTTTTCAAAGCTTATTCCCTCATTTTTATAAGACCAACGCCAAGTAAGGATGCTGTTGTAGAAGCCAGTCCAGGCAAAAGAGTCGAAGTTCGCAGCATCTGCTGCCTCCTTTAGTTTGACTCTGTCTTCATCGCTCTGAACCGTAGCCAGGTCCAAGTGTTTCTCTCTGCAGTACGACTGTGATTCCAACCAGGTCTTCGGCTCTTCGATCAGAATAAAGCGATATGGGTCGCACAAGGTCTTTGAGAGAATTCCTGTTGATGGGATCAGACGTAACAGCAGGAAAATCAGTTGATCTGACACCAGTGTCATTCTCTAGTTTCCCACACTAACACTCACCGAGCACAAAAACAAGCTGAATCATGTCCAGCATCATCTTGTCATCACAGGTTTATTCACTGAAAGAAATAAACGACAAGAATACAAAATGCTGGATAGTTTTCTGCAACTGAAAGTGCAATCATTGTTTCTAGTCAACACTTTTAGGCTTCATTCAAGTGTTTCATATGTGAACATCTAAATGAACCAGCTTCATTCAAGTCACAAAGATTGTTTAAACAAAACTATAGTAATAAACATTTTAAGTGGATCAAAAAAGTTTGATTAGCTTTTCTGATCCACTTCAAATGTTGACTACTATATTTAATAGTCAAGTAGAAAATTGGAAATCATGATAAAGAGGTTTTCTTCATGTCATTGTATACATTTTAATTGAAAGCCTTGTATTGATAATATAGAAACATTATTGAATTTGACAAATGCAAAGTAGAAATGCAAAAAATCCCAACAGACCCCGATTTACCTGCTACGGACGACTGAAGCTTGATGCTTCCAGCTGTTCCTCACAAGTATATTAAGTTTCTGCCCTCAAAATTCTATTTACTCGCCTTTTACTTACTCTTTATTCATTACGTTATGCAAAACCTTTTGTCTAATACTGTATATACTTCACTGAGACTGATTACTGATTTACATTCTGATTTTGCTGCAGTATGAGGCTCTTCATTCAAATAGCATCAGAGAGCATGAAAATAGTAAAATCAGAGATGTTATTAGCAATTTGTATATCACAAATGAATTGATATGTATGTGCAGTGTTGTTACTTTTAAAAGTAGTGTTACAATATTGCGTTATATATACTTTTTTTTTAATTAAAATAAATGCGTTATGTTACTTTTGCATTTACTTTTTCTCTCCTGGGCTGGGCTGGCTTGTTTGTTTGTTTGTTTTTTAATAACAACCAAAAGTGAAATGAATAGGACTCAGGAAGAAGGCGCTAGCATCTTCCCCTCTGTTTCAATGTTGAAAAGCACAGAATATATGCACACATAATTTGTAAGATTTTATTTTTGTGGACAGCAATGATAGCATATATTGAGTTCATATCTACCTTGAACCATCCGTTTACTTTGCATGAGCACTTGAGGCTCATTTCCCTGTACTTTTGCATAAGAGAAGAATTTAAATGGTGTAATATTTATCACCATTATACAAAAAAAAAAGGCCTAGTGAAGGTGGAGATGACGACATATTTGTTTGTGTGCCATTTACATGTATCAGCTGGCATTAGCAATACAAATAAAAATAACTTTTAGAAGACTTTGACATTTAAGTACACTGGCAAAATGTTTTGTAGAAATTACTAATGCATTTTACAGACATTTAAATAAGTGGCAAGTAACACAAATCTACTTAAAGTAGAAAAACTGAAATAGTATATTTATTTTTTTTGTAAAACATTTATTTGCAGTCTTTATGTGGTGAAATTTGATCAACATCAGATCTCAACAAATGAAATATCAGTAATACTTTACAAGTTAATACATTAACTAGCATGAACTAACAATGAGCAATATACACTGAGGCATAACATCATGAGCTCTGACAGGTGAAGTGAATAACACTGATCATCTCTTCATCACGGCACCTGTTAGTGGGTGGATATATTGGGCAGCAAGTGATGATTTTGTCCTCAAAGTTGATGTGTTAGAAGCAGGAAAAATGGGCAAGCGTAAGGATTTGAGTGAGTTTGACAAGGGCCATATTTGTGATGCTAGATGACTGGGTCAGAGCATCTCCAAAACTGCAGCTCTTGTGGGGTGTTCCCGGTCTGCAGTGGTCAGTATCTATCAAAAGTGCTCGAAGGAAGGAACAGTGGTGAACCAGAGACAGGGTCATGGACGGACAAGACTCAGGGTGCGTTCACACTTGTAGTTAGGTTCATTTGGTCCGGACCAAAAAAAACAAAAAAACATTTAGTCCTGGTCCAATTAGCGTTCAGATTGGCAATTTTATCACCGAACCAAAAGATACCGAACCTTAAGGCATAGGGATGCTTTCACAACGTGATTGGTCGGATTTTATGAAGTATTGCCTATTTAGAGACTGAACTTACCGAACATCCAAAACAATGCTGTGTGCTGAGGTAAATGCACTTGTTGTGTGTTTGTAGCCTGCATGTGATAGCATTTTGGCCAGCTGATAACCCGTGAAGAGCTTTTAAAATGTGTAAAGGAGTCAAAACAGCGGCGGGAATCCAACCGTCCACACAAACGCCCGTCTGATGCCTGTGATGGGCAAACTCGCAACTATGACGAGAAAAAACGACATGCGTGAGGATTCTGTCCTTTTTAGGGTCTCGTCTTCCTGTTTTTGGTTCGTTTACATGTCTTTGGTCTGTGTTGCGTTCATATATCATTCAAACCACACCAGAGTTTGTTTGGAAGCGGACCGAGACCCATCTTTTCAGGTGATTTACATCAACACTGACCTCCTTGGCCGTAGATCTCAGCGTCACAGCCAGGTTCTTGTTGACCAGTTTTGGACATCCTCTATCTGCCAAGTCAGCAGTTCTGTCAAGGTCTATAAGTAGACCTCACATCCTTCTTTTGTTTTGTTTTTTTTTTTGGTTGTTTTTTGCATTGGTGAGGTGCGGGTGTTTGAGTGGACACCCAACCATATCCTTTGAATCCTTTCCTTAGGATGCACTAATGACTTAAGACCATCTGTCCATTTACATCTTGTGAATCTGTTCCATGTGAATCCATGAACTTCACGTCATGTGATTTACTCAAGTTACTCAAGATGGAAGCTTCCTGAACTCAATGAAATAAAATACACCAACGTTTCTATAACTCCAGTGAACTTTGGATACATTTACCATTGATATCCAACAATACTAAAAGACTTTTACTTTATAATGTCCAAATTATCAATCAGACGACAGAAGGACTGTAGTAGATTGTGTGCGACAGCAAAGTTTTGATCATGTTGATCATTTAGAGGCCTTATAGTTTATCAAATATAATACAGTAGGCTTTACAGGGTTAAGATGCTAAAATAAAAAAATAAAAATAAAAATAAAAAAAATATATATATATGTATGTACTCTTTTTAATGTGTGATTGCTTTTACTGAGGGTTTTTTTTCTTTTTTTTTTTATCATTATGAACAAAAATATGTGTTGGATGAAAGTTAGTTGTGACAAAGTTCAGCTCATGACCTCTGCTTTGACCTCTGTTCACGTTAGGGGTTGCACGACTACTGATTTCTGCTAGTTGATTTCTTATCAAAACAATACTCGAGTTACTCGACTACTCGTGGTTCATGCTACTGTAAATGAAAAGACATGAAATAGTGCTTATCAATAAATGTTTATTAATTCATAGCCTAATGCAACTATTATAAGTAAAGTTTCAAAATATAATTATGACTATTATGAATTTTCATGTAACAGAGTAAAGCCAAATAAACCCATGATAACCCGGGTTGCGTCAAAAGACGATCATGTATCGACGATAGCCAGAGATGTTGTCAAAAGCATCAAATATTGGCAGTATTAAGAGGATTTGGCATTTCCAATTAATGTAGGCCTGTTACATTCTTCTAGTCTATTATTATTACTGTTAGATTAGGCTACTTTTATTATTACATTAATATTAATAAATTTGCCCCGCAGTAATTTCATAGCGCATCACCGCATAACTGATGTGCTGTGAGGATAATAAAAGATTAGGCTATTAGCTCATCTTATACAATGAATTATAGGCCTATAATTAAAATAATTAATAGTCTATAATATTTCCTAACACTGACTGCATTCATCAATGAAAATTAAGAGCAACTTTAAGCACCGACTTAAAAAATACAACCTGTTAAACACGAAATACTATTATTCTCATTTGTTTCACTATATACGGCCCACAAGAAAAATATGCTCTGTTAATGCAGCGTCAGACTTTTACATTCACTTTGAATACTAATCGAGGCTAAGCTTTCACCGGCAACTCTTGCGCAAAGTTTGCATGTTGCTTCTTGTGATATCCATTGGCTCCCCTTTTTGGTTTAAAACGGAAAGATTTACAATATTGTGACGTATCTCTCTTTTTTTTTATAGTTAATGCACGCTCGAGTAGTCGATAGTTTCCGACAGCGCCGACTAGTGGTTGAAGTAGTCGATCTCCCGACTACTCGACTAGTTTATGCAAGCCCTAGTTCACGTACTCATTTAGATTCTCTGCTTCATCATACACTATAGTGCACTATATGACACTCGCTTCATGGGAATAGTGATGCTGCCAGCGGTGATTCTCATATTGAGTCGGGGCCAGAGCTTCTCCCAAACAGGTGTTGATGATTTCCCATGCAAATCACTCCTTTCTTTTCTCTGAGTTTCTGCATTTGTGTAGAAACACATTGATGTGCATCATTTGCTGAGCAAATTTTGTACACCATGAATTTCGAATATTGCTGCTTAAGACAAAAAATGATGCTGATTTAAATATGCAAATGTAAATGGGTGTTTTTTCACCCCTCAGTCATGGCTATATTTCAAAACATCTTCAGAAACTTCAAATTCAGCAGAAGATGAGAGGAACTCGCTAACATAATCTAACCTCAACCATGATGGAACAAAGATTAATTCAGCTCTTCCTGTTTTCAGGTGAGTTTTTATGATTGAGATTGTAGCGATGTACAGTTATTAATCAATTTATGGATGAAATATGAATATCATAATTCAGAAAGCTTTATGACGTTCATATATCGACCCAACGGGGAATTAAACATATATGGTGAATTAACTACAACGAATTATAATCAATCACATATATGATTAGTTCTGGTTGAATAATTATGTGGAAAACTATCAGTTCGTCCACCGAAACGGACAATTATCCACAGATTATCATGACAGAAATGTTATTCTCGGGCCGGGAGACTAACTTTCTATCATAGCCTTCAAATATAGAGCAAGGATATTAGAATCAGAACGTTAAAGTGACTCGGTTGTTGCTAAAATGAGCAAGTGAACAAAAAGCATGGATAAAATGAGTTTAATATACGAAACGGGTAATACACAGGTTATACGGCTAAATGGACACAAGTAAATACAAATACATACAAAGTAGAGGGAAAGGCAGAAACGAAAGAGATGATCAAAGCAGGTCAAATTGCAACAGTTCACCTTTAAGAGCCAGCAAGGAACCTCAGTATTTAAGATCGTAAAAACGTTATACTTGCATAGGTTAGTCAGGGTGCTTGGAGTTTTGGAGCGCTCTGTTTGATAGTTGCTTCTTCTTCCGGAGGTTGTTTCGGCGAAGTTTCAAACGAGGGTTTAACTGTTGTAATATGACCGGAAAATAAAGAAGAGAGTCCGTCTTGACGGCAGGAACTCGTGCAGAAAACTTGTGCCCCCAAAAGACGCGTGTCATGGTGTTTTAAAGACAACAAACCAGAACGCCTTACTGATAACGTCCTCCAATGATAGCGTTGCAATTTGGCGGGTTTCCACATTCCTTTGTCCTGTCTCCCGAATAAATTTATGGTATGTTGAATCAGTGCATTTCCTTCATAGTATTATTAAACATTGAACGATGCATTTGGCAGAAATGTAACGTACATGAGTGAATAGCTCGGATTCACAGCTTTACGGAGAGATCAAACTCGACAGGTGTCGCTCGTCATATAAAGAAGATACACTTTACACTCTATTACTATCGTTTAACATGAAAACTAACCTACTACAGTCAATTCTACGATTCTATACTAGTAACACATACATGCAGCGAGCACTACAATGGCAGGTACATTCATATTTGCAGGTATAATATTTGTGTATACAGTCTTTGTATGTGAGTGTGTGTCTGTGGGTGCGTGCGTGTATTTTCTCTTTTTATGACCGTTTGGAATTCGGGCCTGTCTTTCGAAACCCGATCCGTGGCGTTCGCATCTCCTTTGAAGTCACAGAGGAGAGGTTTGGGACTTATCGAAATAGTCATAAAAAGAAGGTCTCGTGATCCATTAGTGTCTGCCGGGCCGGAATCGATGTAAGATTTACAAACCAAAGTTCCGTGAATTGAGGCTTAAACACAGTTTATGGTGGGACCTGCTCATCCTTGAGACTGTGCAGACCCTACAAGATATATATATATATATATATATATATATATATATATATATATAACAGCATCATCTTATTTATTCCCATTTCATGTTTTTTTATTTAAATTTTAAATACATTTTTATTAGAATCTTATTTTTATTTTTTATTAATCATCTGTTATGATTTTGTTCATATTTTTATTTTATATTTTTCAATAAGCACTTTGAATTGCCATTGTGAATAAAATGTGCTATAACAATCAACATGCCTTGTCTTGTATGTGCATGTGTTTTATATACATTTAAAGAATTCGAAATTTTATAATTGTATTTGTGTCTTTTGTCTGTCATATGCATCTTTGTAGAACCTACATTTTTGTCTTCATTTTTCTCATGCAAGATTGACTAAATTTCCTGTCTATATTGAGTCACATCTGAGTGCTGAGTAATTGTATTTGTTTTTAGAAAATTGAAACCTTTTGAAATTTGTTCTGTTTTTTCATCAGGGTTTCTCTCAGTGATTGTGTGCAGCTCACATGAGTACATTCTGATCCGAGAGAAGAAAACGTGGGACGAGGCTCTGGATTACTGTCGACAGAACCACATTGACCTGGCCACTGTACAGAGTGATGAAGAGTGGAGCCAATTAAACACATTAAGAGCTGAACTACACTTTTACACTTGGATCGGACTGTATGATGATGTAAACAGCTGGCGATGGTCTTTTCAAAATGAAAGCATCACATTCACGAAATGGGATGAGCATCAGCCAAATAATTTTGGAGGGAATCAAGATTGTGTAGAGCTTCGCTCAAGTGGATATTGGCATGACAAAGGCTGTAGTTACAAATGCGTTATTATCTGTCAAAGCAGTAAGACTCGTATACTTTTTTAAATTTCAGTCTTTCTACTTCAACGTTTCATTTTTGATTCAATGTTACTAATTTCTTTAATTATTTACTAGACTAAATAGTGTTTGCGGCAAGTATAAATGGCAAGAAATACAGTAGAATCCTGCTTTGTTCAACAAACATAAACCTTACACCCCAAACATGCTTATCTATTAAAATTAAAATAATAATAATAATATTAATAATAATAATAATAATATTAACAGCTTCAAAATCAGCGGTTTTGATATGGGTGTGTGTAATTTACATTGTAGAGCAAAACATTCAGTTATCATCAACTTTTGTTTACCACAAACCTTATTTTAGTCATTCTGTAAATTGAAAAATCTCATCATTAAAACCCATATAGGGAACCACTAGTGATTTCGTCTTTTAGGTTTTGAAATCATCCCTGCACCACTCTGTGGTTGTTGGAGCTAGTAAAAAGCCTTCACCAACAAACTTAATCAGTTATTCTGTTTTGCAGAAGGACAGCCGGTACTAGTTAATGATTCGCTGATGTCCTGGAGCAAGGCTCAGAGTTACTGTAGAAAAAACTACGAAGACCTGTTCACAGTAAAGAACAATGATGAGAATCAACAGCTAACCATGATGACCCAAAATTACACTTGTGCCTGGATCGGTCTGTTCAGGGACTCGTGGAAGTGGTCGGATCAGACCGTCACAAGCACTCTGCGATGGGCTGCAGGACAACCGGATAATTCATTTGGCAGTGAAATCTGTGCTGCTGTAGACAATGATGGTCAGATTGCTGATGAGCGCTGCTCAAAACAGTTTTTCTTCTTTTGCAATGGTAAGTTTGTGTTTTTATTTTAGAGCATTTTGTGGCTGTTTCCAGGTTCTATTTTTATACTCTATTATACTGTATATAATTAATTTAGTAGGTCTATTTGTTATTGCTCATACTCAGAGTTTAGGATTTGAATATCACTGAACATTGAAGTTTAGTGTGTGCATTGTCCAAACATGTATGATTAATTTTGTTAAAGTAGCAGTGAGTTTTGTGTGGACAGACAGCGCACATATATTCTTCAGAAAACATAGGCAAAACACCACAGGTGAATTAGAGTAAAATTTAACTAATAATGCACCATACTTTCTCTAGTTGATTAATCGTAGCACATTAAGACAATTGTTTGGTATTACAGTTTGTTTGTTTTAAATGTTGTTTAAATGATGCCTCACTTGCATATTTAATTTAACATTCACTCATTTGCATATATTTTCCTTACAATAATCTGAACATTGGTTGAAGCTAGGTTCAAAATTCACACATAATAGTTAAGTTTTTTACAGAGGGGATTTCTCATTTTCACTGCATAAATCAGAAGAAACTGTCAACAGACAGAAAAGAAAAAAAAAACACATTTTAACACATTTTTTGTTTTTAGAAATAAAATGTTATATATGATCAGGCGAATGATTTATGAACAAACCCATCAGTAAAAACCTTCAGAATATAGATACAAATAAAACTGTAAGTTTTGTTGTATGTAAGTGCTGCTAAAGTGGAGAAAAAAATCATTTTGTGAAAATGGCCTTTAAAAATATGTATTGTAATCATCAAGCGCAAATAGATAAAGTGTAATTAACACTTAAATGTGTATTTAGGATGTTTCCCTTCCACTAGACTTGTTATGGAAGCAAAATAGACCAACTTCTCAAAATTGACCAGTGCATTAAAAATAATGTAGTGTCTTGACTTAAAAAAAATCATGTTACTGTAATATTAAAATAGATCAAAATCTTTGCTTCAGGTTCTCCTGAAGATAACTGTCTAATTGTCTGTATTTTCATGTGTTTCATTGCTCGTCTCAGTACGGCCGAAGCAACAGATATTAAGACTGGAGGTGAAAGCAGGTGATAATGTCAATGATCAAGAGATTAGAGATGCTGTGTTGAAGGAGGTGAGCCATGTGCTTCTCACGGCATCTATAATCTACAGTAGTGTTTTATGTTATCTCACTTACCCACATGTCCTGTTGAGACTGGCTTCTAGGTTCTTTGTATTTCAGAGATTAAAATGAACCTCTATATTCTTTTCACTTCTTTGCAATGATTTTCTACCCAGTTACATCCCGGACAATTAAAGCTTTATAATCTTGTACTTTTACATTGGTTCTGTCTGACATTTGTCTGTCCTCAGGTTTATCAGAAGCTGAGAGAGCAGACGATGGCAGCGGATGTTAAGTTGGTGTGGCGGAAGCAGCCAAATGGAAGAGTGTTCCAAAAAATTAAGGATCATTATAAATGAGGAAAAAAACGTAAAAGGAGAAGATGATTATATTAACATTATATCTTATTCACATTACATCTGAAAGAACCAATACATTTTAGTCCCTTAATTGCATGTTTAGGATTTTTAGATTTTATTGGATTTAACCTGATCTTACCAAAAAAAGTTACTATTTTATTAGTTTTTACAATGGGAATCGAATGAAAATGTACTTTTTTTTTTTTTTTTTTTTTTTAGAAAAAATATATACTAAGCATAAAATATATAAAATATATTCTAAACATAACCACTGCTGGAGCAGATCATACAAATTCATACAAAATTAGCCACCAATTCAACAAATGTAGTTACGAAAAAAAATAGTTTAAAACATTGTTGTGAATGAAGTGGTGAAAGGCTAAACTGGATGATAACATCAGCTGATATAATAAGTCTGATACAGTGTATTTGTAAGATTTGCATATGTGATGTTCTCTTTTAGTCTATAGAGGGCACACTTTAACTAAATGAATACAATATCTGCTTGTTAGGTTGTGACATCATATACACACGTATATGGTTAGTTTTTAAGATTCTGGGTCAAGTTAGCATTTTTAATAGCTTCGCCTGTCGATTGTCGAAATCTATGCAAATTGTGTTTAAGTGATTTATTAATTTTATGTAAATGGTGTCAATTATACGGCAGGTGAAATCCAAGGATATCTGATCCACACATAAGCAGCAATGACACTGCATCTTGTGAGGTCCAGAAGGGTATTAAAAGACATCGTTAATACGGTCAACGTGACTACAGTGGTTCAACCTTAATGTTATGAAGCGATGAGAATACTTTTTGTGCGCAAAAACAAAACAAAATAACTTTTTCAACAATATCTAGAGATGATCAATATCGATTTCATTAAACGAGGCATCGTTACATCATAAGTCGAAATTTCAGTGGTTTGTGTGATTTTGATTCATGCTCCGAACCGCTGATTCGAAACAAAAGATTCATAAAGCTTCGAAGCTTCAAGAATCAGTGTTTTGAAATTGCCCATCTCTAGCTATTGTTGAAAAAGTTATTTTGTTTTGTTTTTGTGCACAAAAAGTATTCTTGTTGCTTTATTATAATAAGGTTGAACCACTGCAGTCACATGACTGTTTTATCGATGTCTTTTAATACCATTCTGGACCTCAAAAGATGCAGTGTCATTGCTGCTTATGTGTGGATCAGATACCCTCGGATTTCATCAAAAATATCTTAATTTGTGTTCTGAGGACAAACGAAGGTTTACGGTTTAGGGGTAACAGAGAGTGAGTAATTAATGACAGAATTTTTTTTTCATTTTTGGGTGAACTAACCCTTTAATTCTTAATTATTTTGCAGTTAACATGTCTCTTTTCTTCTCCACCTGTTTTTGTATGACCCAATGAGCGTTTTTCTGTCCAGTGGTCATGCCTTAACTTTGCAATTTCTAGTATTGCATCCTTCTCATGGGCATTCAATAATTTTTGACACTTCAGTCTGAGTTAAATCTCATTTTTAGCTCATTTTGCCTGTAAAAGAAAACCTGCCTAATAATTCTGCACACCTGAATCTGAGGCATTTATTCATTCTCAACCTTTATAAACAATTATATATCTCTTATAAATGATTAAATACAAAATTAATAGTAGTTATTAAGATTGATGTGGTTTGGAATTGGTAAGATGTACCTGGGGAAAAAAAAGAAGATCAGAAACAAGGTGTATAGCTTTGAAAATGCAAAAACAAATATCACCTGCACTGATGATATTATTAGTTCACCTGACAGATTACCTTTTATAAATATTTTATAAACAAAAATATATAGATAATAAATGTAATAGTTCATTAGCAGACATTGTGTAATGTTTACAGTTAGTCATGGATATTCAAATATAAATGTGAGTGAAGTTGAATTTACTGCCATGTACTCGTGTGCATTACACTTTCTTGGATCTTCCGCTGTTTTGTGATCTTGTCTATCAAGCCAGCACAGTAATTGGATTACTTCTCTTGAATAATGTGGATAATATTATTGTGTATAATATTATTATACACAGTTTGACATTGCTTCAAATTTTTACGATTATTTTGTGATAAGGGTATTTCTGTTTTGTGCTTTTAGTAAAATTATCCAGAAAAACATTTATAAGTGTACGTAAGTAAGAATCAGTGTGTGCAAGCTATTCAGAGAGCTTTTTAAAATGCATTGCTGAAAAGACCAATTAGCTGGTCACCAGCATGTTATTTTGTATAATTGTCAAAATTGTATAATTTTGACAATAAATACTAAATTTGTATAATTGTCACAAAAAAGTTGTTTCATTATAATTGGCAAGACTTTCTTGAAAGCTGAATGGTTAGTTCACTGGCTAGATCAATACTTCACCACAGTACCCAATACATTCAGAGCTTGTACACTCATTTCCCGAACAAAACATAACAACATGATTTCCAATGCAAATAATTCCCTTCATCCTTGGCAGGGATTATTCTGTATTTGTGTAAATGCATTTGTTGAGCATCATTAGATGAGGAAATTATGAATACCTACACCATGAACGGAGAAGGATGCTGCTTTTACTCTCAAAATACAGTAAAAAAAAAGGATTTCTTTACACCTGGTCTTGAATCATTTTTAAAACAAGGTGAATATCTATCTACTACAACTTGCATTTTTGGCGTCTGGACAGTGATGGAGCTGAGATTGGTGAGTGTATTGTAATAAAAAGTGTTTTCACTAACTTCTGCTTAGAATAATTTTGCTAATGCAAAGCTACATTACATTGTTAGTTTTGAAGTTGTAAAACTAATATTCTTTTAGGAGGAGGAGTGTCATTGGAGAAGACGTAACATCAATGGCCCTGACGTCATTGAATCGCTTTCAGTGTTTTACGCCTGTCACGACTAACCATTGGAGGATACCTTGGAAATGATTGGTTGGTGCTGTAAAATGAATCCCACCTTCACACAGAGCAGTTTATTTAGTGTACTGAGGCTTCCCTGCCATTGACTTCCATTCAAACAGAATGGCCTTCCTGAACGTCTCGTTGTCGATGATGCTCATCTTTCCGACAGATGCAGGTAAAAACACACTCTTTCTGTCACACATGCTCAAACTAACTTGTTGCTTCAACGGCCTAAGCCTTTGTTAATAAAACTTTCGAATAGTAACGACTGATTCAGCAGTCCGGAAAGCAAGTATGACTACAATGTGGAAATAGTGGAAAGGGTCTTATTGGGCATAGCACGCATTTGATTGACTATATTTACAGTACCGTGTGACCTTCTTGGTTTTGTGAAACAGTTACCTCATTACATCAAATATAAGATATTAAATTGTGTTTCTGACCAGCCAAACAATATGTATGGAAAACAATATTGTGTAAATCTACGATCAACTGGATACTGGTGGGATGAAGCCTGTAACTTGACATATCCTTTTTTTTGTCAAAATGGTGGTAAGATTCTAGACAAAATATTTTCAATATAATTTCAGCCATCCATCCCAAAGAGCTCATTTCACTCCATGCCATTGTACATTAGCTTAAACCAGTCATAAGTCACATGGGTATATTTGTAGCAATAACCGACAATACATTGTATTTGTCCAAATTATCGATTTTTCTTTTATACCAAAAATCATTAGGATATTAAGTAAAGATCATGTTCCATGAAGATATATTGTACATTTCCTACCGTAAATATATCAAAAGTTTATTTTGTGAGTGGATATGCATTGCTAAAGACTTAATATTGACAACTTTAATGGCAATTTTCTCAATATTTAGATTTTTTTTTTTTTACACCCTCAGACTCCAGATTATCTCAGCCCAAAATTGTCCTTTTCATAACTTACCGTACATACGGTTTTGTGGACCACTGTCATATTACAGTGTGTATATATATATATTAGTATTCCTCATTGGTTTTCAGGCAAGACACTACACATTAACAGGGTAAAAACTGATATCACCTACATTCGTCATTTGATGAATCACAGTATACTAAGACAATTGTTTTGTATTGCAAGTTTTCTGAAATATTATATGTAAATATGCAAATGATGCATTATTATATTAAATATGCACACATTTGCATACATTTCCAGAACACAAATTTGAATATTGGTGGAGGGGATTTTGGATTTCTCTTTTTCTATCATTTTCTAATCAGCAGTCAACAGAAAAAGAAAATTTCAAAAAAAATTTAGGATAAATCAGGTTGAATGTTATATGAACAAACCCCTCAGTACAAACCTTCAGAATTTAAATATTAATAAAACTGTAAATTTTGGTGTATGTAAATGTTCCTAAAGTGAAGGAAAAAAAAAATGAGAAAAAGGCCTTTTAAAGACACATATTACAAATGCAAACAGATAGTGTACAAAATAAACACTACTTTTGATGTTTTCTTTCCATTAATCATAAGATATGTTATGGAAGCATATTGAATTGACCAGCGCATGAATTTATTTATTTTTTCTTGTCTTGCCCTAAAAACATTCAATTTGATTTTAATAACTATGCAGCCACATGAGTAAACTTTCTTCATGTATTATAATTGATTATGTTAAAATAACCAATATAACCTTTTACTATAGATTATATACAAACAAGCAACTTTGCTTTCACTTTGACAGCTGTGATTTTACCTTTTATGTAATGGACAAATGTAGAATAGCTCAATCAATTAGACTGGCCTGTTGAGGTAATCATAGTTACTCTGATGTTTTACAGAAGGACAGCCAGTACTAGTTACTGATCCAGAGATGTCCTGGAATGACGCTCAGAATTACTGAAGAGAAAACTACACAGACTTGTTCACCGTGAGGAGCAGGGATGTGAATAAACAGCTAACCACGATGATCAGAGATTACACTTGTGGCTGGATCGGTCTGTTCAGGGACTCGTGGAAGTGGTTGGATCAGACCAGCATGAGCCCTTATTTCCCTCTGCGATGGGCTGCAGGACAACCAGATAACTCATTTGGCCAAGACGCGTGTGCCGCTTTAGATTATTACAGTCAGATTGCTGATGAGACCTGCACAAATTCGCATTTCTTCTTGTGCCGGACAAGTATGGTGTTATTTAAATCTTGATATTTTTGTTGTTGTTTAAGATGTTTTTGGCTTGAACATGTATAAAACTAGACTCTGATCTAAAATCAAAGAAGAGATTACTTTAAATATTCAGTATTCAATTATATATATATATATATATATATATATATATATATATATATATATAATTAAAAAATTATTTAAAGATTGGCTGGATTAAATTAATGAAAAGTTAATTTTTTCGAACAGATATTAAGAAATTATAAATAAAAATAAAAAGATTTTTTTGAACGTTGCATTGTAAAAAGCAAGTTCAAAATGATTACGTAATTTATAATTAAATACAAGTAACAATATATGGTGTTTATCAATATGTACATGCAAAAACATTAAAATTTAAAATAAAAAATAAAAAAATCCATGCTGAGATATAAATGTTTTGAAGTGATTGTGTAAATGAATCGTTGAATCATAATTTTGAATCATTTCACTTAAAAGGACAATTTGAATAAATCGAGCTAAAAACTAAGTTTTTGCTACTGAGGTATAAATTGAAAATGGTTTTACTTTTAGTTATTCACAAATAACTAAATGCTATTAGTTATTAACAAAGTTAATAACACATATTGTACATATTCAACATATATCACTGAGCCCTATTGCAACCAAACCTTTTCTCATCTTGTAGTTTAAGTGATTGCAATCATATATATTTGTATTTTTCACTTTCATTTCTTTCCACAGCACAAATGAAGCAACAGGTATTAAGACTGGAGGTGAAAGCAGGAGATAATGTCAATGATAAAGCAATTACAGCTGCTGTGTTAAATAAGGTGAGCTGTACCTACAGTACTGTGGTAATTGATATCAATGGCCAGCTTTTCTTATCTTGTTATCCAGATTTTACTTCAGGTTTTTATATTTAAAAAAAAAAAAAAATACTTTCATTGGTGCAATCTGAAGCAGTCATGTTGATTCAGTCATTCTATCACATGAAAGATATTTCATAGAAGGTTACCTTTTATACAAATGCATGCAACTTCTAAGTTGACCAATAAGTATCTTGATACTTCTGTGTTTGTGTGTGTAATATATATAATATACACAAAATAATATGCTTTGGTAAATCTAAATTATAACATGTCATACTTATGACATAATAAGTTGTTTATGAAATGCCAAGTCAAAATGATGACATACTAAGTAATAATCATGAGAAAAATGACATCATTTTGAATTTTTATATAATAATTTATATATATATATATATATATATATATATATATATATATATATATATATATATATATATGACATTAAGTCATAATTATGACTAATTCATCATTGAGATCAAAAGTTGTAATTATGAGAGGAAAATTTGAAATTATGACAGTCACAATTTCTACTTTTTGTCATCATTGACTTTTTAAGTTGTCATGATTTCAATTCAGTATGTCATAATTTAGACTTCCTGTGATGTTAAAAAAAAATCAAAATTGTGACATACTAAGTCATAATTCTGACTATTTCATAATTATAAGATGAAAAGTTGCAATTATGATAATTTTTGTCATAATTGACTTGTCAAACAAAAGCATTTTTTTCTTATGAGGCAGAAATGAGCTTCCTTACATCACAATTAATCGAACCGCTCTAATCCTCAGGTCCAGCAGACACTGAGAGAGAAGGGAATGGCAGCGGATGTTAAGTAAGCATGGCGGGAGCAGGCGGATGGAATGGTGTTCCAAAAAATGAAAAATGGATCAACAGGCATGAACGAAGAACTTTAAGTGCAGAAGATGATTTAATATTATCATCGACAAACTTGAAAATGGTGCTTCTGATTTGTAGTATAATATTTAGTTTTTAGAATTAAGATTAATTAGTTAATTATTTTTACATGATGTGATAACATTAGTGAACATTTTTAGTTAGATTTACAGTAGATTCTTGAAAATAAATGTTCTTTATTGGTTCCATGAAAAACCTTCAACATCCATGGAATCTTGAAATTTTACCTCAGGTTCCTTATAGTGGAATAAACGTTCTTTTAGAATTCTAAAATGTTCATTACACTAAGAAAGAATGGTTCTTTTATGATCTGATCACTGAAAGGTTATTTGGGGAAACAATAATTGTTCTTCTTTGGAATCCCCCAAATGCTCTCTAACTGTATTTTTTGTTTTGTTTTGTTTTTAAATTCAGTGGATTATTGTTCTTAGCAGGCAGTAAAGCGGCATCCGTATACTGTAACTGAACACGTGTTTAATGTTTTTTTTTTAAAATACGAGGGCATCGCACAACCTGTACAAGTTTCGTTGCTGTAACGAAGGCAGGACTCAGATAGGGATCCAAATGCAAGCTTTTATTAAAAGGTGAGCGTGGTCGTACAGGCAGGGTCAAACAGGCACAAACAGGAACAGCAAGGGCTAGGCAGAATCGTGGTCAGGATACAGGCATTAGATCAGGGCAGGCAGAAAACGTTCACAAAACCAGGAATCAATAAACAATCCAGAGGGCAGGCAGCGAAGAATCATAAACAGGAAATCCAGACAGGAACAGTCTCTGGGTGATCAGCGGAGACAGGACGTGGGTCTGGATGATCAGCGGAGACAGGACGTGGGTCTGGATGATCAGCGGAGACAGGACGTGGCTCTGGGCGATCAGCGGAGACAGGACGTGGCTCTGGGCGATCAGCGGAGACAGGACGTGGCTCTGGGCGATCAGCGGAGACAGGACGTGGCTCTGGGCGATCAGCGGAGACAGGACGTGGCTCTGGGCGATCAGCGGAGACAGGACGTGGCTCTGGGCGATCAGCGGAGACAGGACGTGGCTCTGGGCGATCAGCGGAGACAGGACGTGGCTCTGGGCGATCAGCGGAGACAGGACGTGGCTCTGGGCGATCAGCGGAGACAGGACGTGGCTCTGGGCGATCAGCGGAGACTTGACTTGGTTCAGGATGATCAGTGCTGACTTGACTTGGTGTTGTTATAATGGTAGCCACCATTTTGTGAGTGTCCTCTTTAGTGGCAGCCATTACAGGAAAAGATGAGGTGTTGTGTTCCTCCGCGACACCCACTGTACATGGAGATCCGCTCAACTGCAATGCCAGATCAATATAACTTTCCAACGTCCCCTCAGGCTGATGCAATGGCATGATGGAACTGAGCAGGTCAGATAGTCCACCGCGGAAGAATATCATGAGGCACACCTCATTAAAACAAGTTAACGGTGCCAGTTCTATAAAGTCCATGACATACTCCTCAGTGGTTCTCTCTCCTTGACGGAGACACATTAACTGAGCAGACGGATTCATGATAGCTGAGACTGGAACACTCACCAAGCTGCTGGATCTGAGGATGGCCAGGTCTTCTGTAACGAAGGCAGGACTCAGATAGGGATCCAAATGCAAGCTTTTATTAAAAGGTGAGTGTGGTCGTACAGGCAGGGTCAAACAGGCACAAACAGGAACAGCAAGGGCTAGGCAGAATCGTGGTCAGGATACAGGCAGTAGATCGGGGCAGGCAGAAAACGTTCACAAAACCAGGAATCACTAAACAATCCAGAGGGCAGGCAGCGAAGAATCATAAACAGGAAATCCAGACAGGAACAGGAACTGGAACAAATAGGCAGGACAATATACACAGGGAAAACGCTAGGAAATGCCACACTGTGTAAACAAGACCTGGCCCTGAGCTGGTGTGTGTGTGAGTCTTATATAGTCCAGGTAGTAGGCTAAGCAGTATGTGTCAATAGATGATTGGTGGAGTGAGTGCATGTGACTGGCAGGGAGGATTATGGGAAATAGAGTCCAGGAACTGACAGGAACAGACGGTGATCGTAACAGTTGCACATGATTCCATAAGGGTGACCTAAATGTCTGGGTTTATCTGTAAATCTGCTTTTGTTTACAAAAAAACAAACAATCAATAACAGTTATCCAAAGTTATTGTAAACAACAATTGAAAACCTTACATCTGCTGGTGCCTTCCATGGTTCCACAACTCCAATTATGTCATTTACTAGGGACACTTACTATACTGTCACTATGACATTAACAAATGAAACTGAATGGCTCATACAATGATTAAATAAACCTTAATATTATCTTCAGATCTAAAGAAAGTCTCCTGCATTGATTTCTCATTCTAAGTAGTCGTCTTCATTTTCATGGTTTTATTTGTACTGTCTGCACTAAAGAAAAGATTCAGTTTTGCCAGACCGGCTTTCAGGTAACTCAGAGCATCTTTATCGGCTTCCTCTGCTTCAGCGGTTCTCCTCGAATCCTCCAGCTCTCTGACCCAGTCTTGTTTCCCAGCCTCCCTCAGTTTGAAAAAGTCGAGATGCTGACGAGTGAAGGCAGAGTCTGGCTTTAATGAGATCTGAGACAGATGTTTGATGGTCATGTAAGCTTCAGACTGTTGGTCTTCAATTTCCTGCAGATCTTGATCAAGATAATCCATTACAACTGAAAACATCTTGGACTGTTCTTGAGCTTTTTCATATTCTTTTTTAACATCGTCAAAGTCTATCGTCATGCTTGAGTTTCTGATGACGAATTTCTTGTTTTCTTTGTGATGACACTTCCCTGTGCACACGGTGCAGAAGCCATTTTTCATGACTTCACATTGGCTTGGATTAGAAACCCACCAGCAGTCAAACTCATGGCAGTTTGAGAACCATGTCTGGTTGGGCCAGTATGGCGCACCCATTAGGACTTGTTCTTTTTCCTCCCTGACTTTGCACAGTGCCTGTGCAATGAGGCTCTCTGGGGGAACCAGATGGAATCTCCACTCTCCAAGGGGCATAACCTGTCGTGAGAGCACATCAGCTGCACGATTGAGGTTGCCTGGGATGCAACTTCAGGACATCAGGACCGGGAGATGGCAGGCAAGTTGTGACATGCAACTGGTGCAGATGTTGCCCTGGCTAATTATATACGCCACACTTGTTGTGTTGTCCATCCAGACCAACACGTGCTTACCCTGAATCAATGGTCGAAACCTTCTCAGGGCTAACAGAACTGCAAACAACTCAATGCCCATTTCATACAGCGTCCCAGCCTGTCTCTGAGGAATCTGTTGTGACAACATGCCTGGACACTTGTTCTAGGGGAACTCCTGCCCGTAGAATCCCAAGGGCTGAATAAACTGACAAATCGACGTGATGGCTACACACTGTGTGCTGCAGTAACCATGCCCATCTCGGGACTCGAGCCTGAAATGATTGCTGAAGCATTCTCATATTCATAAATCCCAGAGTCATGCCATATGTCCCAGGAGCCTCTGAAAATATTACTTCGTCCATCTCCACAACAAGAAAAGAGATGCTTTGACAGGGGACAGCTTGTTTTTTTTTTTTTCCAGTTGACCCGAAGACTTAATCAGGCTAGGTGTTTGAGGACCGGTCTCTGTGTGCGTGTGCGCAGCAGCTCTCACAAGCTAGGATTAGCTAGTTGTAGAACTAGTTGAGTATGTGAATGTCCACCTCCCTCAGAGGGGCAAGAGCAGCCCAAGAAAGCATGGCTACCAACTCTGTGTCAGCCTCAGACTGTGCTGTCACACCCGAAGGTGTGTCTGAAGACACAAGCCTGCCCTCCGATGCTGTGGTTGACAGTTTGTCTTCCTCATGAGCCCTGAATAAGAAATGAAACTCGCCAATGGGTGAGCCACCAAACTCATCTGGAAACTCAACCTTACTGTATGTTCAGGGGTGTGGCCAGACATGCAAATTACACACTCCAATTCCATAGGCCTTTTTTTTTTAAAAATCAGAGGTGTTTAGGGCACCCAAGTGCAACACTTCGTGTTTTTCACTTGACACAATGTCAAAGTGAGTGAGAGAAAGGGAATTCTGAATTTCTGAAAGGGAAGTATCATTTCCAGCATCATGATTAGTAGTATGGCGAACTAAGTAAAAGTCATAAAACCGATGACTCTTACATAAAACTATTATCTGTTGCTGTAATTTATTTACTCCATCGAGCCTCAAAAGAACTGGACCCTGACTGAGGTGGTGTGGACTCCACCGTGAAACCTTTGATCATCATACAACGCTCTCAATCCAAGGTAAGTCCAAATCTTTTGATGCAGTTAAGGATTGTAGAGATGTGTAATTGGAGGTTGAGGGGGATAACAAATACAACAAAACATAAACCTAATAAAAAAAAAAAAGCTTTTTCTGTTGATTATTCTTTTTGATTGGTTGTGATATTATCACAGTTGTGACCAATAGGCTCAGTTGCATATATTGACATAAAATCAGCTGACAGTTTCAGGTTCAGATGTACACAATTTAAGCAATTAATAACATTCAATTCGATTATTAAAAAGTAAATATCAGCTCACCTGTAACTCATGGTGATATCTGGACTGAACGTGTTCACCTCAAGACCTTCACAGTCACTGCAGTCTGCTTACAGAAAACTCATTCATTTCTTTAGAATTTCATTTTTTAACCGCAAAACTAAAAACTGTAGCCTATTTTGTTTTTATAAAAAACAACTATATTTAATGATGCTTTACATATATTGAGAGGCACAATTTTGCTATGATACATAAATATAAATGAATTTTCCTACACATTATCAGCTATGATGGAAATACTGGTTTATTTAACAAACATAACTGGCTAAAATCCCTCCCAATCAAATGTGCCTTCAATGTGTAATTTAGTACTTGAATATTTGTGAATGTTATTTGAATAAATGTGAATAAAATGCCAGGAACATCTTCATGGGTGCAAGCGGTCAGAAATGTGCACTTCGCTCCATCTTGTCATTTATTCATACTGTTAATAGACAAATTAAAAATATCCAGCTGTCCCCAATTTAAGTTTAAACCAATCCAGTTCCAGGACCAGTATTTTCTCATAGCGTACAGTTGAAAATACTCACCTGCTTTTCCAGCACAGCTGGATTAGCACAATGGCAAAGGAAATAATGTTTAAGCTGAATTTTGAGCTTGTCTGTTTTAACCTCATTTACAATGTCCTTACACACATGGGACAAGGATCTCCTATACATCCAGTTTCTGATAAGCAGGAATTTATGCAAGTGCTGAATACAGCACATATTCAACAAATGACTGCTCTACTTTAAGATGCAAGCTATAACATGCAAAACAGATTATTAAAATGTTTGTCCTGCTGTAGCTAAAGGTAGAATTCTATTCTCATATTTTTTTACTCTTAAAATGTATTTATATGCCATAAGATATGCATTTAAATGTACTGCCCCAGTGACAATCTAAAGCTTTTTTTTTTTTTTTTCAAATTTCTGACAATACAAGAATTAGCTAAATCTCACAAAATTCTTTTGTGAACGTGAAAACGTTTGTTTTTATTTATTTGTTTTTGTTTGGGTTTTTTTTTTGTTTTTTTATGTTAGACATTGTTAGGGTTTCTGTTTGGTTTGTTTCCTCACACAAACTATCATAAGACCTCAGAAGAGTTTAAACATACAGACTATGGTCACTATGATGGCAAAAAAAAATAAAAATAAATAAATGAATAAATAAAATAACTGTATGCAGGTTTGGAACAACATTAAGGGTGAATAATGACTGAATTTTATTTTGGGGGATGAATTATTCTTTTAACAGTTATACTTACAAGTTATACAACCAGAGATTATTGGTAACTTAAAACAGCTTTAAAGCAGGAAAATGGCAGAGTAACAATTGAATAATAAACGTGCCATGGAAAAAATAGAGCAGTTTTTATCTAATGTCAGAAACTGGTTCTTGTGCAACTTGTGATTTTTTTTTTTTTTTTTTTCTCTCTTTGGATCTCTGTCAAATGGACTGAGTGACTTCAAACTTATCTCTGAGAAAGTTACAGTAAGCACTTTGTGTCATAAAAGTAAATAACTCAACACTGATACTGTACAGTTCCCAAGGGCATTGCTAAAGTGGGGAAAGTTGGGCCTGATTCCTGCTGCCCAGAGCCACAGGGGCCCCAGAGAGATTCCAGATTTCTAGAATGTTTACACTTTTAAAAATTATGATTATTTACATAGTGTAATAAATAAATAAATAGAAAGCTACAAGTGTACATTTGTAGCTACATTTTTTGCTGATCCAAAAAAATTATCCAATCCGTGACTCAAACGCCATGATCTACACCAAGATTAATAAATGCTATAAAAAGGTGTTGTTTATTATTAAGCAATTTTTGTGCATATCCAATTTAAATATGGTCAGATTTAGTGTGAACAGGGGAAAAAAATCACATGAAATGCAATTTTTATAAATCTGTTTCAAGCTACATCCATACGTGGTTTGAAATCCTCTTCAAATCGCATATCTGGAAATCTGATTCAGTCTGTCTGCTCTGATCAGCTAAGAATAAAGCCACTCATATCAACCTTGTACCTTTCTATTGCTGCCTCATTATAACATAGTAGTCCAGCGCGGTGGATACACCTGTATTGCAAACCCCTCCGTTGTTGATGTTGTTGTTTGGTGTATGCCTACCAATGCAATGTCATTGCCATAGAAATCAATTCAGATAATCCAGAAAATAAAAGAGTGTTTATCCAATCTGATAAACAAGTAAATGGATTTGGACTGACAGTGTGAATGTAGCCTTTGTTCTTTTCTGCTCAAAAGCAATCTTTGCTACTAACATTATAAATGAACTTCAGGGGAATGAAAGCACGATATGAGCACTTTAACGTCTTTATCTCGTCTCTGTTGTGAATGTCTCCTCCTCAACACCAGGGGTCTCTGCTCTCAGAAGAGGGAAAAGAAGAAAGCCCATGAGAGCAGAAAAACGTTTCTCCCTCTTTGTCACCAGCACCAGATAAAAAGTGGCCCAAAACAGAGAAACACAAACATATGTCAAACTGAACATGGATGTGACACGAGTTATACAGTCCAGCAATAACATTAAAGCAGCTGTTTAGATGTTAAAATATAAATTATGAATGTTAATATGTAAATTATGTTTTAACAAAGGTCCATATTCATATAGACTGATATTGACTGACAGAGACGTCAAGATGCAAATAAAGGGAGAGAGAGAGGAGGAAAATTATACAAATAAGGATGAAGTAAAATATGAAAATTAGTTGAGAAAAATACACAAATGATGTGATGATGAATGAGGGATGAGAGCAGATATAATGATCACACTGTTTGAAGCTGCAGACAGAAACATCAGACTCAGGACAGAAACACACGACCTCTAAAGTAAGAACAACTCACATGTTCATTCTTCAAACACAACTAGACTTTGAGATGTTAATATTGTCTGAATGATTATGTACAGTGAATTCATGCTGCTGTTCAGATACTGACTGAAACTGTCATATTTTACTCCAAAAAGAATCTGAATGTTTGATATCTGAGTTTTTCAATGTGTTTCTTCCTCAGAAATGGAGCAAACTCTATATTTCATTCTTCTTCTCATTGGTGAGTGTGTTTGTTGTTTTATTGATGGTTTATAGTTTCATCAGGTTTGACTCTGTTATGAAAAGCATTAAATCAAACCCTCTCTTTCACAGCTCTCTGCTCCGTATCTGAATGTGTTCAGCGTCAGTATCACTTTATAAACGTGACGAAGAGCTGGACTGAAGCTCAGAGATACTGCAGAGAGAAATACACAGATCTGGCCACCGTTGACAACATGAACTACACAAACGAGCTGAAGAAGAGTGTGAATGATGGACGTGTCTGGATTGGGCTGCAGAAGACGAGTGTTGATAAATGGCAGTGGTCTTCAGGTGATCCTGCGCTCTATCTGAACTGGGGACCTGCACAACCAAATAACGGAGAAGAGAGGTGTGCTGGGATGATGAGTGGACAATGGCATGATTATTCATGTAGTGACAGCCGGACATTCATCTGTAGTTCATCTAACAACAGTAAGTTCAGCTCCCTACAATGACAGCAAACATTATTTATAGAAAGATAAATCATATACTGTACAAAGTTTCAATGCAATACTAAATTCTGCTACTTTTTAATGTGGTCATAAAGAGACTGTGGATATTTTCACACTTTCATCTAAAGTCAATTTCTGATCCACACACATGCTGATCTTTTGTTGTCACTTTGGATAACTGCGTGAATCTTCCTTTAGAGAGCCTAGAGAATTTACAGCATAATTACATAAAATACAAAATATCAAACCATTGTTCTGATGAATGGATAAAATTTCAATATGCAATAGATATGACAACCTGTCACATCTTGATATTTATGAACAAAACTCCTGTCCTGAGACCAAAGTTCAGATTTCATAGTGTTTACTTTTTTTAATTAATTAATGAATGTAATTTTGTTTTGGAGGTTGTAATTCTCAAAAGTAACCTTTTTTAAAAACATTTCAGACATGAATTTGTGATCATTAGTTACAGAATATGTGATAAACCATCTGAACATCTTTCCATTACAAAAAGAATATACAGAAATAAATTATCACATATTTTCAATATACTGTATGAATACTGACGATTCCTTGTGTATTATTCAATATATTGTAACATATTACAGCAATATATTATTTGGTATACTTTTCAATATATTTAAAACCTTTTAATGTATTGATCATAAATATATGGAAATATATATTATTTCCATAAGAGATAGCTTGATTCATTCATCTTTCAGGATCTCAACACAAACCTGTAAAAACGTCATTCTTAGATGAACTTTAATATTCATTTGTATACATTAATAGTCTACAATCCAACATTATGAATTGACTTTTTACTGACATATTTCTAGGACTAGTTAACAAATATATTCAGCTGCAGTGAAACATCTTCATCTGTTTGATGTTTCTCTCTTTCAGATCTTTGTGTCTGAATCAAGTATTCTAGAGAAATGTGTAACAAAACATAATGAAGAAATATAAAGTTATATTAAAATCATCACAAATGATACTTAATGTTATATCAGCAAAATAATCATGAATATATAGTGAATATTTAATATATCATCAGCTGTAGAAACAGTCTTTGAATGACACGTGTTTCTGATGTTTCCGCTGCTGCTCTTATTCACATCAAACCATAAAGCAGCATAAGAATAATGAACAAACTGTTTCATGAATCTGTTTCCATTTGTTTTTCTTAAAGCAAACACAGGACTCGTCTTTGTCAATCAGATGAAGAATTGGAGAGACGCTCAGAGTTACTGCAGACAGAATCACATTGATCTGGTCAGTGTGAGGAACCAGAATGAGAGTCAACAGCTTCAGAAGTTCATCAATGAGAGTCAGTTATTTGGATCATTGATCTGGATCGGTCTGTTCAGAGACTCATGGCAGTGGTCAGATCAGAGTGACTCCTCATTCAGATACTGGAGGTCTAATGAACCTAATGATGTTGGAGGAAATGAAAACTGTGCAGCGATGGATCAGAACGCTCAGGGACAATGGAATGACGTCTCTTGCAACAACAACATCCAGTTTCCTTTTGTGTGTCATGAAGGTGAGCAGATCCTCACAAACACACACAATCCATCCATCACCTCCAGATATCTTAAAGTTCACACTACATGTCTGACATGACAAATTCCTCCACAGTGTTTGTTCTGCATGTTGTTTTTGATCAGTCTCTCTCTAGTTTCTGCTTGTGGTTTGTTTTGTGTCCAGATAAACTGATTCTGATCAAAGAGAATCTGACGTGGTCTGAAGCTCTGAGATACTGCAGACAGAATCATGTGGATCTGGTCTCGGTTCATTCAGAAGAGATTCAGCGTGACGTGATGAATGTGGTTAAACAGGCGTCTACTGAGGAGGTGTGGTTGGGTTTACATTACTCCCACATTTTGGGCCTTTGGCACTGGGTTAGCGGACAGACCGTGTGCTATCAGAACTGGGCTCCAGGGAACGGAGCAGGAGAAGAGAACTGTGAGTTCGGAGCAGTTCAGTCTGGAGGAGATCAGCGCTGGATCAGCCGTCCTGAGACTGACCGACTCAACTTCATCTGCAGCAGATATTAAGAGTGAATGGACACACATATGTTTCATGTAAGATAACAAATGCTTGTGTGTGTTTAACTTCATTTTTATTCATCACTTGGTTGTAAAATAATAGAGCCTTTATTGTCCACCAAAGTGGACATATTTCTTTGGCTCACCAACACATAAAACAGGCCATTTAAAAACAATACACAGACAGAATCAAATAACATAAAAGATAAAAAATACAGTTCATGCCACTGTCAGTCACTTGCAGAGTTGAGCATTTCAATGGCATTGACTCTTAAACAGTTTTGTTGCATGTTTTATTTGCTAAAAGAATTCGATAGCGCCTTCCTGACTTCAAAGGCTCAAACCAACAAAAGAGAGGATGAGAACTATCAGCTAGCATACTCTGGCTCCTGCCTACTATTTTACTTGCCATTACCACAATTCTGGACAGTTTGCTCAAGGATTTTCAGTTTAAGTGATCATGCCAGACAGAAATATGAAACATTAATACACTCTCTACAAAGGATTTGTACACACGTTCTAAAATATGCTGACTAACACCAAGGCTGCTCATTAGTCTAAGAAAGAGTCGCTGTGAACATCTTTTAAAAAATATTCCCTGTATTTTCAGTAAAGCACATATGAGGATCCAGAACTGAACCAAGATATTTTAAATTTTGCACAATTTCAAATTGTTGGCCCTTAATTCAGATTTTCAAATCTCGTTTTGTACACATAATTAATTATTTGGTCTTGGCGACATTGATTTCTAGTTGACTAAAGCGACACCGACTTTCAAGAGCCTTAATATTATAGTATTGCCTTGTTGTGAATCATTCATCAAACTGCTGATTTCAGTAAACAAAGCTTTGTTACTTTTTGAAATATTTAGAAATTTTAATAGTTTGCCGCCATCATCTCTGTGAACCAATGAACCTGATCTTTTAACTGATCTCAAATCAGTTCGGAAATGTATTGTATTAAACAGCTTTTTTCAGGTACTTACTTTATGATGCAATCATCAGATCAAATTGAAGGTTTTTAAAAAAGGAATATTTCCAGCCCATAAATGATTATTTAAAAACATCTGGTTTGATCATCATAAACGAGTCATATCCTCCGTGTTTGAGTGCAATGATTGGATAGCAAAAATGGATGGTAATATTATGCAAAAATAAACAAAATAGCATTAAAAATAAAATGAAATGAGTCTGATTCCTCCGGCAGTAACTTGAGCTGTGCTGCTAATGTCTGACAGCGCTGACAATCGCGTCTCTCAGATAATGTCACACAATACAATAAAAGAGACTGACACAGTAGGGTATCATGTGAGACTAAATGAACAGTTTCAAATATTGACGTTTCTTGTTCAATTGTTAATTGTTAAGAGATTTGACATCCAGAACCGCTGTTTGCTTTTATAAACTCTTTCTGTCTCGTTTTTTATTATTTACTAACTTCAGAGTTAATTGAATTTTGTGAGGGGTCAAAGGGCATCATATACTCTTCATTATATGTTTATACTCTTTTCTTTGTGTTTTATCATGATATAATTCATGTAACTGAAGATGGTGTGAGTTTTTTAAACTCCTCATTTGTGTTTTAAGGATCTCTGTGGTACTTCTCTCTCTTATATTGAGTTTCATGTATTAATCATGACTTTATATTAGAAATGACTGGATGAATGTGAATCAATGAGAACATTATGTGTCTCAGCTAAATGAAATATTGTTTATTCATGAAGGAGTGAAGGTTGGGTATAAAATATCTAATTCTTTTGTGCTAAACATGAAAGAACATGTCAACAACAGCAGCTCAAATAAACTCATGTACAACCAGCAATCTCATCTCTTGACTGTTTCCCAACATCAGAACATCATTATATCACAAAATCCAACCTGGTTTAAATCATAATTCAAACATATTGAGGATACATAAGCTGTGTCTCAATTCAGAAAGTTTTAATTCGAAGAACAAATGTGTTACAGCGGCGCAACAAAGGCTTTTCTATTTCAAAGGCTTCTTTGAACGCGGCCTATAAATGCATCTTTCTTTCCTCGGGTTGTGAAGGACAGAATGAGTGGATCCTTCCAATCCCAGCCTATCCCATAATTCATTTCTCTTTCAAAGAAAACGACAGGTTGTGCTTCGGTGGTGACTGATGATTTACGTTTAAATGTAAGTCTTTTAACAGCTAGCCATACAAATGTTAGAAAACCAATGACCTTTATTAAAAACTAAAAATGCTGTTTAAACAGTTGTAATAAGTTTCAAGACATTACAGATCTGGACCTCTGCACTTGCTCGGCTGCATTTATTAATGTGAGGCAAAACTTGCTCTAACGTTTGGTTTTGTTTTAGGGAGAAAAGAGCAGATGCTCAGTTTAAACTGAGGGTAAAACAATGATTTATTCACTGAGGCCAGAAATTCAGCCAGTGTGGCTTGAAGATAAATGCTACAACCCTTTTATAATATCTCTGTTTAACTATCTTGTACATAAGGTTACAGATAATTTAACCCTCACCCTTTACAAGGATCACAACAATAAGTCAACCTATAGACGATGCAATACTCTTTCAGTTTGTGTTTTTGCTGTCATGCAAGCTTTGTCAGATCATGTTTAAACAAATTCATCTCAACAATGGTGACACAAAACTCATTCAGATTCCCAGCATGCATTGCAGCACAAATAAATTATGCAGCTGAATTCTTTTCCTATTTATATATGAATATCTTTGATTGTCACTGTAGGTTTGTATGATGAGTGTTGATGTGTACGTGTGTCTCAGTGTTTACACCAGAGGTTGTGTCAGCAGCTGAATTTATTACTTTTTTTATGAGTAATTATTTAAGTCAGTCATGAAAGTACAAAAAAAGGGAGTCATTTAAACCACTTTAATACAGTCATTTGACTGCCATTAAAACATGTATTGATCGGACTTCTCAATCTCTCTTTCTGAAAACACCTGCAATTACTGAAAGAGAAATACACTAGTAAACGTCAAGAGCCCAACTAAAGCAAACACTCAAACAAATATATTTTCAACCAAACATCCACATCTAAAACTCTGTTAACTCTCAATAAGAACTTCTGTAGACGTCTGACAGAAATAAAGCCGATCAGGTGTGCGTTTCCCAAAAGCATGTTACGTTGTTACAAACATAGTTTCAGAGATCGTTATCTTGAGCAAAATAAGCAAGCTGACATTAAGTACAATGTATATCTTTAATTTCGAATATATACAAATGTCCTTTACATATTTTAGTTTGTCAAGAGATTTAAAGCACCATTTTTGAAGAGTGCACATGTGCGCATGTGCTCTAGTACGTCAGAACAAGCATTTGATTCAATCTGGAAATAAAGCAAAATTTATAGCAGAAAATCTGGCATTAATTCGATCTCAAAATTCATTTAACCCTCAATAGTACGCAATATGATATTAATGAGGAAAAAATGATTTGTGGTGTTTTTCCTGCTTAAAATTGGACCCTTTAACAATATCAATAAACATTTTCATAAATTCTTTATTTTTTATACGTTTGTTGCCTCGAGGCAACATTGTAATTATTACAAATTTAAACATTTGGCATTTTCATGTAGAAAAAAGAAATGTATGTGTTGAAAACATCAATTTCTTTAACTAGACACTTGAACAAACAAATTTATCCAGTTTTTATATTTAATAAAAAGTTTACATCCAGCTGTTGCTCTCAGGCAACATTGTACCATAGTGGAACACAAGTATTACCAAACCGTCATATTATTATGTTATTATATCAAGTTATCATATCCATCTTTATCCTCATCTCCATCTTCTCTCTCACCCTCACTCTCTCCATGATGGATTGTCACTATGATTTCATCTTTCTCATCACAGCATGACCTCTCATTAACTCCTCATCATCATCTTCATCAACTGCCAGGTCTACCTGTGTTTTATAGCTTTATGAAGTGCTATAGAAAATGTGCAGATCATATTATATGCAGATATAGTATGTGAATTACTATTCTTATAAGTGCATTACAAAATCATGTGAAAAAGCCAACATATTTAGATAATTCTCACTCTTTTCCTTACAAATATAATACATTTGTATTCAAACCTATTATGGCTGTATGGCCTTATGCGATTCCATTATGGTACAATGTTGCCCTGAGGCAACACACAGTTTTTTGTTATTTTCTCTAAAACATGTGATGATATATAATGTAAAGTTCTTGAAAATACTTCTTTACTTGCCAGTGAAGATGACTCATATTTTTTGTTGGTGATCAAATGGATACAAACAAGTGAAAAAAGCACTTTTCATTGGAGAAAACATGGAACCATGTGACGTGCACATGTGCTGAAACAGGACACAAAATGGACCCCTGTTGCTCATGTTTTGGTCTTTTTTGCACTTTTATTGATTAGTATTTGAGTTACTCTGTTGATCAATCAATTGGTGCCTTATTTTGTTAAAAACATACTAAAATAGACCATGTTGCCTGGAGGCAGCACCGTACCGTAGAAGTTATTACTCAGCACCTGCATGTCAGGTTTGTGACAATGTGGTTTCTGTTACCTTTCGGCACGCCCGTATACTCTGACCTGCAGTGACCCCTGTCTCCTCTTAACAACTCTCACTTCAACCCTTATGGACTTCGAAGGACGCAGCTCTGATTTGAGACACAGTTATAGTGTAACATTCCTGTAGCTGCAATAAAACTAATAGATGAATAAGACTGGATGAAATATGAAATATGACTTGAACAATAACTCTCACTGTTTCTCCTGTTTCACGTCAGAGATGTAAATACTGTCCATCCTGAACGTCTACATGTGATGTGGAGATAAGCAAATGAGTGATGAGGATGTGTTTACATGCAAATGTGTTCATATTTCATAAACAAAATGAAAATAAACAGTAAACAGCAGGAGTATGAAATGGAAAAAAAAAAAAAATGAATTAAAAATAAATAATAAATAAATAAATATGTTTTAATATCTGAGTTCCAGCCAAGCACAATCCAGTATTTAGAGGAAATAAGACTGAAACAGCAGCAGCAGAAGATGACGTTATTATTTCAGTGGGATAATGAGAGTCCAACAACCTTTACTAACATTATAAATGAACTTCAGGGGAATGAAAGCACAATATGAGCACTTTAATGTCTTTATCTCGTCTCTGTTGTGAATGTCTCCTCCTCAACACCAGGGGTCTCTGCTCTCAGAAGAGGGAAAAGAAGAAAGCCCATGAGAGCAGAAAAATGTTTCTCCATCTTTGTCACCAGCACCAGATAAAAAGTGGCCCAAAACAGAAACACAAACATACATGATATTTTATTAAGGTCCATATTCATATAGACTGACACTGACTGACACTGACGTCAAGATGCAAATAAAGGGAGAGAGTTGGACAAATACACAAATATAGAGGAAGTGAATATGATATAGGGGTTTTCAGAGAAATACACAAATGATGTGATGATGAATGAGGGATGAGAGCAGATATAATGATCACACTGTTTGAAGCTGCAGACAGAAACATCAGACTCAGGACAGAAACACACGACCTCTAAAGTAAGAACAACTCACATGTTCATTCTTCAAACACAACTAGACTTTGAGATGTTAATATTGTCTGAATGATTGTGAATTCATGCTGCTGTTCAGATACTGACTGAAACTGTCATATTTTACTCCAAAAAGAATCTGTGAATGTTTGATATCTGAGTTTTTCACTGTGTTTCTTCCTCAGAAATGGAGCAAACTCTATATTTCATTCTTCTTCTCATTGGTGAGTGTGTTTGTTGTTTTATTGATGGTTTATAGTTTCATCAGGTTTGACTCTGTTATGAAAAGCATTAAATCAAACCCTCTCTTTCACAGCTCTCTGCTCCGTATCTGAATGTGTTCAGCGTCAGTATCACTTTATAAACGTGAGGAAGAACTGGACTGAAGCTCAGAGATACTGCAGAGAGAATTACACAGATCTGGCCACCGTTGACAACATGAACGACATGAACGAGCTGAAGAAGAGTGTGAATGATGAAGGTGTTTGGATTGGGCTGGAGAAGACGAGTGTTGATAAATGGCAGTGGTCTTCAGGTGATCCTGTGCTCTATCTGAACTGGGGACCTGCACAACCAAATAACGGAGAAGAGAGGTGTGCTGTGATTATGAGTGGACAATGGCATGATTTCCCATGTAGTGACAGCCGGACATTCATCTGTAGTTCATCTAACAACAGTAAGTTCAGCTCCCTACAATGACAGCAAACATTATTTATACAAAGATACACCATATGTTGTACAAAATAGCAATGCAATACTAAATGTTTTTAATGTGGTCATAAAGAGACTGGAAATGTTTTCACAACTAAAGTCAATTTCAAAAACGTATAATATTGACGTATTCATAGCACTAAAACATAAAAATACTTACATATTAACAGCAATAAAACATAAATCATTTAAGTATCCAAGTGTGAATGTGTATAAATTCCCATTAATATTGAAATTGTGGCATTAATGTTTTAAATCTGTTGTATTCAATTGTCATATCAATGCATATTTTTAGTTGAATTTATTGAATGCAGTTTACTCATCCACTTAATATGAAAATAACATTTCTGTTCGTGACTTGTGCTGCAAACTCATTTTGTAGTATTACATAATGTTAAACAAGAGTCAAGTCAAATCACCTTTATTTATATAGCGCTTTTTACAATGCAGATTGTGTCAAAGCAGCTTTACAGTGATAACTGGTGTATATATATATATATATATATATATCCAGCTCAGTTCAGTTCGCATTCAATGGTGTCAATGCAGGCAGATCAAAACACAGTTGAATATCAAATGTCAAGACTTTAAACCTTAAAATAAATAAAATTTCTGTAATTGTTTAACCATTTTGTAATATGTAGTTTGTTTGCTGTGTGACACAGAAGGCATTTCCACCTATGCAGCGACTGACAATACAACCATAAGATACACCAAAACACAACATAAATTCACAAATCACATCAATTTTATTGCTGTACTGCAAATCTGTAGAATCCATATAAGGAATAATCGGGCCTGTTTATACCTGGTCACTTCATGCTTTTTGTCTGATCGGATAGCTTTCTGATTTATAAAAATGATTGCATTTACACTTGGCCACATAAATGTGTCTCCGCAAAACGGATATAAATCCGATCTTCAATTCCCGCGCTATATGCAGATTTCATAGAGTTCACGTCATCGAAAGCAACAAATATGAGCTATAATTTAAAAACCAAATGCCGCAGTAGGAGAGAATGTGGCCACAGCACTGATAAGATCATTTAGTCTCATTACTTTTAATGAAGATGATTGTGTTTTGACTTACTTTCAGTTGAATTTGTGGCAGTTTGCGCGTTGTGTTGATGAATAGATACTCAGCTGCTCATATGCGGCGATGCGTGCTGCATATCTGGCTATAACATGTTATTTAGCCTATAACACGCGCTCACATATTTATTTTTTAGTATTTTGGGGAGGAGTTAAATTTACATGTGGTTTCATCAACCAGATGCATTTAGACCTATTCAGTTTTGACTGGAATGCGTCCCAGATCGCCTCCTGAAGTGGTGTGAGCGATCGGGGGCGTATTCACAAAACATTTTATCTTACCACTAAGAGTTCTCCTAAATAGCAGTAAAAGTTCTTAGCTAAGAGTTTTCTCTTAAAACCTGTTCACAAAGCTGCTGAGACCAACTTTTACTAAGGAATCGACTGAAGTCTTAAGCTGAGAGTAAGGGCGGGGCTAACCTTGTTGCTATGGAGTAAACACACAGTGATTGGCTGATGGGGGAGGAGTCAGTGATTTAATCATAGAAATATTGTAGAATGAAGTGTCATATTCCCATATTAAAATAAAGGTTTTAAAATACAAATGTTGCACTATTCAAATAAATATGTTTTAATAAAAATGTATATATTCCAAAATATACATATATTACTCTATTCAATCATTTGTAAGTGTGAACTTTTGCCACAGGTAATCAGACAATATTTATTTATTTGTTAAAGATTTATTTTTGGCGTCTCATCATAGATTCAAATCTATAAATCAAAATATATTGCATTTATAAAGAAAAGGTTGAGCACCCAAGGCTCTGTCGCTATTGCCTCAATGGTGTTCAGTGTCTTTGGGTGGATTAGGACTGTTTGTGATTTGCTCTTAGTGACTCAGGAGTCCTCTTGACTACTTCTAACGTTTCACAGATTTAGGAGCTAGTTTTAGTGCTAAAATGCTGTGTGAAATTCTCTTAAAGCAAAACTTTAGGACTCCTAAAATTAGGACTGACACGCCCATTATTTTTAAGAGTTTCTCCTAAATCGGCAATTTAGGAGCTACTTTTAGCCTTAAGATGTTTTGTGAATACGGCCCCTGATCTCTCTAGATCTCTGCATCTTCACTTATTACACACCACTCTGACTTTGTTTCTTTCATACAAATCTTCTTAATGAGGCGTTGATGTCTTATCAAAATGTATAGATATCACCGTTACGGAGGTAAGCGCTTGCTTTAGTTGGGCTCCTGACCCTTGACAGTTTGACTTTATTTTTTCTCCAATTGTTGTAACTGTGTTTTTCTAAAGCATTTGTTACTACAAAAAATTGTGAGAAAATAAGCATTATCAGTTGGGTTTGGATGCTTAGTCATTGTTGTTGATTTGACCTTATTCACTGATCTTTGAATATTGTGTTTTCTTTTTATGTAGACATATGATAATGCATTAGATTCTGTCCTTCTTTGAAAGTTTTTATCCTTGTGCAAAAATTATTCAGACAGCATCATGTAGATTCACACAGACATCAAGATTGTGCGTATGATCCTCAACAATGGTGACAAAATTTTCAGATAAACAGATTAACTCTGAACATCACAAAACAAGCTACTAAAGTCACAAAAAAAAGATTTTTTTTAGTGTCACCATTGTTGAGGATCATACGCTGATTCATGATGTCTGTGTGAGTCTAAAAGACATTGTTCAAAACTCTGTATAAAATATTTTTAAAAAAATGGGTAGAAAAAATGTTGATGCAAAACTGACATTTAACACACTCATAGTTTAGACTCTGGAGAAGAGCAGTGAACCATCAACACTAAACAACCAAATTCATCTGATCAGACTTTCTCCTGCATCTTTTGCTGTAACAAAAACGGTTTGAAAGGTTAAAGCAGCCAAAGAAAATCTAACAATTAAATAGCAAAAATCAAGAGCCCATCTAAAGCAAACGCTCTCCTCTATAACGGTGACTTCAAACTTTGTTATTTTCTGTAAAACACACACACAGAAGGAGAAGTTCTTGTGCAAATTTGTCTAAAAGTGACGAAAATTGTGAAATTTTACAGAACATTTGGGACATAAAACATCCTCTTTTGGTAATGAAAGTGCTGCAGTTCAAGGTTCATTACATGATTTTAGGGGGACGTTCCAATTTGGTTTATTTTATGGTCACATAAGAACGTTACAAAGAGAACGTTTGGGCAGTTATCAGAACATTCTCAGAACGTCCTGAATGTTCCCTGAAGGTCCACCAAATAACATTCCCCAAACCTGTCACCTAGTAACGTTTCCAGAACGTTTAGAGATGGTCACGATGTGGAGTTCTTTTAAGGTTTGGGGAATGTTATTTGGTGGACCTTCAGGGAACATTCAGGACGTTCTGAGAATGTTTAGGGGACTATTACTATAGGACGTTCTGATAACTTCCCAAACGTCCTCATTGTAACGTTCTTATGTGACCATAAAATAAACCAAATTGGAACGTCCCCCTAAAATCATGTAATGAACCTTGAACTGCAGCACTTTCATTACCAAAAGAAGATGTTTTAGGAATGTCCCGAATGTTCTGTAAAGGTTCAGAAATTGTATCACCTTTTGAGAACTTTTAGGGAACGTTGCGTAAGGTCCTGAGAACGTTGCCTTCTACGTGGGTAAGAGCAAATCACAAACAGTCCTAATCCACCCAAAGACACTGAACACCATTGAGGCAATAGCGACAGAGCCTTAGGTGCTGAACCTTTTCTTCCTAAATGCAATACATTTTGATTTATAGACTTGAATCTACAATGAGACGCCAAAAAAAAAATCTTTAACAAATAAATAAGGATTGTCTGATTACCTGTGGCAGTGATTTTCATTAGTTCACACTTACACATGATCAAATAGAGTAAAAAAAACACACATACACACACACACACATATATATATATATATATATATATATATATATATATATATATATATATATATATATATTTATATATATATACTAGTTTAATTAGTGACACTTAGCCTATATTTTAAAACCTTTATGGCAACAATATGGCAACATTTTATTTTGAATAGGGCAACATTTGTATTTTTAAACCTTTATTTTAATAAGGAAACATGACACTTCATTCTACAATATTTCTGTGATTTAAGCTGCATTCACGTCACCTCGTATATCCCGGAATCTTGAAATGACAACACGTGACGTTATATTCGGAGCTGTTCACGTCCTTTTGGTCCTTGGACTGGGAATTATGCGTTTCCATGGCACCACTATCAACGCCTAAATCAATCTACAGCGGTCAGGTGGTACAGCGGCCACGTGGTACATCTGGGAGCTTTCAGAAAACTCCCAGCTTACAAGCTGTAATTACGAGCTCTACGAGGACGTGAACGCTTTTTACAAGCTCGAATCTTGTAACTACAGGAATTACGAGGCCGCGTGAACACACCTTAAATCACTGACTCCTCCCCCATCAGCCAATCACTGTGTGTATACTCCATAGCAACGAGGTCAACCCCGCCCTTACTCTTAGCTTAAGACTTCAAGTTTGTCTCAGCAGGTTTGTGAACAGGTTTTAAGAGAAAACTCTTAGCTAAGAACTTTTACTGCTATTTAGGAGAACTCTTAGTGGTAAGATAAAATGTTTTGTGAATACTGCCCCAGGTCTTTTCAGCAGCAGCGACCGTCACAGTCAAAGCTCGTGCTTGTTATGATTCAAATTTGAAAGTTGCACACTCGAGAAGCGTTCTGGCATGGTGTACGGCACTGATATCGAACGCTCATTGGTTCTCACCTGCTTCGTCACAGATTGTGATGTGTTTCAGTGAATTGGCATTTGAAATTAGTGCGCACCTTCATGGAGAGAAGCCGGATTCATATTTTCATGGATTAGTTAGTTAAATTCTGCTCTGTACTCTATAAAAAACTCTTGCGACTGCAACTCTTAATCATTTGAACTACTTTTGGTACCACTTTTGACATTTTCACAATAAATAAATTATTTTTATTAAGCTTGTTTGTCTTTTACTCTTTTATGTATAACAGTATAACGTTAGTTTTAAGAAATTGTTATAGGTAGGTTTAGGGGTATGTGTGGATTAGTGGCTCAAAATATATTTTTACTAAAATTGTCACATTTAAGTCCATTTTGTTTTATTCTTTTAACATTCTGTATAAAATGGGTATGTTGTGTAGGGTAGGTTTTAGGATGTCAACACAAACCCGTAAAAACGTCATTCTTAGATGAACTCACATTGTCCATTACAACGTAAACAATCACACTAGAAACAAGACAAACACTAACATTAATATTAATATTGCAACAATATTCATTTGTATATATTAATAGACTACAATCTAACATTATCAATGAACTTTTTACTGACATATAAAATGATCACAAATGATACTTAATGTTATATCAGCAAAATCATCATGAATATATTTAATATATCATCAGCTGTAGAAACAGTCTTTGAATGACACGTGTTTCTGATGTTTCCACTGCTGCTCTTATTCACATCAAACCATAAAGCAGCATAAGAATAATGAACAAACTGATTCATGAATCTGTTTCCATTTGTTTTTCTTAAAGCAAACACAGGACTCGTCTTTGTTGATCAGGGGAAGAATTGGAGAGAAGCTCAGAGTTACTGCAGACAGAATCACATTGATCTGGTCAGTGTGAGGAACCAGAATGAGAGTCAACAGCTTCAGAAGTTCATCAATGAGAGTCAGTTATTTGGATCATTGATCTGGATCGGTCTGTTCAGAGACTCATGGCAGTGGTCAGATCAGAGTAACTCCTCATTCAGATACTGGAATACTGGTGAACCTAATAATGTTGGAGGAAATGAAAACTGTACAGAGATTTATCTGAACGCTCAGGGACAATGGAATGACGTCTCTTGCAACACGTATTTTCCTTTTGTGTGTCATGAAGGTGAGCAGATCCTCTCAAACACACACAATCCATCCATCACCTCCAGATATCTTAAAGTTCACACTACATGTCTGACATGACAAATTCCTCCACAGTGTTTGTTCTGCATGTTGTTTTTGATCAGTCTCTCTCTAGTTTCTGCTTGTGGTTTGTTTTGTGTCCAGATAAACTGATTCTGATCAAACAGAATCTGACGTGGTCTGAAGCTCTGAGATACTGCAGACAGAATCATGTGGATCTGGTCTCTGTTCATTCAGAAGAGATTCAGCGTCGTGTGATGAATGTGGTTAAACAGGCGTCTACTGGGGCGGTGTGGTTGGGTTTACGTCACTCCCACATTTTGGGCATCTGGTACTGGGTGAGCGGAGACACCGTGTGCTATCAGAACTGGGCTCCAGGGAACGGCACAGGAGAGGACTGTGATTCTGCAGTGAGATCTGGAGCAGTTCAGTCTGGAGGACTTCAGCGCTGGATCAGCCGTCCTGAGACTGACCGACTCAACTTCATCTGCAGCAATTATGAGTGAATGGATACACACACATTTCATGTAAGATAACAAATGCTTGTGTGTTCACTTCCTTTAACTTCATTATATTCATCACTTGGTTGTAAAGTAATTTCACCCTCAGTAGGCAGTTGTATCTGAGGGTGATGGTTGCTTTCAAATCACTGTTTCATGAAGCTTTGAGAATCTTTTGTTGTGAATCATTCAGCACACGTATCAAACTGCTGATTTCAGTAAGTAAGGCTTTGTTGCTTTTCTGAAACATTTTAATGGTTTGCCACTATGATCTCTGTGAAGATTACCTTTTCAGTTTTCTTTATCACACTTTCATTGAAAAGCGTAAGCTTCAAATATGAGCGTAAGAAAACTTCTGCTGTTGCCTGAATCAATGGCTGTGCTCATAATATGTGACTGTTGTGATTTATGTGTCAAATGAAGCACAGAAACTTTGTCTAAAGACAGCAACCTCAGTTTACAGTCATTAATTGAGTATTGTGAAACACCGAAAAAAGGTGTCATGATATTCGGACGCAAAGGGGAGCGTGAAAGCCATACTCTATGTGTATGAGCAATACTTCAGAGTCTGATCACCTTATTTTATTACAGAACTCAAGAATACAATATAAACAACAGATCTCATTAAAGAGCACTAGAATTAGACAAAACTTACAATATTAATTACTGCTAAGGTCTATTTTGGAGAGATTAAATTAAATGTTTGGTAAACTTATTGTACGATAATAATCTTTTTTTTCATGCACTTGTTTTACAATGCAATCATCAGATCAAATTGAAGTTGTTTAGATAAAGGAATATTTCCAGCCCATAGATGATTATTGAAAAATATCTGGTTTGATTATCGTAAACGAGTCATGGCTTGAAGATAAAGGCAACAACCCTTTTATAATATCTCTATTTCACCATCTTGTACATAAGTTAAATGAACCCTCACCCTTTACAAAGATCTCAACAATACATCATCCAGTAGATGATGCGATACTCTTTCACTTTGTTGTGCTTTTGTTGTCAAACCAATTTTGTGCATCCAGTAATATGATTTCTGGGGGATTTTGTGTGGTTGTCCTGCTGTGTTATTTCTTTTAATATAAATAAATTTGCTTCCCTTTCTAAACATGTTTCAAAAGCTTTTATTTTTTTTTCAACTCCATAATTAATTAAATCAATGCCATTGAAACATTCATGAAAAAGACATAAACAAATCCAGCCAATGACACAACCTCTTGTGTATTAGTTGACACATTTATACAACATCACTCATCATACAAACCTCTACACTGCTGAAACTGAAACTCAACCCAAAGAAAAGCAAGGTCTTGCATATCACTAGCACAAGGCGGGAACTGGTGAAGCCTTTATTCACCACTGTTCAGAACACCTTGGAAATTTGTGACAGTAATAAAGTTTTGTGGGTCATTATTCAGAGTAATTTGAAATGGGATTGTCTAGTGGACCACATGTTGTCCTCGGCTAACAGAAAGCTTTTTGTCCTCTGTCGTTTAAAGAAATTTGGTGTCTCTGTTCCTGATTTGGTTACCATCTATGAAGGGTATGTGTGCTGAGTGCTGGAGTATGCAGTTCCAGTCTGACATAGTTCCTTGACCGCAGTTTAAGCCAAAAGACTGGAAAGTGTGCAGAAACGGGTCTGTATAGACTCGGTCAAAGGGTACCTGGGTATTCTGATGCTCTTGGCCACCTTGCACTGTGTACCCTTATGGAAAGACAAACTCAATTGTCTTTTTGCTAAAAGTTATAGAAGTCTAGTTTCAGAGACTGGCTACTTACAGATCGCCAGATGAGGAATTCAAATAAGTGGACAATTCCAAGATGCCGAAACGGAGAGATACCAGAGATCACCAATTCCTTATATGTGCAGACTTTTAAATGATTATAGAATACATTTTTGTATTATGTTTAGAATTTTTAATGATGCTGGATTTTATGAAATTATTCTTATAAAATGGGATGGTTTGATGGTTAGAGTTGTATTTAAAATATTGCATGCATTTCATTTTAGTTTGTAGATTTCTTTAGTGTTCTTTAGTGAACTTGTGAAAATGCTGAAAAGTTAATAAAACAAAACAAAAATAATGAAACAGTTGTTTAAATCATTTGACTGCCAGACATAAAACTGACATATTGATCTGTCTTCTCAGTCTCTCTATCAATGCAGAATCATTTTCTGAAAATACCTGCAATTGCTGAAAGAGAAATACACTTGCAAACGTCACAAGTCGAACTAAAGCAAACACTGATAATCGTGATGGTGACTTCAATCAAAACTTATTTTCAACCAAACATCAACATTTAAACCTCTGTTGATTATCAATACACTGTAAAAAATGATTTGTTGACCCAACTTGACTTAGTCAAGTCATCTTGTTGCTTTGACTTAATCAAGTTTAGCCAACATTAGGTGTTAAGTTCACTCAACTTATATGTAGTTGTTGAAATAACTTGCAGTAAATTGAGCCAACATACTATATCAATTAATGAGCATTTAGAATTTTTAGTTGAGTCAACTGAAAAACATATTGGTTGAACTTAATTTTTATGTTTTCCCAACCATGAACCAAGTCTAACTGACATAAAATAGTAATTTTTCCTTAACATTATAACTTAACTATTTGAGTTTACTGGACTTCATTGGTTTGTCAAGAAGTTCTGGATATCTATCTGGAACCACATACATTAAATCAACACAAATGCAAAATTGAAACTCTTTATTTAACATACGATGCATCCAAAAAACACAGACACAAAGAGTTCTCTTGCAAAGATATAAAAATGCTACACAAGAAAAACCCTCACATATACACAGCTCACACAAACATGTGCAAATTTCTCTATCAGACCCATCTTTAAGCAAAAATAGTACAAATAACTCTCCTTGTCATTATCAGATATTTTTCATTGCAGGTAAAAGTGTACATGAAGAATTCACAACAAGCTGTGTTAAAAAACTTCACATTAAACTGTTCAAAAACACGAGAAGGAAAGAGTAAGCAGGATAAGGTAACAAGAAAAGAGTCAGTTTGAAAAAATTCCAAGGATACCAATGTTACATCTAAAACAATGAGATCTAAAACAACAATGTTCTTAAACTTTAAAACAGTACAACAATTAAAGGGATAGTTCACCCCAAAATGAAAATTTGATGTTTATCTGCTTATCCCCAGCGCATCCAAGATGTAGGTGACTTTGTTTCTTCAGTCGAACACAAATGATGATTTTTAACTCCAACCATTGTCATCTTTTAGCTGTATAATGCATGTCAATGGGAACGCCATCTATAAGAGTCAAAAAAACATGCACAAACGAATCGAAATGAAACCTTGCGGCTCTTGACAACACATTGATGTCCTAAGACACAAAATGATCAGTTTGTGTGAGAAAACAAACAGTATTTATATCACTTTTTACCTCTAAAACACCACTAAGTCCAACTGCCCTACGTATCCGGTTGGTGAGGTAAAAAAAACGTGTTCTGATGATGGAAGTGATGTCTCACACTTTGCTTCAATGAGTGCAAGACATCACTTCCATTGTCAGAGCGCGATCAGACCTCACTAACTGAGTGCTGAATGCAGTTGGACATAGTGGTGTTTTAGAAGAAAAAAAAAATCATACAAATACTGTTTGGTTTCTCGCACATACCGATCATTTTGTGTCTTAGGACATCAATGTGTCGTCACGAGCCGCAGGGTTTAATTTGGATTTGTCTGTGCATGCTTTTTTTACTCTTATTCCCACTGACATGCATTATACGGCTGACAGACAGCAACGGTTGGAGTTAAAAATCATCATTTGTGTTCTACTGAAGAAACAAAGTCACCTACATCTTGGATGCCCTGGGGGTAAGCAGATAAATATCAAATTTTCATTTTTGGGTGAACTATCCCTTTAAACAGTAGCAAGAAGGAAAAAAGATTGTTCTTTTCTGTCTTATCGCAGCAACCTCCTCTTCAAAGAGTGAACTCTTGCAGTGAAAAGTCTAATCCCACTCCTATAAACGGGTGCTGTATCACTTTAAAAGTGAATTTGAATTCCTTTGGGTAGTCAAGGTTTGGATAGTCCAGGCCCATCAGGTTCAGAAAAGCATTAGGTATATCACTAAGGTGATGCATTACCACTTCTTTCTCAGTCACCAGGGCAACGTCATTGTAGATCGCTGGGAGAGGTTCCATCACATTTCCCACAACCACTAGGATCACCACACCCTTGATCACATCCTCTTCACGCTCACTGGGCTTTATAGAATGTAAACAAAACAAGGTACTATGACTTAAAAGCAAATACACAAATATAATCCCCAGACCCCTGCAAATTAAAGGGTTAGTTCACCCAAAAATTAAAATTGTCATTAATTACTCACCCTCATTTCGTTCCACACCTCTAAGACACCTTCATTCATCTTCAGAACACAAATTAAAATCTTTTTGATCAAATCCGATGGCCTCCATTGACAGCAAGATAATTAACACTTTCAGATGCCCTGAAAGCTACTAAAGACATATTTAAAACAGTCATGTGACTACAGTGGTTCAACCTTATAATGTGACAAGAATACTTTTTGTGCGCCAAAAAACAAAATAACAAATTTATTCAACAATATCTAGTGATAGGCGATTTCAAAACACTGCTTCGTGAAGCCTCACAAATCTTTTGTTTTGAATCAGTGGTTCAAAACGTGTATAAAACTGTGATGTCACATGAACCATTGAAATTTCTAAATGTTTCAAAACGCAACGTAATAAAGCCTCGTTAACTGAAATCATGTGACTTTGGCAGTTTGATACATGCTCTGAACCACTGATTCAAAACAAAAGATTTGTAAAGCTTCGAAGCTTCATGAAGCAGTGTTTTAAAATCGCCCATCACTAGATATTGTTGAATAAAGTTGCTATTTTGTTTTTTGGCTCACAAAAAGTATTCTCATGGCTTCGTAACATTAAGGTTGAACCACTGTAGTCACAAGAACAGTTTGACATATGTCTTTAGTAGTTATTTGAAAGTGTTAATCATCTTGCTGTCAATGGAGGCCTCACTAAGCCATTTGGCAACCAATTTCTGTTCCACAGATAAACGAAGGTCTTACAGGTGTAGGACAACATGAGGTCGAGTAATTAATGACAATTTTCATTTTTAGGTGGACAAACCCTTTAAGAGACCCAATGTTTTTCCTAACATTTTTCACCTTACCTTGCCTGTCCTCATCCTTTAGTTTGTTGTCTGTAAAATATAGGATGGTTAAAGTACCAGCTTTATTCTTTCAATCCTTTGTTTTTCTTTATTTGTTTATCATTTCTTCCCCCTTCCTGTCTTTGATGCTTTTCAGAAAAAATGAAAACCACAAAAACATTTACTTCAAATTTACACATTTACACTTTTATACTTTAGTTGACAAATTAATCACCAGTAATGTGGTGCAAAAAAATAGTTGTTTGTTACCTTTTTGTTCAGCACCAAAATAAGCTTTAATAGTGTATGTAACACGCCCATGGCACTTAAATCAGGGGTTGTCTAATCCTGCTCCTGGAGGGCCAATAATATATTGCAGAGTTTAACTCCAACCTGGTTCAACAAACCTGCCTGTAAATTTGTAGTGATCCTGAAGTGAGTCATGTTGCATATTTTAAATTTTTTTGAAGAAAACTATAACTAGTTTTATGATCCATAGAAGAAAAAAGGTCATAGAGGGTTGGACAAACATGAAAGTGAGTAAATGATCACACAATTGTCATTTTGAGGCGAGAAAGACTGCATTAAAATAAAACTGACTCACATCCTTATTAAAGCTGCAGTAGGTAACTTTTGTTAAAATGTATTTTTTACATATTTCTTAAACCTGTCATTATGTCCTGACAGTAGAATATGAGACAGATAATCTGTGAAAAAATCAAGCTCCTCTGGCTCCTCCCAGTGGTCCTATGGCCATTTGCAGAAATACACTGCTGCCGGTAAGAAACAACCAATCAGAGCCAGGAGGAGTGTCTTAGCAGTGTCAATCAATCTCGTGTGCGCGCTGATCACACCCCTCTCATGCACAGCGCCAGCGCGTACAGGCGTTCAAATTCAAGATTACCGGTGTGCCGCAGCTTTGCTTATGGTGGACAAACAATCTAAACTGCCAATTCCTCAAGTGGCACCTGCTCATAAAATAAAGACAGGTAAACGGAAAAAGATAGATGAAGATGTTAAAAAAGAGAAAAAGAAAGAATTAGATATAGCCGAAATAAAACGAGGGTGAATATCGGAGTGGCTTTTCCGAGGTGGAGGGAGCTACGTGTCCTGAAACGAATAAAAAGAGATGCAGAGTCAGCCACATTTCTGCTTGACAAGTAAGTATCCCTGATTGATTTCTTTCATTTTTTAAAAACTACACAACTAAAATATTTTCAAAACAGGCCTGTCAAATTATGTATGGCATGGTTTCTTGTAGATTTCAGAGTGTTCCTTTGCATATAACATCAACACCAACCAAACATCAGATGAATACGCATCCTATCCCTGCCCTTTCCAGTATTGTTGGCGACTCATCGGTACGGGTTTTAGAAACAAGGTAAGTCATGCAAGATTCTTTACTTATGTCAGGATGAATTCTGGCTTGAAATAGAGCTTTTGTAGCTCTGATGTTAATCTTGTTTGTAGGACAATAGAAAAGGATTGATGGTAAGGTTGGTAGGTTGTTTGTTTATTAAATTTATTCAATGCAACAGATTTAAAACTGACATAAACTATAGTAGAGAGAAACATGAGGCAAAGTTTGGGAGATTTCTTTATGTAATGTAGACGTTTCTTCAGTATTGGCTCTGTAGTCAGGCATAAAAAATATTTTTGACAAAATATAAGGATATAATGTTGGAAGAAAAAACACTGAACTTCTGAAAGTGATTAAAGGTAGTGAGAAAATTCAGACGGATAACAATACGTTGTGTTATGTGTATCTGCAATAATTTTATCTTAATTTTTATTTCTACATGTTATTCTTGTTAGTATGTCATCGCTGGACATTAATGATGACATTGATGAAAGTGACTTCAATCACATTCAAAACTCTGTGTAAGTAGTAGTATTTATACGTATTTGATCTTAGATTTGACGTGTTGAGTGTCATTGATTAATATTTTAAGCACTCTACATAGTATTGACTGGGCTGAGGACAGGACATGGGCTCCACATGAGGACACAAGAGATGTTTCAACATCAGAGCAAGAGGAAACCATAGAGGAGGCCAGTGACTATGATGACAGTGATGATGAGGATTACATCCCACCTTTATGTGTTCAGTAAGTTCCTAAATAAAAGTTGTCTTTAATGAAAATTATTTTCTTTTCCCAATGCTTTTTTTTTATTATTCCATCAGCACTGGTGGTGCCATTCAACACAAATTATGTCTGGATGCTCTTCAGGCCATCAGCTTGGAGGACACTGTTCACGACACTCTAGACCCAGAAGTAATAGAATCCCAACCAGTGCCAGAAATAAGTAAAGTCCAGAGTGAGGATGACATCATTGATCATCCTGCAGCCATCACTTATCACTAAAATGTTAGTATTTGTTGCTGCCAATCTCAATCTGTACAGTGAAAGACCCACTGACATTGGTGGAATGCGTGTTGTGTGTTGTTTTATCCGTTGTAACTTCATTATTGTAAGAGTTAAATGTGTTTATAAATATATTTTCCAGATCTGTCCAAACAATCATTGTGTGTGGCAATGGAACTCCCAGCCTACATTCAAGTATGGGATGCAAGCTGGGGACTTCCTTTTGGCATCAAATATATTACTGTCTGGCAACAATTATGCCAAAGTTGCATTGCTCTACAAGTTTATGAATATGGGAATAGTGGAGCGGTCAACCTTCTTCAAAATACAGGACACATACTGTGTTGATACCATCAAAGACTTTTGGGACAACAACAGAGCAGAAGTAGTTTCCAGGCTGCAGTCAAAGGACAATGTTGTAGTACTTGGTGAGTATAATTATAGCACCTCAGGCAATGTTCACATGCATCTCTGCTGACACTGTTGTCCCCAGGTTTGACTAGGTTTTTTTTTGTTTCTTGTGCATATGTTATTTTTTATAGGTGATGGGCGTATGGACAGTCCTGGGTTTTGTGCTCAGTACTGCACCTACACCATCATGGAGAATTACACCAAAGAAATCCTATCAATAGTCAACATTGACAAGCGAGAGACGCAGAGGAATTCTGTGATTATGGAGAGGGAAGGTTTTATCAGGAGTTTTGACCTGCTCCACCAGGAGGTTAAACTTGCAGAATTATGCACAGATGCACATTCACAGATATCTGCTCTCTTCAGTAAGTCCAATACAGTCAAACTAACACTAATAGTAAATGTTTGCTTGACCTCTAAGGATTTAAGCTGACAATGAAACAGTATATCTAATTATATTTCTGTTATCCTCTTATTTGAAAGACCCAGTCAAAGGAAAATACAAGGATAGCGGAGTGCTGCACACTCTAGACATGTGGCATGGTTCCAAAAACTTGGGCAAGAAGATACATGCTGTAAGTTTTTTGATAAAAAATGTACTTCACTATTGTCAAACTTGTATATTTTACTCCTATATTTGTATTTGTTATTTTATTTTATGTATATTTAGGCAGGGCAGCAAAGGGGTTGTTCCATTCTTCTGCAGTGGAACAAGGATGTCTGCAATCATTTCTGGTTCTGCTGCAAGATGGCTGAAAACTATGATGACTTTTTTTGTGAGTAATACTATTACTCACCCAAACATACTAGATGAAATTTTCTTTGATAATACTTCAGCACTCAGGTGTTGTTGACATGTGGGGTAAAAACAGCAAGTTTTTGTAGAACTTGGTATTGTTCATTACTGCATGGGAAATGTATTACAGTTATCAAGGCACCAGTGAAGGATTACGGAAAAAATGCAACTACTATACAAACTGTATGTTTAATTATTCTAAAAGTAATTTTAAACTGTTAGGACATGTGGATTGGCCTTCTTCACCATGTCACGGGAGAGCACGAGTGGTCACTGGATGCCTGTCAGCATGGTCCTTTGGAGGAGCACAGAGACAAGGAGTGGATAGAGAAGGGGTCTGTGGCCCATCAGGCTTTATCAGAAATCATTCTGGCTGAAGGACGTACACAAGTACTTGCACTTTAGGTAAGATTATCCTTGTTCATTTTCCTGTCATGTCGCCTGTAAAACACTATTCATTGGTTATACATATATTACTGTTATGGAGAAATGTATATAATATTACAGTTCTCACTGAATTTGTAGGTCAACCGCTGAGCTGGAGTCTTTTCATAATCATATGTTGATGTATGCCAGCAAGCGCTTCAGTTTCAGCCCTACTGTATATGAAGCCCGAATCTTACTGGCCGGCCTGGATTACAACAACCATGTTCACAGACCACCCAAGAGAAGGCCTGATGGGTCGATAGAGTATGTACTATGCATAATGTCTTATCAGGAGTGTTGGGTAGTAAATGTGATTATTTGCACATTGAAAGTGCATTGTATTACAGACCTCTGCATTGCAATCTCTGTGTAATGTCAGAACATAATCTGGAGTTACTAGCCTAAACAGAATTATAGCCTACTTGTATTGATTAGCATCTGTATTTTGGAATACTAATAGACTCACATCACTACAGCAAAGTGAGTTAAGTTAATATTTATTGTGCTTATCATTACTTTAACATATATAAAAAAGACATAGAATATAAATATTTTCATTTGTTTTCATTGTCTGTCAAATATCTAATTTCAGATATCGCAAACTCTATAATAAGAAGTCCAGAAAGTGGAGTTTGTATGCCATAAATGAGGAAAAGGACTACCATTACATCCCAGAAATTGAGGAAAATTGTAAGGAAACGGGTGTCATCAGGATGTGGACTCCCTCGACTTTCAACCATGAGACCAAATGACCCACGTCAGCATGGTGTGCTGTCCGGTGTACCAGCTCCTACCACACAGGAGCTATTGGAAACCCAAGTCAGCAGGGGCCAGGGTAAGAAGTACCTTTCTTTTTTTTTATTATGATTATTTTTAAACATGCACGTGTTTTCTTCCCCCTCTGGATGTATTAATTTGTGAATCAAAATGTCTGACACATCAAATTCTTTATGCTCCTTCAACAAGTCAGACATTGCCCCAGAAATAGAGGCACGTGAAGAAATCATCTTTCAGCACAAATCAATTTATTTTACCAATATGCAAAATAAAAGATAATATTTCTAAGATGTTGTTATTCCTTGGCTTAGTGAGCTTCCTTGACATTGCATGACTAGTATTGACCTAGTGATTCTCATCAATCCTGTTGAAAGTTAGTGTTTTAAATGTATCCAAAAGATAATTCAGTAAGATACTATGGTAAAGTGGTGCTTTTGTTATCACAAATGAGCAATTACATAACAATTCAATTTTAAGCCCTTTATTGAAAAATATTTACAAAAAATTTATAGAAATATTATTTTAAATAAGCAAAATTTATAAACACAACAAGAAAGCATTACAATTTTTAAAAGAAAACTGCACAGCAGCTATACCCTCCTCGGAATAAATCCCCTGTATTGTCCATGAGGATCTGGAAAGCGGTCCCGGATTGCCCAGACAGAGCAGCTTGGGACCAGGACCCAGAGTCCCACACTGCCAAGCCACAAACTGTCTATATGCAGCATGTCGATATTGCCTTTTGTCGTCACCTTCATCTGGAAGGTCAACTACAGCACGCAGGTCATTCCAGATCCTCCTGGCCAGACGCAAGACTCCCGCCTGCAGAATGTATGCATCCATGTGTGGTAGAGTTGAAATGCAAAGAGGTGGCTGTTCCTCTCCACCACAGTGGGCATTTCTCTGCATCTCTGGCAGATGCACTATGATAGTTGCCCGGGGACAGGAGATAATGTTGGAGGAGCAGAAGGTCCAAAATGGCTGAGGACATCAAAGATTAGGCTTGGATCCCGTGCCAAACATTGTTCCAACACTTGTTGTGTCTGTTGTAAATTCAATTGTTGAATTTGCTCCTAGTGATAACAAAAAAATATCACATTATCCACAGATAAACGGCTTACATTACACTACATATGCCTATATTATATAAACAAAATTGAAATTTACAATATTATACATTATGATGTGCAAAGGGAAAACATTTATAACTGAGCTAACTTGCACGTTCATAAGCAATCCTCTCTACTCGCAAATTCTCCACACGCGTCATGTCCTCTCTGCTGAGGTGCTCGGGAGTTGGACCCACTCGGCGACCTCTGCCCCGTCTCCCACGTCCCCTGCCTGATGCTCCGCGCACACCACGGCTTCCTCTTCTCCCCGCCCGTTGACTCCTCGAAGTCGCTGTGGTGTGGATTCCTCGTCGGAGTCCATTGACTCGGTGTCAAACTCTAGCCGAATAACATACAGATAAAATGTCACGCACTGTGCAAAGCAACTATTGAAACCTACGAATTCACTGGCTTGTCATGTTGCTGAAATAATGTACTAGCAAACCTTATTTAGCATTACATATCAATAGAATAATTACTTGCATACTGTAACGTTAGTTACCGTTATATTATCATACTAGCTATTTATTACTTATCGAAATGGTGCAACGTCATATAGTTACATTACATATATTGCAAAATGCGTAATGTTTTGAGGACCAAGTTTGTAGTCAAAGTATGGGAAGGCCATAGTCAATGTAAATCATATTGTTGATGTTTCGTCTGTACCAGTGAATGTGCCATAACTGTTTATCCGCCTTACTAGCCCACACGTTCACAGCAGGCTCCGTTGTGATGGGGGAGGAGCTGTGGAGGGAGGGCTGTAGCGCAGCAGAGAGCAAGGGGGAGTGACCTGTGAGTTGTGCTTGTTCAAATTTTCAGGCTAAGTCATCGTTTTCTAAAAACTCCCTACTGCAGCTTTAAGGCTCTCCAGTATTGAAGTCATTTCTGGAATGCTTTGACCTGAACAACTGCATCAGCTTCGAGAGATGACCATCTAGGCCTTCAAAAAAAGGACTTGCTCAGGTCCTTTAACACAAGCCTTGTGAGCTATAAAAAATAAATACATTTATAAATTTAACAAAGATGCCAGGGTGACAGTCTTCCATAGTGCTAATTTAAAACATCATGCAGGAAGTTAAAACATTTTCATTTCACTCAACATGACAGAACTGGTCATATAATCTTAAGTTTGCCCATATCTTCTAATAGAACAGCACAACCTTTCATGGCCATGGCTGCAAACAGGCAGCAGATGGCTCTGAATGGATGCTGGGTAAAGAAGTTGATGGAGATCATGATTCACTTAAAATTGCAGTGTCTAAACTGGAGTCTGTCCATGTATCTAGAAAGAGGGTGAAAGGACTTTCAGTGTCACCTTGTCTTTGGACAGATCAGCTACACATGCACGGTTACAGAAATCATGGAAGTCTTCATCTTATTATTGAAGGTCAAAAGTGTCTTTCAGCTGGAGCCTGCTTTTAGGTTCAAGCTTGAGGCCGTCAACAGAATCTGGAACAGGATCAAGTCGAACTTTTTGAATGTTCTGTGGGGAGATGATCACACAAAACAGCATTTTGGTTTCTCGTCAACTGGGGAAAGAGTAAAAAAAAGATGTGATTACATTGATTGATTACTATATCCTGTTAGTTCACCCCAAAAATGAAAATTCTGTCATCATTTACTCACCCTTATGTCGTTCCATACCCATAAGACCTTCGTTCATCTTCTGAATACAAAGATATTTTTGATGAAATCCAAAGTTATGTAATCCACACACAGGCAGCAACGTCATTGAATCTTTTGAAGTCCAGAAAGGTAGTTGAAAACATTGTTAAAATAGTCCATGTGACTGCAGTGGTTCAACCTTAATGTTATGAAGCGAAAAGAATACTTTTTGTGCGCCAAAAACAACAACAAAAAACTTTAGTTCACTACATATGACAATGGTTAAAATTGTCGATTTTTTTTTTTTTTTTTTTTTGTGCACAAAAAGTATTCTTGGTGCTTAATAACATTAAGGTTGAACCACTGTAGTCACATTAACTATTTAAACCATGTTTTTAACTACCTTTCTGGATGTTTAAAAGGTGCAATGATGTTGCGGCCTATGTGTGGTTCAGATACCCTCGGATTTCATCAAAAATATCTTAAATTGTGTTCCGAAGATGGACAAAGGTTTTACAGGTGTGGAATGACATGAGGGTAATTAATGACAGAAATTTCATTTTTGGATGAACTAACCCTTTAATGTGAACACCTAAAATATCTTGTGTATTTCAACAAAAGTACCTTAGTAAAGCAAGAAGGTTTTTGGTGTCCACAAATCTTGCAACACCACCTCATTGATATGGAGTTGTGCTTCCACTGTACGGATCCTGCAAATATAAAAGAAAAAAAAGTTAAACTCCAGCCACATACACATACACATTTATACAAATATAAATATTCACTGAACATCTTCCCAAATATAACGAGGCAATATCAACACTTTTTATTTCTATGGCTGGGTGATAAATTGAATATCATAGTGATGATGTTGCAATATAAAACTGAGCAACACTGTAGCTTTTATTAGGTGGAAATGTTTTATACAAATAACGTAATTCTGACATTACATTAATACAAGTTAACGTTAGCTATACAGACGTGTGCACGTACTCAAAAACAATCATAGTATGGAAAGAACAACTGAGCGTTTAAGAAACATGAGTCAATCAATCATTTTTATAACAACAACAAACAACAAACATGCTAAAAAGTCACTTAACGTTATATGTACACTGTTTTCTGTAACGTTATTTATTATTAACATTACCTTACAATAGTTAAAGATGACTTCACTTTCTGCTCAACAGCAGCTCGATGTCCAGCGAGCATAAATTTGTCTGGCAATGCGTGTGACTATTGATTATTAATCAAGTTGTCTTAAGGTCATTGCACACTGAGTCCGAAATTTTCGCATGCGTTTTTTCGTATTCGTGATCCGAAAAACTCGTCACGCACAGAGACCTTGCACACTGAGTCCGATGCGTATTAACACGAAAATAATCGCAAAAAAAAAAATCGCAAAACAATACAAAATGGCGTCTTCAAGTAGTGAGGATTGTTTTTTTTTGTCCTCTCTCTTCTTAAAAAGAGAAAAATAAAGAGGAAATATTGGTCCATCCACTCCTGCGATCGCGTAGAGAGGAGGGAGAATTCCACCTCCTTTTAATTATAAAGGCACCTTTTCCATTGTCCTCCTCGCATTAGTAGATGCTGATTACCATTTCCTGGCCATCGATGTGGGAAGCTATGGTGGGAACAGCGACGGAGGCATTTTTGCAAATTCTACGCTGGGAAGGGCCCTCCAGCGTGGGACCCAGAATGTTCCACCCCCGCTGGAGCTCCCATCTGCACCTGAATTGGGGATGGTCAACCACATTATCGTAGCAGACGAGGCCTTTCCCATGAAGCCATATCTGCTCCGACCCTACGGTGGAAAACACCTTAAAGAAGATAAGCGCATCTTCAACCTCCGCCTATCAAGAGCACGTTGCATCTCAGAAAGTGCGTTTGGCATTCTGACCCAAAGATTCAGGGTTTACAAAAGGCCAATGGAGGTGAACCCTGACCTGGCAGACAGCATCATCAAGGTAACATGCATCTTATGCAACTACCTGCGCCATGAAGTAGTGGGACAAGCCGACCAGGGTGACAGCTTTGACTTTGACGATGGTGGTAACGCATCTCTACATGAGATCCAGAGGCCTAGGGGCAACCGTGCATCTGAAGAGGCTCTCCATATTAGAGACAAATTCAAAAACTATTTTGTCTCACCTGCTGGCGAGGTACCATGGCAGTATGACCGTGTGCGGCGTGGACTCAGATTATAGACACACAGTCAGTCACACTGTGTTAGACCCCATTTGTCTGAGGTAACCCAGGTGAAAAAAAAGTACATTTCTATAATATACTTAAAGTGCTCTATTTTCGTGCTCTAATTTTGTAGTTAATATACTAAGAATTCACCTTTAGTACTACTTAAGATCATCTTAAGAACATGTAAATGTACTCAACTGTGCTATTTTGAGACAGCATGAAATATGAACGAAAATGTGCTAAGAGGGGTTATCGCTGCTCTCTCTGCTCTTATCCATGCTAGGCTGGATGGATGGGCAGGGAGTTCATGCCCAGAACAGAAACATACCGCCACTCCAAACTGTATGGTAATTGTCAATCATCTTTTACTATCTCTGTATTTAGAAAATGTATTTACATACTACTTATAGTGCATTTGAACCCATAGTGTACTACAAGTGGTATGTAAATACATTTTCTAAATACAGAGATAGTATATTAAAAGCACAGTTTCGTTCATATTTCATGGTGTCTCAAAATAGCACAGTTGAGTACACTTACATGTTCTTAAGATTATCTTAAGTAGTACTAAAGAAGAATTTTTAGTATATTAATTTAGTATATTAGTGCACGAAAATAGAGCACTTTAAGTACATTATAGAAGTGTACTTGTTTTTCACCTGGGAACTGAACTCTGTCTCCATACCTTAAACATACTGCCAACCCTGTTCGTTCATACATATATATGCATATACATATACACATATACATACATATTATATATACACACACACACACATTTTTGTATTATTGTACTTTTTGTAGTTGTTAGTATTTACAAAAAGTACAATAATACAACAAAAATTGTATTATTCAGCATTCGCTTGGTGATGTCTGATCGCGCTCTGACAAAGACAGTGATGTCTCATATACTTCAATGCCCATATACTTCAATGAGTGATAGACATCACTGCCGTTATCAGACCTCACCAAGCGAATGCTGAACGCAGTTGGACATAGTGGTGTTTTAGAGGTGAAAAATGATATAAATACTCTTGGGTTTCACGCACAAACCGATCGTTTTGTGTCTTAGGACATCAATGTGTCGTCACGAGCCGCAGGGTTTAATTTGGACTTGTCTAAGCAAGTTTTATTTATTCTTATAGTAGAAGTTCCCATTCACCCCTATTATTTGACTGACAGACGGCAGTTGCAGTTAAAAATCATAATTTGTGTTCTACTGAAGAAAAAATGTCACCTACATCTTGGATGCGCTGGGGGTAAGCAGATAAACATCAAATTTTCATTTTTGGGTGAACTATCCCTTTAACCCCTTAATCCCTAGTTAAACAGGAATAATACATCAGTAACATTAATTTACCTTAAAACTGTTAAAAAATTAAAAATTTCTGTGAAATGATTATTCAAACATTGTAATGTAAATCACAGAGAACGGTAGGTTGGATCCTGGGAAAACTGCTGATAATAAACCCATTCTGTGGTGCATTTCTGGATAGCTAACATTACCTTCTCCTTGCCAATTAATTTTTTAAAAAGGACATTGCATCCATATGGATCCACTTTTTCCTTTTGCTGGCCCCCTGTCCGCTTCTACCCTGCTCCTCTTTTTTTTGACGGACGTACGTGTCCCTCAGGTTGCGCCACATTTTCTTCATTGCTTCAACTAACATGATACAAAACAAGGGAAATTATTGCATGCAAGCTGTCATTTAGGTGACCAGAAAAAAAAAAAAAATAGGTGCTTGCATTTTTTTTTCTTTGAATCCTCTCTTTGAAAGTGTATAACTCTGGACTTGTGTGACACAGCTATCTATTGCAAGTTCCATTTGATTCCAACAGATGTCAAAAAACACAGAAAAAAATAATTATTTTTCTAACATTTTGCTTTCAAAAGTTATGTCTATGAAACCAAAGAAAGACAAAGTGGATTTTTAGTGTCTTTTTTGGAGTCTCCAAAGTCCCGGCTGCAAAAACAAGTTATTATAACGAATTTTACACCAAAAATCCCACTTTTACTACCTACTTCGGACGTTCCAAACATGTTTGATTTTCTTTTTCCTCAAATAGACACATTTAATGAATGAATGACATTAGCAACAAGCTACTGTTTGGCTAACTTGAGCAGACTGTTCTGTACACACTCTATTTTGGAATCAATACCTACCATCCTTTCCAAGCTTCTCTGCTATCGTCAGCCACAATTTCTCTTTGTACTCTATATCTTTATAATCTGCACTTTGCTTTTCGTACAGTGCTTTATGCTGCGAGACTAAAAATATAAGCTTTTCATACGGCATTTTCGTTTTTGCTGTTCGCTTACGGTGGCTCTGAGTTATCAAAACGTCTCTCAAAATGCGTTTTTATGGATGCGAAAAATGCAGAAAATCAAACCTGTTCAAATTTTTTTTTGACGGACGAAAGTTTCAGAGGCAGTGTGCAAGCGTGATTGACATAACGTGAGGTCGAATTTATTTTTTGACGTGCGAAAATTTCCCGGGTTTCGGCACCAATGTAACACGGTTCATAAATATGGGAAGAAGGAGGCGGGAACCGGCGAACATTCAACAAATCTTTAATCTCAAAATAAACAAAGAACAAAACAAAAGTAATGCCGGCAGACCCTCGCGGACGTCTGCCGGCCACACAAACATAATAAAACATAAGATAATATCCAGGCCTGGTCCTCTCTCGTCCTTCACGGTCGTCGCTCCTCCTTTTATGCTCCCGGAGCTCCTCCGTGAGAGACTCAAGGCCGGTGTCGTTATCACTTGCGTCACCGGCATCGCGCCGTTCCCTCATGGCTCTCGCCCGCCCTGGTCGCCACATGGACATTTTAATATTTCCTTAACACTCTGGACGCGATACCACCGCGTTTTTTTCTTACCAGTGTGAAAGAGACTCAAAGTACTCTGTCAATGTTGCACATACAATTAAGAGTTATACACCATTTTAATCTGTTGATTATATTTTATTTGTGTTCACTCAGAGTAAAAACAAAATGTTGTGCTTTTTGTAAAATAAAGAAAACTAACATGATGTGTGATCTCTCGTCTCCCTCTAAATGACGTCCAATCTGATAGTTCTCAGAAAATGAACTGTAACTCAGTGAATACTAATCACAAAAAAATAAGACTTGTGTCTAAAGAAACATTGAAATGTCAGTTTTCAAATTGTGTAAATCAAATCGGAAAAAAAAAAAAAAAATTCTCTGTTTATGTAATCTGTATGAAAAGAGAGCCATGTTAGACACCTGTGATTCAGCTCATTATCCGCTAATGTGGCCACGCCCACGGAGCGAGTGCTTTTCAGACGCAAATTCTGAGGGTATACATGTATGCATTGTCTCAATTGTGTATTTATTATCTTCAAAATTGTTTATCTGCATATTATAGTGATCTCTGAAAGCCTTTGTTAGTTCCTGGAATATCACATGGCCTGTTCTTCTTTAGGAGGCATTTGTGGACTAAAGGTGCCCTCCGGCTGCAAGTATGAATTGAAAACAGTATCCAGCGCTCACAGCGATGACTATAAATAGTCAATAAATATTACTCCTCTGTACAGAAAATTGACATAAACATATGAGAATCCATCAATATTTCTCCAAATGTGCATGCTTTTAAGCATATTAAGTAATTATGGTCAATATAATATAATATAATATTTAAAGAGTCAAAATGTGAAGCTTGAGTCTTAGATCTTTTAATGATGTATATTTTGTCAACTGCACATTAACATTTAGGCTATATAATATAACAAATATATTAGCCTATATGAAATGCCATAGAGGTAGGATTGTTCAGACACTTTGCATCACAGAAATACATTATATTTTAAAGTATATTAAAATAGAAAAACATTATTTGGTTAGAGAAAATGTGTCCAATCTTTTGACTGGCATTGTTATAATTTAACATGGGCCTATACAACATTTTCTTCACATCATGTGCACTAATACGTGCATGCATGAGATCACAAAAATCATGTTTTTGTTTTTTTTGTCAAGAGTGGACATTAAAGTAATCATGTTATCAGCATCATCACAGAGGGTTTTTTCATACTCTACCTGACTGAAAGAGCTAATTAATATGCAGGTCATTACAGCTCCTTATGCAATTATGTTGTTTTCTCAGGTGTGAATTACCTCATTATTCATGATTATTCACACCTCCATGCATACTGTGTTTCTTGACCAAAACTGTCTTAGAAAATTTAAATCTCTCTATTGTTTTATATGAACGAGTAGGCAAGATAGTTTTACATCATTTTGAAGCAAAAACTCTACTCTACAACCCAGAAGTCTTGTAAACAGAGATTTTTTTTTTGTTTGGCATTATTTCATTGACTTAAGTTTTTTTGTTTTTTCAATAACCATGCATAAACGTTTGTGGCGACCAGGGCGGGCGAGAGCCGTGAGGGAACGGCGCGAGGCCGGTGACGCAAGTGATAACAAGCATCACCTGGGAGGCGCACCGGCCTTGAGTCTCTCACGGAGGAGCTCCGGGAGCATAAAAGGAGGAGCGACGACCGTGGAGGACGAGAGAGGACCAGGCATGGACTTTATTTTATGTTTTATTATGTTTGTGTGGCCAGCAGACGTCCGCGAGGGTCTGCCGGCATTACTTTCGTTTTGTTTGTTTATTTTATATTAAAGTTTTGTTGAATGTTCGCCGGTTCCCGCCTCCTTCTTCCCATTACACAAGAACCTTCGTTACAACGTTATTTCTTCAAAAAAACAAACATGTACATACATGTTGCTCACATATTATTGTAGCCTAGTTTTTGCTGAATACAGTGTAATGACACTTTTGTCATTTATGACCCCTGTCTCCTCATTTAACAACTCTTCATGGACTTTGAAGGATGCAGCTCTGATTTGAGACACAGTTATAGTGTAACATTCCTGTAGATGCAATAAAACTAATAGATGAATAAGACTGGATGAAATATGAAATATGACTAGAACAATAATTCTCACTGTTTGTCCTGTTTCACGTCAAAGATGTAAATACTGTCCATCCTGAGCATCTACATGTGATGTGGAGATAAGCAAATGAGTGATGAGGATGTGTTTACGTGCAAATGTGTTCATATTTTTTAAACAATGTAAAAATAAATGGTAAACAGCAGCAAAAAATTTAAAAACATTCTCATGAAAAAAATATTCTTAAAAAAAAAAAAAAATTAAAAAAAAAAAAAATATATATATATATATATATATTGGCTGTATTCCAGCCAAGCACAATCCAGTATTTAGAGGAAATAAGACTGAAACAGCAGCAGCAGAAGATGATGTTATTATTTCAGTGGGATAATGAGAATCCAACAACCTTTACTAACATTATAAATGACCTTCAGGGGAATGAAAGCACAATATGAGCACTTTAACATCTTTCAGGAGTTAGTTTCCTCATAAAATCTTTAAGCTAATAAGTTAAGCGTATTTGGCTTACTGTCTGATGTGGAGGGGCTCGAGAAATGTTTTTTTTGTCAAGAGTGGACATTAAAGTAATCATGTTATCAGCATCATCACAGAGGGTTTTTTCATACTCTACCTGACTGAAAGAGCTAATTAATATGCAGGTCATTACAGCTCCTTATGCAATTATGTTGTTTTCTCAGGTGTGAATTACCTCATTATTCATGATTATTCACACCTCCATGCATACTGTGTTTCTTGACCAAAACTGTCTTAGAAAATTTAAATCTCTCTATTGTTTTATATGAACGAGTAGGCAAGATAGTTTTACATCATTTTGAAGCAAAAACTCTACTCTACAACCCAGAAGTCTTGTAAACAGAGATTTTTTTTTTGTTTGGCATTATTTCATTGACTTAAGTTTTTTTGTTTTTTCAATAACCATGCATAAACGTTTGTGGCGACCAGGGCGGGCGAGAGCCGTGAGGGAACGGCGCGAGGCCGGTGACGCAAGTGATAACAAGCATCACCTGGGAGGCGCACCGGCCTTGAGTCTCTCACGGAGGAGCTCCGGGAGCATAAAAGGAGGAGCGACGACCGTGAAGGACGAGAGAGGACCAGGCATGGACTTTATTTTATGTTTATTATGTTTGTAAAGTTTTGTTGAATGTTCGCCGGTTCCCGCCTCCTTCTTCCCATTACACAAGAACCTTCGTTACATTGGTGCCGAAACCCGGGAGGAAGGAGGGACATGCTGTCGGAGAGCCCTCGCTGCTGAGGGGGATCGCGGTGCTGCGGAGTTCGGGCAGTGCGGAAGTGAAGACCGCGAGAGGCTGCCCGAGGCGGTGGTGCTGGAGCCTTGTGAAAGGTGGGACGGAGACCCGGATGCCGTGCTCCTGGGACGAGGTGGGGTGGCTGCCGTCCTGGACCTGGAGGGAGCGGAGGAGTCGCCGCCATCTGCCGTGGGCCGGAGCCTGCTGCCGTCCGCCATGAAGGGGAGGAGCAGGGGACGGGGGACTCGCTGCCGGCTGCCCTCAGTCGGAGGAGCCATCGCCGGCCGCCAGGAGGCGGTCGAGGATCGGGCCGTCCACCGAGCGTCCAGTGCCACCGCATGGCACCGCGAGAAAGAGCCTCTTGGCAGGCTGAGGACCGAGCGGCAGTGTGTCGGGGAACCGGACCAAGAATTTTTTTTTTTTTCTCTTTTTCCTCTCTCCCCTCTCTCGTCCTGTCGCTCCCCTTGCTTCCGTCTCCTTTCTCTCGTCTCGTCTGTCCTTACCCCCAGGTGCTGCGGCCGCCGAGACAGGCCCCGGGGGGGAGTAGAGCGCAGTCTCGGGAGTACCCCCCGGCCTGCGAGGGGCGATGGGGTATGTGGCGACCAGGGAGGAGCTCCGGGAGCATAAAAGGAGGAGCGACGACCGTGAAGGACGAGAGAGGACCAGGCCTGGACTTTATTTTATGTTTTATTATGTTTGTGTGGCCGGCAGACGTCCGCGAGGGTCTGCCGGCATTACTTTCGTTTTGTTTGTTTATTTTATATTAAAGTTTTGTTGAATGTTCGCCGGTTCCCGCCTCCTTCTTCCCATTACACAAGAACCTTCGTTACAACGTTATTTCTTCAAAAAAACAAACATGTACATACATGTTGCTCACATATTATTGTAGCCTAGTTTTTGCTGAATACAGTGTAATGACACTTTTGTCATTTATGACCCCTGTCTCCTCATTTAACAACTCTTCATGGACTTTGAAGGATGCAGCTCTGATTTGAGACACAGTTATAGTGTAACATTCCTGTAGATGCAATAAAACTAATAGATGAATAAGACTGGATGAAATATGAAATATGACTAGAACAATAATTCTCACTGTTTGTCCTGTTTCACGTCAAAGATGTAAATACTGTCCATCCTGAGCATCTACATGTGATGTGGAGATAAGCAAATGAGTGATGAGGATGTGTTTACGTGCAAATGTGTTCATATTTTTTAAACAATGTAAAAATAAATGGTAAACAGCAGCAAAAAATTTAAAAACATTCTCATGAAAAAAATATTCTTAAAAAAAAAAAAAAAATAAAAATAAAAAAATATATATATATATATATATATATATATTGGCTGTATTCCAGCCAAGCACAATCCAGTATTTAGAGGAACTAAGACTGAAACAGCAGCAGCAGAAGATGATGTTATTATTTCAGTGGGATAATGAGAATCCAACAACCTTTACTAACATTATAAATGACCTTCAGGGGAATGAAAGCACAATATGAGCACTTTAACATCTTTCAGGAGTTAGTTTCCTCATAAAATCTTTAAGCTAATAAGTTAAGCGTATTTGGCTTACTGTCTGATGTGGAGGGGCTCGAGGAAGCAGCTTCAACACGAGCTTGGATATATCCCCCCAGGGACTACTAGTGCCTGGAAGAGGAGTACAATAGATGAGATGCCTAAATTATGTGGTGGAGTTGGGGAGGTGGAGGGATATCGAAACAACTGATGCCAGAGCAGGGTGAGTAGCTGCTTATATGCTCTGGATGTAATTGAAAGATTAGGGTTCCCTCCTCTTGAAATTATGTTTGAATTTCACTAATTGAAAGATTAGATGGGTTCACTCTTCCCAAAATTACGTTGTGAACTTCACTTATCTTTTCTCTGTTGTGAATGTCTCCTCCTCAACACCAGGGGTCTCTGCTCTCAGAAGAGGGAAAAGAAGAAAGCCCATGAGAGCAGAAAAACGTTTCTCCCTCTTTGTCACCAGCACCAGATAAAAAGTGGCCCAAAACAGAGGAACACAAACATACATGATATTTTATTAAGGTCCATATTCATATAGACTAACACTGACTGACACAGATGTCAAGATGCAAATAAAGGCAGAGAGTTGGACAAATACACAAATATAGAGGAAGTGAATATGATATAGGGGTTTTCAGAGAAATACACAAATGATGTGATGAAAGAGGGATAAGAGCAGATATAATGATCACACTGTTTGAAGCTGCAGACAGAAACATCAGACTCAGGACAGAAACACACGACCTCTAAAGTAAGAACAACTCACATGTTCATTCTTCAAACACAACTAGACTTTGAGATGTTAATATTGTCTGAATGATTATGTACAGTGAATTCATGCTGCTGTTCAGATACTGACTGAAACTGTCATATTTTACTCCAAAAAGAATCCGTGAATGTTTGATATCTGAGTTTTTCAATGTGTTTCTTCCTCAGAAATGGAGCAAACTCTATATTTCATTCTTCTTCTCATTGGTGAGTGTGTTTGTTGTTTTATTGATGGTTTATAGTTTCATCAGGTTTGACTCTGTTATGAAAAGCATTAAATCAAACCCTCTCTTTCACAGCTCTCTGCTCCGTATCTGAATGTGTTCAGCGTCAGTATCACTTTATAAACGTGTTGAAGAACTGGACTGAAGCTCAGAGATACTGCAGAGAGAATTACACAGATCTGGCCACCGTTGACAACATGAACGACATGAACGAGCTGAAGAAGAGTATGAATAATGGACGTGTCTGGATTGGGCTGCAGAAGACGAGTGTTGATAAATGGCAGTGGTCTTCAGGTGATCCTGCGCTCTATCTGAACTGGGGACCTGGACAACCTGATGGCAGAGATGAGTGTGCTTTTATGAAAGATGGACAATGGCATGATGGGTCATGTAGTGACAACTGGAAATTCATCTGCAGTTCATCTAACAACAGTAAGTTCAGCTTCCTACAACGACAACAAACATTCATTTATAGAAAAATGCACCATATGTTGTACAAAATTGCAATGCAATACTTAATTCTGCTACTTTTTAATGTGGTCATAAAGAGACTGTGGATATTTTCACACTTTCATCTAAAGTCAATTTCTAATTCACACGCATGCTGATCTTTTGTTGTCACTTGGGATAACTGCGTGAATCTTCCTTTAGAGAGCCTAGAGAATTTACAGCATGATTACATAAAATACAAAAATATCAAACCAAATTTCAATATGCAATAGATACGACAACCTGTCACATATTGATATTTATGAACAAAACTCTTGTCCTGAGACAAAAGTTCAGATATTGTCTTAATACGCCAGTCTGATTGTTCACTTTTTACGTACATACTACCACGGGCGGACTGGCCATCTGGCATACCGGGCACTTTCCCTGCGGGCCGACGCGCTTTTTGGGGCCGACGGTCGCCGACCGCAAAAAAAAACAAAAAAAAAAAAACTGTCGGTCCATGAAAGTGGTAGGCCTAGATCAGCGGCCCAATGTTTTTTCTATTGACACTGGGCCAAAAATATCACATAGGCTAGATGTTTTTCCTTCTGACCAACGCTATCTCACTACCAATTCGTACTTATTCTACGAGGTGGCTATTTCGTATAAATTCATACGACCTCACTCGTGCGAATTCGTACGATTTGTCTAAACCCTAGTGACGGTTAGGTTTAGGGGCGGGGTTTGGGGTAGGTCATTCGTATGAATTCATACGAATTTGTCAACTCGTAAAATACATACGATTTAGCAAAAAACGTATGAATTAGTACGAGTGAGGTCGTATGAATTCATACGATTTAGCCACCTCGTAAATTACGTACGAATTGCCGTGAGATGGGGTTGTTCTGACAGACGCCGGTTCATGAAACAAACGCTCAGCGGCCCATTGGTTGTTTTCTTGATTGACACTGCACTGGCCCAATCATATCTTTGAACAGCACCATGTCAAGTCAAGTCAAGTCAAATTTATTTATATAGCGCTTTTACAATTGGTAATTGTTTCAAAGCAGCTTTACATATTAGAAGCACAGAAAAAGGGAAGTGGTTAAAAATAAACTGTACAAACAAGCGTGGTAATATGTAACATATACAAGATGGTGCTACATTAAGCCAATGTCGGCTGACTTCCAGGGGTGGAAAAAACCCCCTAGGAGAAAAACCCAGCGTGCTAGCACTGGGAAAAAAGTCCTAGGAGGGAAAAAACCCCTTGGAAGATATATATAATATATGTAAATGGATATGGAGATCAAAATCTGAATTGTACATTTTTATTATAGAGATTAAAAATCGATTATATATAAATATATGTAAGCGGATACGGGGATTAAAAATCTGAATTATAGATGCAGCCAGAATTGGATCTTTAGGCCCATTGTCTCCTGGGCTACGTTGTAGTCAGGTCCAGACGCAGGTTCTCCATCTGATCTGGATACGGCCTGGATCCAGCACCCGGCAAACCTCAGGATAAGCAGAGAGACAGATATTAGCGTAGATGCCATTCTTATTCTGATGTACAGGTATATCTAGTGTTATAGGAAATGTTCTCGGTTCCGGCCAACCTAATTATTGCAGCGTAACAATCCTTTAACGGATTTGAAAAATGTTAATGTATTGATAATGTGTTATGTGTATGCAAGAGCAAAGAGATGTGTTTTTAGTCTAGATTTAAACTGACAGAGTGTGTCTGCTTCCCGAACAATGCTAGGAAGATTGTTCCAGAGTTTAGGTGCTAAATAGGAAAATGATCTGCCGCCTTCAGTTGATTTTGATATTCTGGGTATTATCAACTGGCCTGAATTCTGAGATCGCAATAAACGTGAAGGACTATAATGCATTAAGAGCTCACTTAGGTACTGGGGAGCTAAACCATTTAGAGCTTTATAAGTAAGTAGCAAGATTTTAAAATCTATACGATGTTTAATAGGGAGCCAATGTAATGTTGACAGAACTGGGCTAATATGGTCATACTTTCTGGTTCTAGTAAGAACTCTAGCTGCCGCATTTTGGACCAACTGTAGTTTGTTTAAAAGCCGAGCAGAACAATCACCCAGTAGAGCGTTACAATAATCTAGTCTTGAGGTCATGAATGCATGAACCAACTGTTCCGCATTTGTCATTGAGAGCATATGTCGTAATTTAGATATATTTTTTAGATGGAAGAATGCGGTTTTACAGATACTAGAAACATGACTTTCAAATGAAAGATTGGTATCAAAGAGCACACCCAGGTTCCTAACTGAGGACGAAGGTTTAATGGAGCACCCGTCAAGTGTTAGAGAGTATTCAAGGTTTTTTCGTGAGGAAGTTTTTGGTCCAAAGATTAGGATATCAGGTTTTTCTGAATTTAATAATAAGAAATTTCTTGTCATCCAGTTTTTAATGTCAGCTATGCATTCTGTTAGTTTTGTGAATTTGTAGGTTTCGTCAGGGCGCGAGGAAATATAGAGCTGAGTATCGTCAGCGTAGCAGTGAAAACTAACACCATGCTTCCTAATTAGGCAGGATGTACAGAGTGAAAAGCAACTGTCCTAATACTGAGCCTTGTGGTACCCCATATTTAACCTGTGATCGATACGACATCTCTTCATTAACTACCACAGACTGATAACGGTCAGATAAGTATGATTTGAACCATGCCAAAGCAATTACACTAATGCCAATATAGATTTCAAGTCTTTTTAAAAGAATGTTATGATCGACATAGTGTCAAAAGCAGCACTGAGATCTAATAACACTAATAAATACAGCCACGATCGGATGATAGGATATATAGGATTTCTGTCTGCAGGCAGTTTCAGTGTGATCATGGAGAAGAAACGCAAAGGAGGTGCAGAGAAGCTGTGTGAGAGAAAGAACTGAGTGCTGTCCAAAAAAATATATAATTAATAACCACGCTAAGTATTGTGCATAAATTATATAAACTTAAAATAATTATGTAAGTAGTAAAGCAATACAAACGCAAACGGGCGTTTTAAGTTTAGAAACATTTTGAGTCACCCCTCCCTTGCCTCACAGTGGTTTGGTCTACCGCGCACGTCACACTCGCGTGTTTGTAGAGTCTGTAGAAGTCCGGCGGCGCCGGCGGGAGAGAACAGTCAGCTGTCAAGGCTATTTTATTCAAAAACATCGGATGAAGTGATTATTTGAGCCCGATCACACGAAAATGCGTATCAATAGTACGAGTTTGTAATCTCGTAGAATATATACGCCAAAATGAGTTTTGGCGTGCTTATGGTACGCAGTTTTTCGCGTGCATATGATACGCACTTTATGGCGTAATATATGTACGAACCCCCCACTCCCCCACCCCCATCCTAACCAAGAGCGTATCATATACACGCCATAAAGTGCGCATCATATGTACGCGAAAAACTGCGTACCATAAGCACGCCAAAACTCATTTTGGCGTATATATTCTACGAGATTACACACTCGTACTATTGATACGCATTCTCATGTGATCGTGTTGATTATTTTCTCTTTAATGCTGACGGAGCTGAGTAATTAGTCATAACAACAACAACAACAAAAAAAGATGATAACTGATGATTTTTTCCCGTGAGTCCGCTATTTTAGCGATTCACAGTCGATCAAAATAGGCAAGTATTGTTTTAATGGCATATTTACTTGTGAATGTCCACTGAATGTCCAATGTAGTGTGATTAACAAGGCTATTGAATACGGATGTCCGAATGTGCGAATATAAAATCAACTTTACCGAAGTAAATGTATTTGGGTAAAGTTGGTTTTATATTCGCACATTCGGACTTCTGATAAATTCAGACTTTCCAATAAATGTGCAATAAATTAATGTTTGCGAATTTTAAGCAGCGACATGATATTGACAACCAACGATTGTCAACTTACAACATTTTTCACAGTCGATCAAAATAGGCAAGTATTGTTTTAATGGCATATTTACTTGTGAATGTCCAATGTAGTGTGATTAACAAGACTATTGAATACGGATGTCCGAATGTGCGAATATAAAACCAACTTTACCGAAGTTTAAAATGTTACCTATAGCTTGTTTACCATAGCTTGTTGGATATAAGTCACCCACACCAACTACAATTAACATTGTGATAAGAATATGTAAACTGTAATAAGACTAATAGATTTACTGTTGTGTGTTGGGTTATGCTCAGTGTATATTCATCGTATTTTGGTGACTTGGTTGTAAACAACTTAAAAAAATAATAATAATAATAATAAAATAAAAAATAAAATATTTATATATATATATATGTATATATATATATATATATATATATATATATATATATATATATATATATATTTCATGACTATATAATTATATATTACTAATTATATAATATAATATAATATACAATATAAAGCGGAATGACGGGTGGTATTTGTGATCTTGTGGTGGGAGCGGTCTGGGCCAAAATGCCAGGGCCGATTTTTGGTCCCAGTCCATCCCTGCATACTACATACATAAATAATAGTAATTTTGTTTTGGAGATTGTAATCCTCAAAAAAGTAACCTTTTTTTAACTAGATGTTGGAAAGGAACAAAACATGACATGAATTTGTGATCATTAGTGTGATAAACCATTACAAAAAGAATATACAGAAATAGATTGTCATAGATTTTCAATTTAGGAAAAGCAGCAGTTCCTTACGTAATATTCAATATATTATAATATATTACTGCAATATATTATTCTGTATTTTTTTTTTTTTTCAGTATAATCAAACCATTAATATATTGATCATAAATATATGGAAATATATTTTATTTCAATAAGAGATAGCTTGATTCATTCATCTTTCAGGATTTTAACACAAACCTGTAAAAACATCATTCTTAGATAAAACTTTAAATGAACAAGACAAACACTAACATTAATAAAATAATATTAACCTCCTCCTTTCCTATCGTCGATACCAGGGGCTGTATTCACAAAACATTTTATCTTACCACTAAGAGTTCTCCTAAATAGCAGTAAAAGTTCTTAGCTAAGAGTTTTCTCTTAAAACCTAAACCTGCTGAGACAAACTTTTACTAAGGAATAGACTGAAGTCTTAAGCTGAGAGTAAGGGCGGGGTTGACCTCGTTGCTATGGAGTAAACACACAGTGATTGGCTGATGGGGGAGGAGTCAGTGATTTAATCATAGAAATATTGTAGAATGAGGTGTCATGTTTCCATATTAAAATAAAGGTTTTAAAATACAAATGTTGCCCTATTCAAAATAAATGTTTTTTTAATAAATATGTTCCCACAGTCAAAATAAAATGTTGACATATTTTTGCCATAAAGGTTTTAAAATGTAGGCTAAGTGTCACTAATTAAACTATACAGTTAATTGTCCACCTCTTGGATGTTTTTATCTCAAGAGAATGCAGAATTCAACCGACAAAGTTTGGGAGAAACACATTCAAACAGTCTTTCTAATCAGCATGAGAAGAGGAATAAATACACAGACGATATATATATATATATATATAATATATATATATTTTTTTTACTCTATTAAATTATTTGTAAGTGTGAACCCATGAAAACCACTGCCACAGGTAATCGGACAATATTTATTTATTTGTTAAAGATTAATTTTTGGCGTCTCATCATAGATTCAAATCTATAAATCAATTTTTTTTTTTTTTTTATTGCATTGCATTGCATTTTATTGCATTTATGAAGAAAAGGTTGAGCACCCAAGGCTCTGTCGCTATTGCCTCAATGGTGTTCAGTGTCTTTGGGTAGATTAGGACTGTTTGTGATTTGCTCTTAGTGACTTAGGAGTCCTCTTGACTACTTCTAACATTTCACAGATTTAGGAGCTAGTTTTAGTGCTAAAATGCTTTGTGAAATACTCTTAGAGCAAAAATTTAGGAGTCCTAAAATTAGGACTTACATGCCCATTATTTTTAAGAGTTTCTCCTAAATCGGCAATTTAGGAGCTACTTTTAGCCTTAAGATGTTTTGTGAATACGGCCCCTGGTTTCTTACGGCGATGGCCCTGCTCGCTACCGGTGAAGAGACAGAGGAAGAAACGCGGAAAACGGGGTGGCTGTGCTGTTAGGCTGAAGTCCTACCTGTCTCTGCGGTCTGGTGTGCGGCCCGTGCAACTTCGGGAGAGGTGTTCGGTCGGCGACTATTCTGTTCGCTGGCGTTCCCTGCATTTATCATATGAGTGGAATGCTCCGCTGGTCCCAGCTACGGTGACTGGTGTATACGGCTCTCCCCGTATCTACCGTCGAGGAGTGTGCTTCAGACATCTTCGCACCTTTCCGCGGGTGCGGCGGACGGACAATCCGATTCGTTTAAGGTTGGGGCTACTTAATTCGAGATCGGTAGTAAATAAGACTTTTATTATAAATGACTTTTTTACTGTGCATGAGTTGGACTGCTTATTTATTACAGAAACCTGGCATTCAAGCCCTCTCTCTGTTGCCTAGCAAGGCCAGACTGATATCTTCTACAACAGCAGTTCCCAAACTTTATTTCCTGCGCACCCCCTTCTATGAAAAAAAAAAGAAAAAAAAAACCGCAACAAAGCTTTGTTTTATCGCCATATAGACTCATGTTTAATCATGCGCAAATAACCAGAACACGCATGACAATAACAAAATCAACAAAGTTTCAATATAATGCAACAAAGCTACGCACAAGCTTCCACTTTTAAAAGGACCGACACAGGCTCAGTAACAGAAGCACGGTTATTTTCAGCCGCGTAAAAGAAACACTGCAGCAATGGGCCATCTCCTTCCCTCCTCTTCGGTTTCCACTGGCGCATCTTCTGACTCCCGCTCATTTTCTTTCTCTATTCTCTCCTAGAGCTTAGATTCTCTGCCCGAGCCCGGACTCGACCCGGGTCGGGCCGATATTTCCCGTCACCGTCCTCGGGCCGGGTCGGGTCGGGCCCTTGATCAGGTGTCATGCGCAGCGTCTCATCCACTCGCAGTCTCGCACGCCTGACGCATCACACCTGCTGTGCGTGCTCATGCTGTAGTTACTATTTAGTAGCTTAAGTGCAACATGGAGCTTGAAGAAGCAAAGAAAAAAATTAAAACAGGAGAATTAACTTGTTTTAAATTGTTGGCTTTGTCTCGTGCATTAAATGCGGCACGCTGCTCGCCTATGACAGCAGATAAACAGGGACATCTGAATAAATAAACAATGCAGTTTACATGCTTCTTCCTTGTGGCATTATTCATTAAGATAATAATTAATAAATGCACGCACAATTATGAATTTCATAAATGTTACAGATATGTTTAATAAATATTACAGATAGCCTACTATGCACAAACAAATGCCTTTCAACTTACATGTGCAATATTCAGAATTAAATGAATGTGGTGCAATTTGTACAAAAAGAGTCTGTAGCCGTTTAGCCATTAAATAAGCACATTTGTTTCAAGTTTAAGTTTTGTTTTGAATAAAAATTTTATTTAAAGTGAATTTCGTTTAGTATAAATTGTATCTTAATTTTAATAAATTTTTCATCAACCAATTGCCTGGATTTAATACATAAAAAGCAATATAGCAGACAATATAATAATGACATGGAGGTGCCAGCGCCTCGGTCACACCATTTGAAACTCGTAACACACGCTGTCACCGAATTTACAAATGCACATCTTGCTTGCTACTCACACACATATTATGTTGAAATAACAATATGTTGAAGTGACATTATTAATAATATTTAATCTTTTAGAATATTTGATTGAATGCTGAATGTTGTGCTTGTTCAATTTAATAATTTTTAAAACTTTAATTATGATAATTAAAATTGATTATTTAATATTTAGTGGCCGATTTTCGCTCATTTATTAATAGTATTTGTATTATAGAGGAACATACATATTAGCTGTGTCCCAATTCAGGGTCTACACACTTCGGAGTGCATGAAAGGGGTGGGGTTTTGGAGTGGAGGGTTGCCAGGTCTGCGCAACAAAACCATTCCAAAAGTAGTGTAATCACAGCACAAGTGTAAAAGTATGCCAATCCCAGACTTGGCAACAATGAGCCGAGCGTCGTTACATGGCTAGCGGCTGTGTGACAGACAGATAACAGTTGATATTTGCGGAGGCTGAATCCAGCTTCTTATTCGCAGCTTCTTATTGACGCTATCCGGTCCACCTTAAAAAACGCGACGCTTCCGCGTTTGTAGCTTCTTATTCACACTCACTTTAGGGACGGTGCAGTTTTTCAGTTTTATGCTTTTTGTGTCTATTTTCAGAATTAAAGCAAAATAAACTATTTTGAAATGCAAATAGCACTGATATATCAGCGAAAATATGCTGCAAAAATATAAAGGCACTTAAAATATAGTATTCTTTGTTTATTGAACGTGTCATCAGCTCAACTTGAAGGAACGTGTGGTTTTTCTCTTATTCACGCTTTTTATGCTATGTTGTCTATTTTTAGAAAAAAAAGAATAAACTATTCTAAAATGTAAATAACACCGAAATATCTGTGAAAATTACTGTACAATTACAAAGGTATATAAAAAACAATTACATCATTCTTTTTGCACGTCATCATTTGAATGCATTAATGAATAAATTGAATAAAAAATTAATTCATGCAAATATTACAGATTTCAATATCACAAGGTAACTAGAGACTATCAGCTCCAGCTCCAGCTTGGATCCAGCCTGTTATGAAGACTTCAGATGAAGGACTCCAGAACATCAAACATGGATGATTATACAAAATGATCATGTTATCATTGCTTTGCATGCACACTAATTTTGCTTAAAAGAAGTAATATCTTACAACTGTACGTTCTGATATCATCTCATAAAAGAAGACTATTGTGTTTTTGCTACAAGTGAATGTGAATTGCGGTTATTAACCAATTTATGGATGAAATATGAATATAATAATTCATGAGATTATTAATAAATTATGATTCATATATCGACCCAACGGGGAATTAAACATATATTGTGAATCAATTACAATGAATTATAATCAATTACATATATGATTAGTTCTTGTATAATGATTATTTAGAGAAACTGTTCGTTTGTCCAGCAAACTAAGTCCCTCACAGAATATTATAAACAGAGTTATTATCTGGCCATGAAAATAACTTGCTATTATAACATCAAAGCATAAAGCGATCGAAAAACGTTAAAGTGACTTGGTTTTCAGCTGAAAGAACAAACAGAACAATAGAGCGTGAATAACGTTTTAATATATGCAAACTACGAATACAGAGGTTATACATCTAAATATATATACAAGAAAATACACACCTATGTACAAGAGTGGAAGTAGAGAAGGAAAGAGAGAAGGCAAGTAGCAAACTCACAACCAGTCCTAAGCCAGCACGGAAATCAGTTTCATCATCTAAGATTGAGAAACGGCAGTATACTTGCATTGGTTGCGTGTGTCGAATTTCAGGTTAGCGCTGGTGCAGGTCATTGGCTTCCTCCGTTCAGCGGGAAAGTTTAAACTGAGGACTTGAGAGTGAGTTTCGCTGGAAGATGGCGATCCCGAAGCTGAGCGCGATGGCAGCGCGTGGTCACCGGTGATGTCCGGGAAAAACGTGCACGAGAGGCTCGTGAGACAATCGGGAGAGAACGCACAAGAAATTGTGCGTCTTTGCTTTTATGACAGATAAGCTGACACACCTCCTTGAGGTGGGGTAGCCAATAACATGGGTGCAAAGTTGGCGGGAAAGCTTTCCCTTTGTTTGGCCTCACGACTTAATCCAATGATTTATGACTATCAGATCAGATCTCCAAATGGAGTGCGTTCTTCACAGTATCATTAAACACATAGAAAAATGCATTTGTCAGCTGTGTGACATATCTCAGTGAATAGCTCGTGTCCGGAGCTTTACGGAGAGACCAAACTCGATAGGTCAGAAAGGCATAGGAGAGAAGTTATGGTTTACAGACAAAATTATATCGTTAAAATGCACACTAGCACAAATACACTCATTTAAACACTAGGAAACATGCATAGGCCCTAAAATATATGAAATATATATTTCAGCATAGTGGTAGTTTACAAATACAGTTCAAAATGTATGATTGTGTGTTTCTGTGTGTGTGTTTTTGTGTGTCCCTGTGTGTGTGGGGTGTTGGAATATGGATCTGGTCAGTCTCTGGGGGGGGGGGTGCTCCTTTTGAAGTCACCAAAGTGAGGAAGTTGCCGTTTTCTGTTTACTCTCTCAGGTCCACAAACCTGCCGAAAGTCACAGTCATCTGGAGCCGAGTTAGTGATTAACAAACAAAGTTCATCAGGTTAAAAGCGTTCTGAAAACTCCAAAGTTTGATTATCCTGATACGTGTGCATACGCTACATCCTAATGTACTTGACTGTCACCATGCACATTTTCAGACATTTTTACTGTAGCATTTTAAAGTTATGGACCAATGAATTTGACAAATGTGACAATACATTTACGGGAGAAATTGCATTATTGGCCCAGTTGGAGGCGCTATATCTCAGCTGTCTTTAAGGGTGCGTTTAAAGTGGCACTGGGGCCTTATTCCCAATGTACTTGACTGTCACCATGCATATTTTCAGACATTTTTACTGTAGCATTTTAAAGTTATCGACCCATTAATTTGACAAACGTGACAAAAGTTTCATGAGAAATTGCACTTTTGGCTCATTTGGAGGCGCTATATCTCAGCTGTCTTTAAGGGTGCGTTCAAAGTTGCACTGGGGCCTTATTCCAAGTGCACTTGACTGTCACCATGCACATTTTCAGACATTTTTACTGTAGCATTTTAAAGTTATGGACCCATGAATTTGACAAATGTGACAATACAGTAACAGGAGAAATTGCACTTTTGGCCCAATTTGAGGCGCTATATCTCAGCTGTCTTTAAGGGTGCGTTCAAAGTTGCACTGGGGCCTTATTCCAAGTGCACTTGACTGTCACCATGCACATTTTCAGACATTTTTACTGTAGCATTTTAAAGTTATGGACCCATGAATTTGACAAATGTGACAATACAGTAACAGGAGAAATTGCACTTTTGGCCCAATTGGAGGCGCTATATCTCAGCTGTCTTTAAGGGTGCGTTCAAAGTTGCACTGGGGCCTTATTCCAAGTGCACTTGACTGTCACCATGCATATTTTCAGAAATTTTTACTGTAGCATTTTAAAGTTATGGACCAATGAATTTGACAAATGTGACAATACATTTACGGGAGAAATTGCACTTTTGGCCCAATTGGAGGGGCAATATCTCAACTGCCTTTAAGGGTGCGTTCAAAGTTGCACTGGGGCCTTATTCCCAATGTACTTGACTGTCACCATGCACATTTTCAGACATTTTTACTGTAGCACTTTAAAGTTATGGACCAATGAATTTGACCAACGTGACAAAAGTTTCATGAGAAATTGCACTTTTGGCCCAATTTGAGGCGCTATATCTCAGCTGCCTTTAAGGGTGCGTTAAAAGTTGCAATGGAACCCTATTCCCAAATAACTTGTCTGTCAGCATACAACATTATCAGCAATTTACTGTAGCATCGAGTTATGATCCCATGATTCTGAGAAATGTGACAAAACAGTTACATGAGAAATTGCACTATTCGCTATAACTGCTGCCTTTAAAGTTGTTCTGTTGCTGTTCATGGTGCTGAAATCTTCAACAATTGGATTATTAAGGAGTGCAAATACATTGTCATCTAGCATTAAAATAAAGTTATTACATACTATCACTATGAAACCCAAAATGTAAAATTTTGGTAACTTTTTTATATGAATGGAAAAATCAACTCAGATCATGCACACATCATAAAACATTAGAAGTCACTTAATGTTATCACAGTTAAATTTATCTATTTATTTATTCATTCACTTATTTGTTCATCCACATCTGTACTTTGAACACACCCTTAAAGGAAACTGAGATATAGCGCCTCCAATTGGGCTAATAGTGCAAATTCTCCTGTTACTATATTGTCACATTTGTCAAATTCATGGGTCCATAACTTTAAAATGCTACAGTAAAAATGTCTTAAAATGTGCATGGTGACAGTCAAGTACATTGGGAATAAGGCCCCAGTGCAACTTTGAACGCACCCATAAAGGCAGCTGAGATATAGCGCCTCCAACTGGGCCAATAATGCAATTTCTCCTGTAAATGTATTGTCACATTTGTCAAATTAATTGGTCCATAACTTTAAAATTCTACAGTAAAAATGTCTGAAAATGTGCATGTGAGAGTCAAGTGCACTTGGAATAAGGCCCCAGTGCAACTTTGAACGCACCCTTAAAGACAGCTGAGATATAGCGCCTCCAATTGGGCCAAAAGTGCAATTTCTCCTGTTACTGTATGTCAAAGTTGTCAAATACATGGGTCCATAACTTTAAAATGCTACAGTAAAAATGTCTGAAAATGTGCATGGTGACAGTCAAGTACATTGGGAATAAGGCCCCAGTGCAACTTTGAACGCACCCATAAAGGCAGCTGAGATATAGCGCCTCCAACTGGGCCAATAATGCAATTTCTCCTGTAAATGTATTGTCACATTTGTCAAATTAATTGGTCCATAACTTTAAAATTCTACAGTAAAAATGTCTGAAAATGTGCATGTGAGAGTCAAGTGCACTTGGAATAAGGCCCCAGTGCAACTTTGAACGCACCCTTAAAGACAGCTGAGATATAGCGCCTCCAATTGGGCCAAAAGTGCAATTTCTCCTGTTACTGTATGTCACAGTTGTCAAATTCATGGGTCCATAACTTTAAAATGCTACAGTAAAAATGTCTGACAATGTGCATGGTGACAGTCAAGGGCACTTGGAATAAGGCCCTAGTGCAACTTTGAACGCACCCTTAAAGACAGCTGAGATATAGCGCCTCCAATTGGGCCAAAAGTGCAATTTCTCATGAAACTTTTGTCACGTTTGTCAAATTCATGGGTCCATAACTTTAAAATGCTACAGTAAAAATGTCTGAAAATGTGCATGGTGACAGTCAAGTACATTGGGAATAAGACCCCAGTGCAACTTTGAACGCACCCTTAAAGGCAGCTGAGATATAGCGCCTCCAACTGGGCCAATAATGCAATTTCTCCCGTAAATGTATTGTCACATTTGTCAAATTCATTGGTCCATAACTTTAAAATGCTACAGTAAAAATGTCTGAAAATGTGCATGGTGACAGTCAAGTGCACTTGGAATAAGGCACCAGTGCACCTTTGAACGCACCCTTAAAGACAGCTGAGATATAGCGCCTCCAATTGGGCCAAAAGTGCAATTTCTCCTGTTACTGTATGTCACATTTGTCAAATTCATGGGTCCATAACTTTAAAATGCTACAGTAAAAATGTCTGAAAATGTGTGTGGTGACAGTCAAGTACATTAGGAATAATGCCCCAGTGCAAACTTTTTTTCAGCGCACCATGAAAGGTAATTTAATTCACAATCACTTGTAGCAAAAACACAATAGTCTTCTTTTATGAGATGATATCAGAACGTACAGTTGTAAGATATTACTTCTTTTAAGCAAAATTAGTGTGCATGCAAAGCAATGATAACATGATCATTTTGTATAATCATCCATGTTTGATGTTCTGGAGTCCTTCATCTGAAGTCTTCATAACAGGCTGGATCCAAGCTGGAGCTGGAGCTGATAGTCTCTAGTTACCTTGTGATATTGAAATCTGTAATATTTGCATGAATTAATTTTTTATTCAATTTATTCATTAATGCATTCAAATGATGACGTGCAAAAAGAATGATGTAATTGTTTTTTATATACCTTTGTACACTCAAAAAAATGATTCTAGCTGCTTGTTCAGTTTATTTAAATAAAATAAGCTGAACCAACACAAATCTTTAGTTTTTTACTTAATTGGCATTCGCACTCAATTGTATTATGTTAAATGAAATTAAATTTGCAAAATGTTAGGTCAACCTAAACCATTTGTGTTGGGACTACATGAATCATTTATGTTGCATTGATTGAACCTGGGCAGTGGAGTTCCCAGCATGCTTTGCGTAGGGAAAGATTGGGACAGTAAATGTTGAACTTAAGTGCTGTTTAATGTGTTTTTTAGTAAAGGGAAATACCTTTTAAAGTTTGAAGTTCAGTTATATTTGACATTTAAAAGAGTTTATGTTATGTCGATTTTTTTGACTATGCTGAAGTGTAGACCTTGTGGTTAGGCTCTAGGTGGCTACGTAAAACAAATTTATATTGTTCTCAACGAGCATTAACTGTGCTCAAGCCAGTAATGAGAAGTTCTTTATCTGATCATTACTTGCATGCTATAAATGTTACTTAGCATATGAATAAGTGTTATTTTAGTTTAGTTTTTATAGAAATATAAATAAATTAGTTTGAGGGCCAGCACAAAATTTACACAGTCTACATATGGTCATCAGCTTTTCCCCTCTCAATGGTCATGAAACATGTATGTCTGTGTACAACAGCTACTCAAAACCTAAGCACAAGCGCACATCTTCACCATGATGGTAACAAAAAAACAAAGCACTGGTTGGATCAACAAGAATGAATTATGTTCAGGAAACATACACAGAATACGTCAAATGAAACTGGTGTGATCTCATTCAATTAGGATGAATTTCACTCATTAGTACAATTAACCTAGCTTAAGTTCAAATAAATCAGTTCAACTGTGTGGAAATAGGTGTCATAATTGAATTAAGTTAGACCAACAAGTTATTTTTTTGAGTGTAATTGTACAGTAATTTTCACAGATATTTCGGTGTTATTTACATTTCAGAATAGTTTATTCTTTTTTTCTAAAAATAGACAATATAGCATAAAAAGCGTGAATAAGAGAAAAACCACACGGTCCTTCAAGTTGAGCTGATGACACGTTCAATAAACAAAGAATACTATAATTATATTTTAAGTGCCTTTATATTTTTGCAGCATATTTTCGCTGATATATCAGTGCTATTTGCATTTCAAAATAGTTTATTTTCCTTTAATTCTGAAAATAGACACAAAAAGCATAATACAGAAAAACCGCACTGTCCCTAAAGTGAGCGTGAATAAGAAGCTACAAACGCGGAAGCGTCGCGTTTTTTAAGGTGGACCGGATAGCGTCAATAAGAAGCTGCGAATAAGAAGCTGGATTCAGCCTCGTAAACACTTCTTAAATGAGTTTGCAGATTTGTTGGGTGAATTTGTACCCAAGTATGATAAATTGTTAATTCTTGTAGATTTTAACGTTCATGTGTGTTGTACAGCAGACTCTTTAGCTAAAGAGTTTATTACATTGATAAATGCCTTCGATCTAGATCATCATGTAAATGTTCCTACCCATCAAGGTGGACACACTCTTGGTCTTGTGTTGTCATATGGAATTTCTCTTTATGATCTGGAGATAGTGGATAATGGGTTCTCATAAATGTGTTATGTTTTCTATTCCTACATGAAACCAAACTCCTTGCAACTCAAAAGGCCTGTCCGTAAATCGCGTTTAATTAACTCTGCTACTAGTACAGTTTTCTCATCAGCTTTCTGTGATACTATGCAAGCTATGGATGCAAACCAGTATGAATTAAGTGCAGATGAGCTTTTTTCTGAGTTTAATTCTACTTGTGTGAATGTTTTAAACACAGTGACTCCTCTAAAGACCTTAAAATCTAATCCAAGAGCTGACCCATGGATTGACGACAATATACGAGACAAGAACTATTTTTACTGTTTTGTTATTAATCTGTTATTAATCCACCTGTTTATGAGCACCCTGCAGTATCAAAGACTTTGTGTGATGATTTTCTTACAGTTTTTGTGAATAAGATCAGTGACATTAGATCGGGGATATTTTGTCCTTCTTTTGATCCTTCTATCTCTGTGGCTTGTATGGCAGATTTCAAGCAATTTGAACCTATTTCTCTTTCTCATCTTCAAGAAATAGTGGGTCTATTAAAGCCATCGGGCTCCTCTATGGATGTCATCCCTCCATTTCTTTTGAAATAAGTTTTCAATGGGACCGTATCTTTTAAATATTATAAATCAATGTCTGGAAACACACACGGTACCAGAAGTGCTAAAACATGCTATAGTTCGGCCACTGTTAAAGAAACCAAACTTAGACTTAAATATGCTGTAAAATACTTTGGGAGGTTTAGGGAAGGCTTGACTGGTCTGTGGCATGGAGTGGGCTCGTGGGCTACTGGAGCGGACTCGAAGCGGGTTTGATGAGGGCAGGAGATGCTTGCTCGGTGGAGACTTGAGCTGCTGGCTCGGAGAGAGCTGGAGATACTGGCTCGGCGGCTGAGACCGGAGATGCTGGCTCGGCGGCGGCAGCGGCTGGAGCAGAGGGCTCAGCGGTTTGAAGAGGGGTCCAGTCCATCCCCTCATACACAATGAGAAGCCCGACTGGTACTGGAGTGGGCTCTACAGAAGCTGGAGAGGGCTCCGTAGAGATTGGAGAGGGCTCTACAGAGACTGTTTTCCTCTTCCTCCTTTTCCGCCTTCTGGACCAAGCGGTGGTAGGTGGGTCCAGCAGGACACAGGGGAACAATTCACCGGAGGGGTATGTGGAGGAAGACGGAGCTTGACAAACTGGCCAGGCCGCCCATGTTTCCGGGAGGACTGGACGAGAGTTACACTTATAATCCTAAACCTCTTCAACAAAGATTTGAGTCCTTTAAATACAAGATTAAATTAATTGTATCGTTTAAGGAAACAATAGTCAGGTTCATCAAAACGGATAGTGTTCTCGTCCAGTCCGTCCAGAAACAGGGCAATCAAATGAGCATCCAACCAGTTTGTCAAATAAGCTAACTCAACAAACTCCTCCACATACCTCTCCAGCGAACGTCCAACCTGGAAGAGCCCAGCAAGATGATCGCTGCCAACATCGGAGTGTGAGGCAAAGGAGGAGCAGGAACCTTGGTGAGGAAAAACAAACCCATTTAGTTTGTTGGATCTCCGGCGGTATTGTTCTGTTCTTCTGTTACGTGTGCTGTATGCTGGAGAGAGGAGGCATAACCGGAGATCCACAATACTGGGTTTTTAATAACAGCGCAGGAGATAAACCACATACACGTGATCACACATACGCTTAACATAAGAACAGACAGGGAGTGAAGGGAGTGAGTCCATTATTAAGGTAGTGTTGATGAGGAAGTCCAGGTGAAGGTGATCAGTGATGATGGGGAGATGACGAGGGAAGTGAGTGCAGGTGTGGAGACAAGAGGATCATGGGAAATTGAGTCCGGGAGACAGGAACTGTGACATATATATGGTGATATATATATATATATATATATATATATATATATATATATATATATTATATATAATATATAATTTTCTTTTTTATTGTCTTTTGCATTGATGTTAAGCGCACTGGTCAACTGGTGTTGTGTGTAGTTGTGCTATAGAAATAAAATTGACATTGACATATTGCAACAATATTCATTTGTATATATTAATAGTCTACAATCCAACATTTTGAATTCAATTTTTACTGCCATATTTCTAGGACTAGTTAACAAATATATTCAGCTGCAGTGAAACATCTTCATCTGTTTGATGTTTCTCTCTTTCAGATCTTTGTGTCTGAATCAAGTATTCTAGAGAAATGTGTAACAAAACATAATGGAGAAATATAAAGTTATATTAAAATCATCACAAATGATACTTAATGTTATATCAGCAAACTAATCATGAATATAAAGTCAATATTTAATATATCATCAGCTGTAGAAACAGTCTTTGAATGACACGTGTTTCTGATGTTTCCGCTGCTGCTCTTATTCACATCAAACCATAAAGCAGCATAAGAATAATGAACAAACTGATTCATGAATCTGTTTCCATTTGTTTTTCTTAAAGCAAACACAGGACTCGTCTTTGTTGATCAGGGGAAGAATTGGAGAGACGCTCAGAGTCACTGCAGACAGAATCACATTGATCTGGTCAGTGTGAGGAACCAGAATGAGAATCAACAGCTTCAGAAGTTCATCAATGATAATCACATATCTGATGATGTCTGGATCGGTCTGTTCAGAGTCAGAGACTCATGGCAGTGGTCAGATCAGAGTGACTCCTCATTCAGATACTGGAGGTCTAATGAACCTAATAATTATCAAAGTAATGAAAACTGTACAGCGATCGAACCGAACGCTCAGGGACAATGGATAGACATCTCTTGCGACAACAACATCCAGTTTCCTTTTGTGTGTCATGAAGGTGAGCAGATCCTCACAAACACACACAATCCATCCATCACCTCCAGATATCTTAAAGTTCACACTACATGTCTGACATGACAAATTCCTCCACAGTGTTTGTTCTGCATGTTGTTTTTGATCAGTCTCTCTCTAGTTTCTGCTTGTGGTTTGTTTTGTGTCCAGAAAAACTGATTCTGATCAAAGAGAATCTGACGTGGTCTGAAGCTCTGAGATACTGCAGACAGAATCATGTGGATCTGGTCTCGGTTCATTCAGAAGAGATTCAGCGTGACGTGATGAATGTGGTTAAACAGGCGTCTACTGAGGAGGTGTGGTTGGGTTTACGTCACTCCTGCACTGTGGGCCTCTGGTTCTGGGTGAGCGGAGACACCGTGTGCTATCAGAACTGGGAGATTGATGATTCAGAGAACTGTGATTCTGCAGTGAGATCTGGAGCAGTTCAGTCTGGAGGAGATCAGCGCTGGATCAGCCGTCCTGAGACTGACAGACTCAACTTCATCTGCAGCAGATATGAGTGAAAGGATACACACACATTTCATGTAAGATAACAAATGCTTGTGTGTTCACTTCTTTTAACTCCAGTTTAATTGATTTCAGTAAACAAGGCCTTGTTACTTTTTTAAACATTTCGAAATGTTAATGGTTTGCCGCTATGATCTCTGTGAACCAGTGTCTATATGGTTACACAATACAATAAAAGAGACTGACACAGTAGGGTATCATGTGAGACTAAATGAACAGTTTCAAATATTGAAGTTTCTTGTTCAATTGTTAATTGTTAAGAGATTTGACATCCAGAACCGCTGTTTGCTTTTATAAACTATTTCTGTCTCGTTTTTTATTATTTACTAACTTCAGAATTAGTTAAATTTTGTGAGGGGTCAAAGGGCATCATATACTCGTCATTATATGTTTATACTGTTTTCTTTGTGTTTTATCATGATATAATTCATGTAACTAAAGATGGTGTGAGTTTTTTAAATTCCTCATTTGTGTTTTAAGGATTTCTGTGGTACTTCTCTCTCTTATATTGAGTTTCATGTATTAATCATGACTTTATATTAGAAATGACTGGATGAATGTGAATCAGTGAGAACATTATGTGTCTCAGCTAAATGAAATATTGTTTATTCATGAAGGAGTGAAGGTTGGGTATAAAATATCTAATTCTTTTGTGCTAAACATGAAAGAACATGTCAACAACAGCAGCTCAAATAAACTCACGTACAACCAGAAATCTCATCTCATCTCATCTCTTGATAATTAAATTACAAAATCCAACATGGTTTAAATCATAATTCAAATATATTGATATATTAATTTTTATTGAGGATACATAAGCTGTGTTTAGAGGGTTCATTCAAAGACCAAATGTGTCACAGCAGTGCAATGAAGACTTATCTAATTCAAAAGGCTTCTTCGAATTTTTTTTTGCCATAACAAACATATGTTATAAACACAGTTACAGCAGCCAGAAAAAAATAGTTTTAATGTAAAGTCAAGGCTCAAGAGCCCAACTAAAGCAAACACTGATCACAATAATAGTAAATTTCAAACCAAATATTTTCAATAAAACATCAACATCTAAACCTCTGCTAATTCTCAATAAGAACTTCTGTAGACGTCTGACAGTAATAAAGTCAATCTGGATAGTAATAAGTGAAGCTGGTAATGCTGTTTATGGAGTTGTTAAATCCTCCTCTGCTGAGATCTGGAGAGATTTAATGTCTTTTATCTTCAGTTGATTTCATCTGAGGCTGTTGCTGAAGTCAGCAGTTTACTGAAAAATCAACAAAATACAGCAATGTACTGTAAACAGTCAATATAGTAGAACAAGTTCTGTCAATCACTCAATGACTGATCAGGAGAGTAAATGTTGAACTGAAGTGTTATTTTATGTGTTTTTGCACACAGTGATGTAGAGGAGATCTGTTAGTGTTTAATGTTCTGTTAGGATTTCTGTTCTTTGTTTTGTGAAGTTACCATTGTGCTGAAGAGCAGAGTTAGCTGGCGTTTAAACCATGATCAATTCAATGATTGGCTCAGAAACATTGATGTTATGCTGTTTTTAATACAGGTTTGCTTTATTTAAAATCAATAGTTGTGTAGTTATTTAGCGTATTTAGCACATGATTGTGTGCTTTGATAGTGGACTCAAATAAAACAATTTCACAGTACTAATATACTCACATTACTAACACAGAATAATTATTAAATGGCAATTAAGACAATCAGTTTCCTCAAATGAAATTAGTTAACTCAGTTTTAATTGAGTGCATGGTGTTATTACAGTAACGTCGTAAAATAGATTACAGTAAATTAAAAATTATTAATTTATATAATTATAAATTAAAAATT